>NC_053022.1:64648552-65010957 GCF_003073215.2 Triticum urartu | reverse complement strand
CCGGTGTCCACCTTGGACCTCTCCAAGGTGATGCGGAGGGCAAGCTCATACTCCGGATCCACCTCGTCGTCAGAGCGGCTACCGGAGCTCGACATTGCGCCGGTGCGATCATAATCGATGAGGGAAGACGAGAAGACAGAGCGAGAGAGGAGAGTGAGTGAGCTAGGGTTTCGGACCGACGAGGCCTATGAGGTTTTTTATGGGACATCTGTGGGATTGGTGGTGGGCCGGGCTTGTCAGGCGGACGGATCCGGGCTACCTCATATCCACTCTGTATTTGGGCTGGATATGAGGGTGTCGGTCAGTCCGGGCGTTTGAGGCGTCCGTCTGGAATGAGAAAATCTGACCGGTTATTGTGATCCAGGCTGCTAGTTGTTATAACAAATTTGTATTGTTAATCTTTTTTAGACGAATTTGTACTGCTAATCAATCGTATATAAACCAAGGATGCCATTTTCCCCATAAAAAAACAAGGACACGCTACAGCATGTTGCTGGAAGCATGGTTTAAAACAAGATTTATTGCTAGTGAAGCACAGGACCAAGGCAAAGAGTGTTGACTGCCTGGATCAGTGGATAGACTTTCTTACTTGACTTGATATAGGCCTCATATAACTGTATCTCATGTTGGAACAAACTAGAGTGGGGTAGATGATGTAGTCACTCTTTTTTCTTTCTTTTGTAATTAATGTTATGATTAATAAAAATTACCGTCTGGTGCTTCAAGAGCAACAACAAAAACAGCATGTTGCTGTCCAGCATTATTTCAGTAGGATCATGTGTGTCATGGCGAGCGTCGCTATAAACGCAGAATAGGACCAACATTGTTCACCGGCACGTGTAGGCCTTCTTTGGTTCATAGGATAGGAATTTTATAGGAATAGGAAAATCATAGGAAGTGAGATGACATGCATGTCAATTCCTATAGAGAAAGAGATGTCATTTGGTGCATAGGATATGATTTTTTCCATTGAGTCTAGGCTAATGTTTTTTTCCTTCAAAACGTGAAGAATTGATTCATATCCTACATAGGAATAGGAATCCATTCCTACAAACCAAAGTGCTTCAAAGGAATTTTTCCTTCGCAAATCCTATCCTACAGAATTCCTACAAAAATCCTACAAACCAAAGGAAGCCGTACTGTTCACGGTTTCCTCGTGGGTTGGCAAAGAAAAAGAAAAGGAGAAGACAGATTTCCCCAAGTTTGAGCGTCCCTCTCCACTCAAAAATATTATGCTTATAAAAAAACTCAAAAAAAATTGCCATGTTCCAGCATGGATCACAAATTCGACAGAACCAAGAAAAATGGTCAAGTTGTGACACGTTTAACACATATACACGATCATAGACCATCACACATACTTAATTTTTCCTTTATGGTGAGTCCGTGAACACATGTGCATCGTTGTTTACGGATACCGTGCTTTCTTTTTCTTTCTCTTTTGCCTACTTTTTCATTGTTTCCCTGTTTTCAGCTGGGTTCAATGGTTTTATTATTTATTTTGGTTTCCATGCTTTTCTTTCTATTTTCTTATGCTTTTTCCGGATTTTCGTATGTTTAATTTTTTTGAACATTTATAAAAGAAATCCATGAACACTCTTACAAAAAATCATGTACATTTTCTATTATTATTTGTTATTTTTAGAATACTTGTACTTGTAAAATCAATTCTGACCATTTGCAATAATTCAAGATTTTTTTCAAATCCACTAACCTTTTTAAAACTCTTCATAATCAATGAATATTTTTTTTTAAAAAGTCATGGTTTAAAAAAATCATGACCATTTTCGAAATGCATGACATACATTTTCCAAAAAAATATTGTAAAATAGAAGAACGTTCTTTAAATACTTGAAAATTTCATAATTATTTAGTAGTAATATTTTTTAAAGAATCTAAACCGCAGAAAAGCCAAAAAAGAAAGTAAAATAAAATGAAAACCAGTGGACCATCTGAAAAGCCTCGTGGCGTGCATTTGCTCCCTCTTTTTTTAAACAAAATACAAAACATCCCCTTTATTTATTAGAAATAACGGTTACATCGTCAATAAGGAAATTTAAAATATCATTTGTACGTTCCTCGAACCAATTCCTAGTCACAGAAAATTTAGCTAACCTAGCAAGTTTGTGAGCTAATTTATTTCTTCCCTATTACAATGTTCAGATCTAATAAGCGGAAAATCGCATGCCATAACATAAAATCATCGAACACTGCCGCCGCCGCTCCCGTTGGATGTCCTCTATTCTTCATTGTGTCAGTTACTTCCATATTGTCGGAGTTAACAACTAGACGATTGCTTCCAGTCTTATGTGCAAGTAATAGGCGAAATCGCAGAGCCAAAGATTCTGTTGTTAATACATCTGCACACCAATCAATCCTCTAATTCCCGCCAACAATGAATCTTCCTTTGTCATTTCTATGTACAGCCCCAGCTGTGCCTCTAAGCATGTCTTGATCGAACGAAGCATCGACATTTAATTTCACAAAACCCATAGGTGGACTTGTCCATCCCTCGCTTTTATTTGTTGCCCTTGGGATTGAGCAATAACATAGTTTGCCATTATAGCGCGGGCTTCCATCGTGATTTGGTATGCATCTTGGTACTTTCTCTGATGGACTAGTGTACGTTTGTCCCACCATAAATATCAAGCTGTAATGGCGATTAATTCACGTACATTCTGGGTGCTCACTATAGATAGCTCATGGTCTGGCATAAGAAGTAGGAACTCAAGGACCGTCTCTCCCGCACGATCGATAGCACAAGCTTTTTTAATGGCCTTATGCAATCCCAGCCTCTCCCAAACCTCTTTCGCCTTTTGACATGCAAATAACATGTATTTTGTATCTTCTAGCCCGTTCGAACATGATGGGCAGATGGGCGGAACTTTCATATGTCTATTTGCAAGTCTACCACGACACAGAAGGGTTCTGTGTAAAGTACGCCAAATAAAAATCTTCACCTTTACTGGACAAGATAATTTCCAAATCTTACTCCAAATAGTATTGACATTTATTCTACCCATGCCATTTGTGTGTTGCAATTTCCTCCCATATTGTTTGTTCCATTTCTTCAAATAAGCCGAATGAACCGTGAAACATCCATTCTTTGCAAAACTCCAAGCAATAAAATCCCACATGTTATGCATAGGGAGGGGGATCACGAGCACCCTTTAAGCATCAATTGGCAACGACGTTTGTCTTACTAAATCTTCATCCTTTAAATTGGTGACATGATCGATGAGATCGACAACTTTTGATAGAAGATGCCCTCTTCTATAGTTCTAGGAGTAATAATTTTCCTATTGGCCCTGTTCGGGATCAAGCATCTTTCCAAATATCCATATTTTGTCCATTTTCAACTCTCCAAATATAACCAATTTTGAGAGAATCCACTCCCGCCATAATGCTTTGCCAAGTAAAGAAAGACCCTTTTTTTAGACTTGCATTCATTAAGTCGCCGTCCGGGAAATATTTAGTTCTCAAGATGGTGGCACATAGGGAATCCACTCCATCTTCGTCATGGGAAAAAGTCGAAAACAAACCTTGAATTTGTAGACGAAAGCTAAATCGATCTCTGAACTTTCAATCATGGAAATCATCACATCAAACTCTTTGACCGCGGTCTATTTGAACCTTGAGGGTATTTAGCTGGTATTCACTGACATGGTAAGGATCGTTAACTGGGCTGGCTCAACATTAGGACGAATTGGACTGGCCGATTAGCGGCACTCGCTCTGCACTATTTTTTTTCATTTTCTTTCCTTTGTTTTACATTTTTCGTAATGATATTAAATTATTTTACACCATTTTTGTAATGTCAATAAACATTTACTGATAGAAGCTGCGGTGAGCTTGAGGTGGGACTCGAACCAGGGACCTTGCACTCGCAACGACCAGAGATAGCCAATCACCATGAAGGATGCTAGTGTTTATAAATCGTGCGTCGCATATAAGAACAGACCAAGGTTGGAAAAGGCGATAGGCGTAAGCGAGACGATTGTCCTTCGCCTAGTGCCTAGGCGGTGCTTAAACGCCCTAGGCGTAGCCTAGGCGATTATATAATTTTTACCATTATGGTGTATATGTGGTTATTATATGTGTATTCTATTAATTTAGGGCATATAAGTACGTTAACGATCAGCTACTATGATTGGAATATGGCCCTTTTGGCATATCAGTGCGATATGGCATGATTTCTCGCTTGGGTAGACAATTTCTTACTTACTCTGCCTAGACTTCTGCTTATGCCCTAGGCGAGACGTTGGGCCATTGCCTAGCGCCTAGGCGTGCCTAAGCGCCTCCTAGGCACTGCCTTTTTCAACAAAGGAACATACATTACTGTTCATATATGAAAATATAAAACTATATGATTTTTTAACAATATTAAACCTTTTAAATATTTAATTCCAGTGGAGTTTTTTTTGGTATTTTTACTTCACGTGTTACGGAAAAAAATTCGCTTCTTGTCTGTTGGGTCGGCCCAGTCGTGACCGTAGTCAACAATCCCGGGATTCAGCCTGCCATGTCGACAACCCCTGTTTAGGATTACTCTCATGGTTCAAAATAGCCCAGGATCAAATAGTTCGGTGTGCTGATTTTCGGGATTGAAGTTTAGGGTTCGATTTAGTTTTCGTCTACAAGTTCAATGTTTGTTTTAGACCTTTTTTCTTTCGTCGTGTAATAGGAGCACTCTTAGCTTATAAGCTCGGCAAAAGAAAAGAAAAAAAAAGACTTTGCCATGTTCTAGCGTGGATCGCGAGATCGATAGAAGCCAAAACATGGCCGAGCTGTCCAGTTACACGCGTTGAACACATATGCACGATCGAAAACCACCACCACCACCACACACACACACACACACTCAATTTGTCCTTTTACCGGCGAGCTGTCGAGTGATGGTACTACATGGCTGGCGCGCGTCTCGATTAGTTAGTCCGATATACAATTGATGGAAATCAGCCGAACCACAGCACACACATACAGACAGTACACTACTAGTACTGTGTTTTTCTTTCTGGCTACTTGTCTAGGCGATACCCGCTGCTGTGTAGTTAGTCAAATCAGAAGCACGCACGCGCCGCGCGCGCGACTTTGTTAATCGGATAGAATCCAGACCTGCCGAGATATGCGATTGATGGAGGCCGGCCATCCGCCCGAAGCTATCGAAGAGCACATGATCAGTCCGATCGAATCAGTGTAGAATAGATGATGTGCCCAGCCTAGCCTAGTTCGAGATATCCATTCGTTCTCCGGTAGGTGCACCCACGTGCAGACCGTGCAGCAGCTCGCCGTCCGGCCGCATGGACGTCCGGCTAAATGCACGCCAGCCGTATGCATGGTGACCGGCGAGCGTGTGGACTAGCTCTAGCTGCGGACCTGCGGTGCAACGCAACGAGCGGCCATCGCGGTTCTGACGGCAGCGCATATCATTGATTAACTCTGCATGACTGCATACAGTGATTGAGAGTTTAGGTTTTCTGTTTCTTGAAAGCAAAGTTTGGAAATGTCATCGACGGGATGCGGTGCCGCGGGTTGCGTCTCGCTGCATGCACCAAGAGCTGATTTTTGCATGAACCCTAGCTTCCCACGACGCTCGCCCTGACCTAGTGGTGCTGATTGAGTGGTTGATGCGTTCTATGTATCCACCCGTGCAGCAACAGTAGCCACATGTTGGAGTGGGAGTGACGATAATCAGGATAGTGACACGATATCCATCGGTGGAGAAAGTTACAAACAAAGAGCAAGACCGAGGGCCACGAAGAAGAAGATGCGGGGAAAATGCTTGCATCAATCAAAAGGGACAACTCGTCCCTTGTAGAGTTCACATCTACACCTAGGGCGTGTTTGGTTGCCCGCATTAGGTCCAGTCTGACCCGCGCGGGAAGGAAAGTGGTCCGTTTGGTTGCCTGCGTTTACTGTACGGCCCGCATGGCACGAACCTTAAAGCACTCCTAGGCCTGGCTCCCTGGGAACGTACGAATCAGCAGTTTCTTCAGGGCCAGGCCCGAGCGGTGCACGTGGGCGACGGCGGCTGCACGCGCGCGGCCACGCTTGAGAAGTTGTGTTGCTTTCTGAAGCACCGGCAGTTATTAGCCTCACCGCTCCCTCTCCCCACTCTTCCCCACTCTCACCGGCGACGGCGGATCGGAGCAGAGCAAGAAGACCACCGGACTCCATCACCGGCGAGCGGATCAGCAGTTGGCCCGCGGCAATGGCGGTAAGCACTTCTCTCTGTTCGACATGCAAAACTTTATCCCATTCGATCCAATGATAAATTCGATCCACGGCGGAGGAGAATGGGGAATAGAGGTAGATAAGCATAGGGGTAGTTCATACTAGTTCATACCAGTTCATACGAGTTCATAGATACCAGTTCATACTCTTTAGGGGGATAGGGGGATAGGGGGATTAGGGGTACACAACGGACACAGGCTGTCCGCGGCGGCCGCCACCGGCGTGCGGAGCGGCTGGTCGAGCCGCTGGCCTTCGTCTTCTTCTTCGTCGTCGTGCGGGACGGCGGGCCGTCGTCGTCGTCCTCGGTGGAGTCGAGGTTGATCTGCCAGGTACGACGGCCTGGCTCCGGCGCCCTCACTGGCATCTGCACCGCTTCTTCCTCCTTCTTAGGCTCTCCACCGATGACCGCCGATGACGCGATAGCCGTCTCCCAGTACACTGCGGCACGGCGGTCATTAGGAGCCCAGTAGGTCTTGTACTTGCACCACTTCTTCATCTGTTTAGCGTCGTCAGAGACGGCCTGATTCATGACCCAGTGATGAAGCTATGTACCTAGGGTAGGGTCATGGACCTGTCCCAGCTGCCCTACCCAAGGACATCTCAAGAAGAAATCACCTTCCAATCGACTTGGAGGTGTTCCACTCGACAGACTCGAAGACACTCGACCAAGAAGCAATCACTCGACCAAGATCCAACCACCCGACGACCAGGAGACCTAAAGGCACTCCGCACACTAAACGATCGGTTATTAAGTAGCTTTTATGGTCATCATAGCACTTTATTAGAGGCGTTACCAGTAACGCCCGACCTTAATGTATTTAAGACCCTGCACAACTGAGGGCCGGAGGGGTCCGGCGAACTCTATATAAGCCACCCCCCTCCTCAGTGTAAAGGGTTCGCACCCCTGTAATTCATACACGCATAATCCAGTTGACCGCCTCCGGGCTCCAAGACGTAGGGCTATTACTTCCTCCGAGAAGGGCCTGAACTCGTAAACCTCGTGTGCTTACAACTTCTCCAAAGCTAAATCTTGCCTCTCCATACCTACCCCCCTACATTACTGTCAGACTTAGAACCACGACAGTTGGCGCCCACCTTGGGGCTGGTGTTTTAGCGATTTGTTGGAGGAGTTGCGATCTTTTCCGATCCAAATCATCATGGTTTCTGGCGGAGTTTTGGTGGAGGGCCGCGAGATCCGTCTTGGCGCGCTCACGTTCATCGCCGACGACTCCGCTTGGCTTCAGGAGGCTCCGCTCGACGTGGACGCACTCCCCGTCCGCGGGGCAACGCACTTTAGCGCGTGCGTCCGCGACGTTCTCTTGCGGCAACCGTCGACCCCCTACCGGTCGACTCCTGTGTTGTCCTCCCTCCCTGTTTCCCGCCGGCGCAAGCGCTCCGGTCGGTCGAGACTTCAGCGGTGGGTGAGACACGCGGTGGCACGCCAGTCGGCCACCCCTCAAGTCGCGGCGATCGAGCCCGACGAATCCCCTGCGGCCTGTACGATCTGTCGACTGGCTCCGCAGAGACCGCATCCGATTGCGACAGCAGTGATCTGGCGGCGGAGGTTCTGATGGTCGATGGACCGCCCAGTCCTCCCAGTTTTCCCTGCACCGACGGAGGCGCAGGTGGAGGCGACCCGTCGCGTTCCCATGAGGAATATCTCCCCGAGCCTCTCACGTCGCTGCAGAGAGAAGAACTTTGTCGCCGGAACATGGATGCACTACACACTCCTATCGTTGGAGAAACCCCCGAGGCTCGTGCCTTGGAGGACGCGCGCCTGGCAAACTTGGCTGAGCGCACTCGACTGGAGAACCTCCAGCGAGCACTCGACGAGCGTGCGCGACAACGGGTTCCAGAATCCAGTCGACGTCAGCTCTTTCCGCCCCCGCAGGTATATCGAACTCCGATTCAGAATTTAGCAGCTGCAGCCCGTATAGCAGAGTCGATTCAGCCTTCCCAGTCGGAGGCTGGCAGAGGCTTGCTGCAGATCAGAGCGTTACTCCGGGCAGCAGGAGACCAGAATTCCGCTGTTTCCCAGTCACGGAACAGGATTCATAGCAGATCCGTTGCTGCAGACACAGTCCAGTCGGCTCATAGCCCAAGATCGCCCCCGAGGCGTGAGGGACGTGGGGACCGGCGTAATTAGTACGAGAACCGTGAGCAATATGATCATCGATTCGATCGCGACGATCGACGTCGAGTGCCCACCCCTCCCCCGAGGAGCGGGTCGTATGCGCCTCGACAGCAGGATGATAGGTGCCCTCATAGTGTTGGGCGAAGGATTCCAGTGACCCCAGGGAGCCAGGCTTTGATGCGAGATATATTCTGGTTCAAGGTTTGGTCGACAGGAATAGAGCTCACTGAGAAGGTCACGACAGAGATGCACCTACTAGCAGCAGAGTACATGTTTCGGGGCCAGAGTGCTTTAGTAGAGCCATCAGGGCCGCTGTGATTGCTCCCAACTTCAGGTTGGCGACTGCAGTCAGTAAGTTCACTGGTGAGTCCAAACCCGATACTTGGCTTGAAGACTACCGAGTGGCCGTCCAGATTGGCGGCGAGAATGATGAAGTGGCCATGAAGCACTTGCCTCTCATGTTGGAGGGTTCGGCCAGAGCGTGGCTGAACCAGTTAGCACCCAGCAGCATTTACACTTGGGAAGATCTCAGCCAAGTGTTTGTCACCACATTTGAAGGAACATGCAAGCGATCGGCAGGGCTGACGAAACTGCGGTCTTGCGTGCAGAAGCCGAATGAAACTTTGAGGGATTACATCCAGAGATGGATCACGTTACATCACACGGTAGAGAATGTGCCTGACCACCAAGCATTCTGTGCCTTCAAAGAAGGCGTCAAGTACAGAGAACTGAATCTGGAATTCGGTTGAACTGGAGATATGTCTCTGAATCGGATGATGGAGATTGCCACCAAGTACGCTAATGGTGAAGATGAGGATCGACTCAGGAGCGGCAAGCTCAAATCAGCCGCTCAAGAAACCGGAGGAGGAAATTCCAATCGAAAACAGAAGCGGAAAGCCGAGCCAGCTGCTCCTGGGGAAGCCTTGGCTGTAACTCAAAGAAAGTTTAAGGGGAAATCCAAAGGACCTTGGAACCCCAAGAAAGTTAAAGACCAGGACGGAAATGATGTGTTGGATTTGTCATGTCACATCCACACCAAGAAAGATGAAGAGGGTAATTTCATTTACCCGAAACATACCACTCGACAGTGTCGACTCTTGATCCAGCAGTTCCAGGGCAAGCAGCCCAAAGATAAGGAAAAAGAGTCGGACAAAGTTGAGGACAAGGAAGATAGTGACGATGGATACCCCCAGGTCAATTCCACCCTGATGATTTTTGCTGATGTTGAAAGCAAAAGTCGACTGAAAGTTATCAACCGAGAGGTGAATATGGTTGCTCCGGCGATACCCAGTTATCTGAAGTGGTCTCAGACTACCATCACATTCGACCGGTCCGATCACCCAACGCACATTGCCACCCCTGGGAGGCAAGCTTTGGTGGTCGACCCAGTTGTTGAAGGCACTCGACTGACCAAAGTCTTGATGGATGGTGGCAGTGGTTTGAACATACTATATGCTGAGACGTTGAAAGGGATGGGCATTTCGATGTCCAGACTCAGTACCAACAACATGAGTTTCCATGGAGTCATTCCTGGGAAAAAGGCTGAATCACTCGGCCAGATTGCTCTTGATGTGGTTTTCGGTGATTCCAAGAATTACCGCAAAGAAAAGTTGACGTTTGAAGTTGTAGACTTCCAGAGTGCCTATCACGCTATTTTGGCCAGGCCGGCTTATGCACGCTTCATGGCCCGATCATGTTATGTGTACCTCAAATTGAAGATGCCTGGTCCCAAAGGTGTGATCATTATTACGGGCAATTGGAAGAAAGCAGAAGAATGTTTTTAGAAAGGTTCAAAGATCGCTGATGCTCAGATGGCAGTGGTGGAGCTGCAGTAATACCAGAAGACTGCAGACCCGAGTGATTTGTTGCGAGCCAAGAAGCCCGCTACAAAATCAGCTTTTCAATCGTCTGGCGAAACGAAGACAGCTCACATCCACCCGACCGATCCCAGTGCTTCTCCAACTCATATTTCAACAACACTCGACTCCAAATAGGAAGAAGCGCTCATACAGTTCCTCCGTGAGAACTGGGACATTTTCGCATGGAAGCCTTCTGACATGCCAGGTGTTCCCAGGGAGCTGGCTGAGCATCGCCTATGAGTCGACTCAAAAATAAAACCTGTCAAAGAACATCTCCGACGGTCCGCCGTCTAGAAGAGAAAGGCTATTGGCGAGGAGGTGACTCGGCTCTTAGCAGCGAAGTTCATCCGAGAGATCTACCACTCCGAGTGGCTCGCCAACGTTGTCATGGTCCCCAAGAAGGACAAGTCACTTCGCATGTGCATTGACTTTAAACATATCAATCGGGCCTGCCCGAAAGATCATTTTTCCTCTCCCCCGCATCGACCAGATAGTCGACTCGATTGCGGGATGTGAGTGACTGTCTTTTTTAGACGCCTATTCCGGGTACCATCAGATCCGTCTGTATGGGCCTGATGAGATCAAAACAGCTTTCATCACTTCATTCGGGTGCTTCTGTTATGTTACCATGCCATTCGGCCTCGAGAATGCCGGAGCCACATTCATGAGAATGATTCAGAAGTGTTTGCTCACTCAAATCAGTCGGAATGTGGAAGTATACATGGATAATATTGTGGTCAAGTCACGGAAGGGTTCCGATCTGCTGACTGACCTTGCTGAAACCTTTGCCAACCTCAGGAGGTATGACATCAAGCTTAATCCATCAAAGTGCACATTCGGAGTTCCTGGCGGACAGTTACTCGGTTTCCTTGTTTCCGAACGGGGAATCGATGCAAATCCGGAAAAAGTCAGTACTATACTCTGAATGAAAAGTCCTGTGCGAGTGCACGACGTCCAAAAGCTTACTGGTTGCTTGGCCGCTTTAAGTCGATTCATCTCTCGTCTCGGTGAAAAGGCATTACCTCTTTACCGATTGATGAAGAAGTCAGACAAGTTCGAGTGGACTCTTGAAGCTGATGCAGCGTTTGCAGAGCTCAAAGCTCTACTCTCCACCCAGCCGGTGCTTGCTGCCCCAATCAGCAAAGAGCCTTTGCTGCTTTACATCGCAGCCACGGGACAAGTCGTCAGTACGATACTGACGGTCGAGCGGGAAGAAGAAGGAAAAGCCTTCAAAGTTCAGCGCCCAGTATATTATATTTCTGAAGTTTTGACCCCGTCGAAGCAAAGATATCCTCATTATTAGAAGCTTGTATATGGGATTTATATGACCACAAAGAAACTTGCTCACTACTTCTCTGATCATTCCATTACAGTCATCAGCGATGCTCCATTGTCAGAGATCCTGCATAACAGAGATGCAACTGGTCGAGTGGCAAAATGGGCGATTGAACTCCTTCCTCTAGATATCAAGTTTGAGGCAAAGAAAGCTATCAAGTCCCAGGCAATAGTAGATTTCGTCGCCGAGTGGATTGAACAGCAACTGCCGACTCAGGTTCACTCGGAGCATTGGACCATGTTCTTCGACGGTTCCAAAATGCTGAATGGTTCCGGTGCCGGGGTGGTGTTGGTCTCCCCCTGAGGAGATAAGCTCATATATGTTCTTCAAATCCACTTTGATTCCTCCAATAACGAGGCAGAATATGAAGCACTTTTATATGGATTGCGCATGGCCATTTCACTCGGCGTCCGTCGCCTCATGGTCTATGTCGACTCAGATTTGGTGGTTAATCAGGTGATGAAGAAGTGGGACGTCAGAAGTCCAGCCATGACTGGTTATTGCAATGCAGTGAGAAAGCTGGAGAGGAAATTCGAGGGGTTAGAACTTCATCACATACCCCGACTGAAAAATCAAGCAGCTGATGATTTGGCAAAAATAGGTTTCAAAAGAGAAGCCATTCCCAGCAATGTGTTTTTGGAACACATCCACACACCATCAGTTCAGGAGGATCCCTTCACTGAAGAGGCCCCGCAGCCAAAAAGTGCCACGGATCCGACTGAAGTTGAAGTTCCAGCTGTGGTCGACCTGATCATGGAAGTCTTGGTCATCACTCCCGACTGGACAATCCCGTACATCGCGTACATCCTAAGGAAAGAACTCCCAGAGGACGAAGAAGAGGCTCGACAGATCGTCCGTCGATCCAAGGCCTTTACAGTCATAAAGGGACAGTTATATAGAGAAAGCGTGACTGGAGTCAGCCAGAAGTGTATTACACCAGAAGAAGGTCAGATGATTCTTGATGATATCCACTCGGGGACCTATGGTCATCATGCGTCCTCTCGGACCATTGTGGCTAAAGCATACCGAGCGGGATTCTACTGACCAAGAGCGAATGAAATGGCAAAAGAGATGGTCGACAAATGTGAAGGATGTCAGTATTACTCCAATATGTCGCACAAGCCCGCGTCAGCCCTGAAAACCATTCCACTCGTTTGGCCCTTTGCTGTTTGGGGGCTGGACATGGTTGGACCACTGCAAACAGGCATGAGCGGCTTCACTCATGTGCTAGTAGCAGTCGACAAGTTCACCAAATGGATTGAAGCTAAGCCTATCAAGAATCTTGATGCTTGCACTGCTATCAGTTTCGTCAGAGAGTTGATATTCAGATATGGAGTTCCGCACAGCATCATCACTGACAATGGGTCAAACTTCGATTCCGACAAATTCAGGGCCTTTTGCGCCTCTCAGGGCACACGAGTCGACTACGCTTCGGTCACTCACCCCCAGTCGAATGGACAAGCGGAAAGAGCGAACGGCTTAATTCTCAAAGGACTGAAACCTCGATTGATGCGCGATCTCAAGCACGCAGCAGGAGCATGGGTCGACGAGCTTCCATCAGTTCTTTGGGGATTGAGGACAACCCCAAACCGATCGACCGGAAGAACCCCATTCTTTCTGGTCTACGGAGCCGAAGCAGTCTTGCCGAGTGACCTGCTTCACAACGCCCCCCGAGTCGAGCTCTACTCTAAAGATGAAGCAGAATAAGCCCGGCAGGACGCAGTCGACCTCCTGGAAGAAGAAACAGAAATGGCCATGATCTGATCGATCATCTATCAGCAAGACTTGCGTTGATTCCATGCCAGAAATGTGAAGAGTCGAGTCTTCCAAGAAGGAGACTTAGTCCTCCGAGTGGATCAGCAGAAACCACACAAACTCGCTCCTACTTGGGAAGGCCCCTTCATAGTCACCAGAGTCCTCCACAATGGAGCGTACCACCTCTACAATGTCGATCGCCAGATTGATGAGCCACGAGCCTGGAATGCGGAGCTACTCCGCCCCTTTTATACTTAAATTCTCACTCGGATGAGATGTAATAAGAAAAACTCCTGTAGTTTATTTATCAAAGACAAGAGCGTTATAATTTTCCCAGTGATTATTATTGTTTTTGTTTGCGTGAGAAATCTCCCAGTGGGTGGCTTAGCTGCAAATCCGCTTCGCCTAAGTTTGTAAAAATAATTTCCTACCGAGTGGTGAGCCAGCCTCCCACTCGGGGGCTTAGCTGCAGTCCAGTACTCGCCTAAGTATTTGAAAATCTTACCGAGTGGTGAGCCAGCCTCCCACTCGGGGGCTTAGCTGCAGTCCAGTACTCGCCTAAGTATTTGAAAATCCTACCGAGTGGTGAGCCAGCCTCCCACTCGGGGGCTTAGCTGCAGTCAGTACTCGACTAAGTATTTGAAAATCCTACCGAGTGGTGAGACAGCCTCCCACTCGGGGGCTTAGCTGCAGTCCAGTACTCGCCTAAGTATTTGAAAATCCTACCGAGTGATGAGCCAGCCTCCCACTCGGGGGCTTAGCTGCAGTCCAGTACTCGCCTAAGTATTTAAAAATCCTACCGAGTGGTGAGCCAGCCTCCCACTCGGGGGGCTTAGCTGCAGTCCTGTACTCGCCTAAATATTTAAAAATCCTACCGAGTGGTGAGCGACCCTCCCACTCGGGGGCTTAGCTGCAGTCCCCTACTCGCCTAAGTATTTGAAAATCCTACTGAGTGGTGAGCGACCCTCCCGCTCGGGGGCTTAGCTGCAGTCCAGTACTCGCCTAAGTATTTGAAAATCCTACCGAGTAGTGAGCGACCCTCCCGCTCGGGGGCTTAGCTGCAGTCCAGTACTCGCCTAAGTATTTGAAAATCCTACCGAGTAGTGAGCGACCCTCCCGCTCGGGGGCTTAGCTGCAGTCCAGTACTCGCCTAAGTATTTGAAAATCCTACCGAGTGGTGAGCGACCCTCCTGCTCGGGGGCTTAGCTGCAGTCCAATACTCGCCTAAGTATTTGAAAATTCTACCGAGTGGTGAGCCAGCCTCCCACTCGGGGGCTTAGCTGCAGTCCAGTACTCGCCTAAGTACGAAACACATCTCAATCCTTAAGGACGACGAGGCGCGGGTCGACTGCCACCTTCTCCTTGGGAGCTTCGCCATAAATACAACGTGCCCTCCATCCCACTCTGCAGTAATGAGGTGCAGGTCGACTGACATCTTCTCCTTGGGAGCTTCGCCACAAATACAACGTGCGCTCCATCCCGCTCTGCAGTAACGAGGTGCAGGTCGACTGCCACCTTCTCCTTGGGAGCTTCACCACAAATACAACGTGCGCTCTATCCCACTCCGCAAGGACGACGAGGTGCAGGTCTACTGCCACCTTCTCCTTGGGAGCTTCGCCACAAATACAATGCGTGCTCCATCGCCGACCCGCAAGGACGACGAGGTGCAGGTCGACTGCTACCTTCCCCTTCGGAGTTGCGCCACAAATACAAGAGTTGTCTCGAATGAAGAACGAGTTCCACTCGACGGGGGATTCATGAAGATATTCAATGATAAACCAAGTTCAGATAAATCCTAAAGGTTCTGGACCACAGATCGAAGCGCTCGGGCATTAAGCCCGAAAGAGTTTAACGGTTACAAAAACCACTCGGCATTCCGAGGCAAATTTAAGGTGGGGCATAAAAGTTTGTTCACTCCACAGGAGGAGGACTGGCAGGCTCGACGAACTCGTCCAGGTCGACGCCGTCGGCGATCCGAGTGGCCGCAGCGATGAAAGTCTCCATAAAAGTTCGGAAGTCATGCTTCTAGGTGTTGGCGACCTTGATTGCTGCCAGTTTATCTTGTCGCACCTCCTTGCAGTGGACACGAACCAAAGACAGAGCCACATCAGCACCACACCGGGCAGAAGATTTCTTCCACTCCTGCACTCGATCAGGGATCTCGTTAAGTCGAGTCATCAGGGACTCAAGATCATTCTGGAGCGTGGCCTCTGGCCAAAGTGCCATGTCGATCCGTGACATGGCGACCTTCAGTCGAGCCAAGTAGTCCACAGCGCCGTCGATGCGGGATTCCAGCAGGAGCAGATTCATGGCCGTTTCATCTTTCACGGGAGAATTGATTGGGTCCAAACCTGGCTCAATCCGCCCAGTCTCCCCCTCGAAGTTCTGGCAAAACTCTGCATTCACGGTCCAAGGATAAGTCAATTTTCGTATGCTAAGTCGACCAAAAACATCAGTCGGAACAAAATGCGTACCTTCAAGCTTGATGAACAACTTCTTGGCAAGGCTCCTCAGATAGCTCTCCAGATCGTCCCTCGTGCAAGCAATGCCTTCCATCTTCTCGTACAGGCTGAGATTGTCCTTCTTCAAGCACGTGCACTCCTTGTTGGCTTCATTCAGAGCAGATTTCATCTTGGTGTTCTCTTCTTCCAACTGGCCGATCGAAGCCAGTTTCTGTTCAGCCAGAGCGGTTCTGTCGTCAGCTTCCTTTTGAGCAGCAGCCAAATCCTGATCCTTCTTCGCTAGAGCTTCTCTTAGTTTTTCTGCGAAGAAATGGTGCTTGATTCAGAAGGAGCAGAAAGGTACTCAAGCCTAAGACAAACCAGTCGACAAGCTCGTCTTACCATTGTCGTCGTCCTTGGCCTTTTGCAGCTCTGTCTTGGCCAGTTCCAAGTCAAGGTTCAGTTGGATCCGCTATTTCTCCAAGTCAGCAAAGCGAGCTCCAAGATCACAAGATTTCTGAAATCAAAGAGGAGAAGTTATTTTACAGCGAAAAACGACAAAGACAATAAGTACTAAGACTACGGTCGACTGCCCGCAGTCCACCATAGTCTCGGGGACTACACCCAGTGGGTGCACTTTGCGTGCCCCCACCGGTTCTGATCCCACTCGACCGGCCCGCCGGAGTCGAGTGCAGGGAGTAAAAAAAGGGGAGAGAAAGAAGAACTCAGACCACAGTCGACTGCCAGCAGTCGACCGCGATCTCGGGGACTACACCCAGTGGGTGCACTTGGCGTGCCCCCACCGGTTTTGATCCCACTCGACCGGACCGAGTGGAAGAGACAAACTACCAGTTCGGTTTACACTCGACAAAATACAAAGACTACAGTCGACTGCCAACAGTCCACCGTAGTCTCGGGGACTACACCCAGTGGGTGCACTCAGCATGCCCCCACTAGTTCAAAAATTCAATCGACGCACCCTGTGGGTGTACAGATGCAAAGATTTTCGGAAAGAGTCTTCAGATAGCATATCCTAACAGAACAAGCGGTGACCAACTAACCTGAACGTTGCTTTGGAGAGCCGAGCTGGCGTCGTAGGCGGCCTGACTGACGTCTCGCACCGTCTTCATCTTCTCCATCATGATGCCCGCCTGGCATATGGCTTCCTTGGCAGCATTCACTTCGTCCTCTGGGACATGATGGGTCGCAAAAACTGAAGGTGGGTCGACAGGGGCCTGAGCAGTTGATGAAGAAGGCAAGGCACTCGACAGTGGCACGGCGAAGGTAACAGAACACCGATTGGCATCGCCAGTGTCCTGAACGACTGGTTCCGCCCTCGGCGTCGACTGTGGCACCTTGCTTGCAGGAGCTTGCCTATTCTTCCTCTTCAAAGGCCTCTCGGGCTCTTCATCATCATCGGGGAGGTCGATAATGTTGGGAGTTGTGCAAAGTTCAATCGCCAAAATCACATCACCCAATGGTGCACATTGCAGTTGAGTTGACCAAATAAAGACAGAATGGCAGAAATCATACCCAGATTGGAAGTGACCACATCCTCCATTACCTCATCCTCGTCCCTGTAAGCTGAGGTCCCGGAAGTAGCAGCGCTGCCAGTTCCAAAGTTCGTCTGGTTAAAACAAGAAAAACAAACAGCACGGGGCGTCGAGTGAATACAAAGGGAGACACTCACGCAGAAGCGACGGGGATGTCAATCTTAATCTTCGGCAATGCCTTCCGAGTCTTCGGCTCTGCAACTTTGGGATGCTTTGGCGCTTTTTCGGTCGGGGTTGGTGAAGAGATCCGAGGACGCTTTGAAGACTGACCAGCCTGAGCAGTCGCCTTTTCGCGGGCGCTCGGTCGTTCTTGGTCAAGCTTGGATCGCCTCTCCCTGCGAGGAGGCGACTCGACTTCTTCGTCACTTGAGTCGTCGCTTTCTCCGTCCCCTTCGCCATCAGAAGTCCATTCGCCACTGTCGCCGCCGCTCGCCTCTCCTTCCAGATCTTGCTCTTGCTCTCCGTTGGGCATTGAATACATTTCGATAAGGGCCTGAAAGAAAGCAGGAAGAATAAAGTCAGTCGACGCGGTATAGACAGCTGCGCGAGTGAATTCAGATTACAATCAAAAGCTCAGAATCGGACCTTCTCTGGTACATGGGACTGGTCGAATGGAGGAACTCTCCTGGCTCCCCTGGGGTTGTCCTTGTTTCCGGTCATGCCCGACAGCCACTTCTCCAGTGTGTCGTCATCGACCTCCTCCGGGTGAATCCGAGTGGAGTCGTCAAGACCCGAATACATCCACATCGGATGGTCTCGGGCTTGAAGAGGCTGGATGCACCGCTGGAGGAAGACCTCCAAGAGATCCATACCGGTGACCCCGTCACGGATAAGCTGGACCACTCGCTTGACCAGCACCCTCACCTGCGCCTTCTCCTCTGGGAGCACCTTCAAAGAGGAGGGTTTCCTCACTCGGTCCATGGTAAAAGGAGGGATGCCAGTCGAGTCCCTGGCGTCGACTGGTCTTTGTAGTAAAACCAGGTCGACTGCCATCCGCGAACCGAGTCGGGAAGAATCATGGCCGGGAAGGAACTTTTCCCTCTCATCTGAACACCAAGACCCCCACACATCTGAATCACTTGAGTTCTCTCGTCACTCGGATTGGCCTTTTTCACAGTCTGAGAGCGACAAGTGAAAATGTGCTTGAAAAGACCCCAGCGAGGCCGACAACCCAAGAAATTCTCACACAAAGAAACGAAAGCGGCGAGATAAACGATTGTGTTGGGAGTGAAGTGGTGGAGTTGTGCCCCAAAGAAGTTCAGAAATCCCCGAAAGAAAGGGTGAGGAGGCAAGGAAAATCCACGGTCGACGTGGGTGGCAAGGAAAACGCACTCACCCTCCCAAGATTGCGGCTCGGATTCCTTCCCCGGAAGCCGTGCCGATTCATGGGGGATCAGCCCTCCTTCGGCTAGGTCGTTGAGGTCCTCTTGGGTGATCGTCGAGCGGATCCAGTCGCCCTGGATCCAGCCCTTCGGCAGGCCGGTTCGCGAGGAAGATCCACCCCGACCGGTCGCCTTCCCCTTCGCCTTTGACGTCGCCTTCTTCGCCCGCTCCAGAGCCGCCGTCTTCTCCTTCCCCATCATCGTCGGTGAGACGCGTACGGAGCGGTGACGCTGGGGCGAGAGCGAGCGCGACGAAGGAGCCTAAAGAGGAGAAGAGATAATGGAGACGCACTGTTCAAGAGACCCCGGTCCGACGCCTTATATGAGGCCGCTTCCGAGTGGCTGACTGGTAGGCCCGGGCGGTCCTGTCAAATCCCGTAACAATCGCGCGCGCGATACGTGGCGAAAAAGGTGGCACGGGGATCGAGGTGGCTCCGCCCTATCCCATCCGATTACTACGGCCTCCCCCGTCCCGTGCGCTTCCCAAAATTCGGATCCCGCGAAATCTGCGGGCAACAGAACGACTTGTCAGACCGAAGATCTCCTCCACACCATCACTCGGAGCCTTTCAAGTAAAGAAACTCACTTGAAAAAAAACTAAGAATGGATCAAGGCGACTGAAAGGGAAGTTGCTATCATCACTCAGGTTCATTGATCCGAAACAAGATATGCTCATGACATGAAAAATGAGTCAGAGAAGTGCTCAACCCCTTTCCCACGCAAACCTCGGTCCATTTGGAGGCTAATGATGAAGCTATGTACCTAGGGTAGGGTCATGGACCTGTCCCAGCTGCCCTACCCAAGGACATCTCAAGAAGAAATCACCTTCCAATCGACTTGGAGGTGTTCCACTCGACAGACTCGAAGACACTCGACCAAGAAGCAATCACTCGACCAAGATCCAACCACCCGATGGCCAGGAGACCTAAAGGCACTCCGCACGCTAAACGGTCGGTTATTATGTAGCTTTTATGGTCATCATAGCACTTTATTAGAGGCGTTACCAGTAACGCCCGACCTTAATGTATTTAAGACCCTGCACAACTGAGGGCAGGAGGGGTCCGGCGAACTCTATATAAGCCACCCCCTCCTCAGTGTAAAGGGTTCGCACCCCTGTAATTCATACACGCATAATCCAGTCGACCGCCTCCGGGCTCCGAGACGTAGGGCTATTACTTCCTTCGAGAAGGGCCTGAACTCGTAAACCTCGTGTGCTTACAACTTCTCCATAGCTAGGATGTCAACTGCCATCGCGCCCTTCGCTGGGTCAGGAATCAGCGTCTTCAGCTCTTCTTTAGTGGCCTTCATGAGCACTGCATTAGATTCGTTCTGCATGTCAGGCATGGAGCCAAAGTTTGAGCACACCTTCATGGTGTTCTCGAACTTGGTGCGGTCACCAGTCGACCACCCGAGAAAGAAGGCCCTCCAGCCAATACCCCAAGGGAAGGAGTTGGCGTTGGAGCTGGAGCTAGAGCTCATGGCGATGGGGAGGAGGAAGGTTGACAGTGAGAGAAGAGAGGGGTGAGTAAGTAGTGGTGGGCAGGGTGAGTAAATATAGGGGGGTGGAGAGGAGGAGAAGAATAACAGTCATACCATTTTAACTACATGCTCTTCAATAAGCCATGAACTCTGTGATGTGCTTGACTTCATGAATTGTGTGCAGATCGAGGAGAGCAATGATATGGGCACGGAGATGCTCCCGGCTGTTGACAACAAGGGCAAGAAGCCCCTTCACCCAATGCCCAACGAGGTTGTGCTGTCGTCCACCGCCGAGGAAGACCTGAAGACGCCTGAGGGTGGCGACGACGAGGGCATGGAGGAGCCCCCCAGCAATAAGCGCCGCAACTACGGCCACTACCATCAGGAGGATGGCACAACTCACTTCTGCAAGGTCATCCTTGCACCGAAGCTTGAGTGCATCCCCATGCCCCTGGACTTCACCAATCACTTCGTCGCGGTGTCGACGGAGTTCAAACTCAGGAACAACACCGGCTGCTCCTGAAAGGTGACGGTGAAACTGATGAACGGTAGGGTGACCCTGGATCAGGGTTGGGCCACCTACGCAGTCGTTCATCAGATCAAGATCGGCTACATCGTGACGTTCAAGCTCCTCACTCCCGACACCCTCAAGGTCATCATCTTCGACGACGATGGCATTGAGGTCGTCAACAAGTGCGGGAAGCACGACGAAGCCTTCGCCGCCAAGGAGTAGGGCCGGGGTCTCACTAAGTACTATCAAGTCAGCTTTTGAACTGTTTATGTTTATGGTTTATGCGTAGAACTGTTATGAAGTGTGGTACTGCTTATCTAAAATATGCTCTTAAGTAGTTGATCATCTGTTTATACTCTGCTCTGTTTATGATGTGTGCTACATGGTTGTGCCGAAGTGTGCTGGTAACCTCACCAACTAGCCAAAGAGGTTACCACACACCAGGCGTTGCATACAACCAAATACCATGCCTTGGGTTTGTCCACTAACATGCATGTAACCAAACACCAGACAGTGTGGTTCTACCCATGCAGGCAAGAGCGCATGCAGGCAACCAAACAACATGCAGATGGTGCATTTGAGGCTGCATTTGCATAGCCAGGTTGAGTGGAGAAGTGTATGCAATGCAAGTACTGTAGCGCACGGCAACCAAACATGCCCCTAGTGTCTTTCACCGACTCAAGATGAGGGAAAACGAGATAGCATCGATGCATGGCTAGTTAGGAAGGTGGAAGGATGATAGTAAGCCGTTTGAGACGAGGAAAGAAATGCGAGATACAACAAGGAGATGGAAATCTCGAGGAGATAGATAGGGCTGACAGCGTCGAGGTCGAGCTGGTGTATACGGACTCCAGAGGCGTCTACGTTCGGAGTAGGAGATCACTGGCAGGCCTTGTTTAGACCAGAGTTGTTAGGATACGCATCTTTTCCGAACAATGATCTGATTTTATCGATCCGTGCACAGAGAGTACAAGAGATTATAGAATAACAATAGATGCCAGGGAGATCACTGGCAAGTCTTGTTTAGACCAAGTGTTCAGGGATATGCATCTTTCTAAAACAATGACATGGTTTTATTGATTCAACAAAGAAAGAACAAAAAGCATCCCATGTTTCTTCCGCTCAGGTTATCATGATGATGTGTGTTTCTGTAACCGTTAAGAGTATGTTCTTCTTCTTCGTCTCTAATTTAATGAGATGAGACAGAGCTTTTGCCGTCATTTTTTTTTAAAATTGATCGTGTCTCTGGCGTACTTGTATTGTGATGCCTCCCTTCCACCATGTACTCTCTTTTACTTCTCGTATCAATGAAAAGATACGCGTGCTTTTCGTATTCACGAAAAAAGAACAAAATGACTGAAATAGCTGAAATGAATATTAGAGTTTAATAATAAACATGGAGGCTACTTTATGATTCTTTAAAGTCAACATCTCTAACTATTCTAACCGCATCTTGATGTTTCTCTATGCAATGAGCGGTCTTGTATGACCTAGTTTACTTTGATTATACATCTTTACAATATTATCTGAGAATAAACTGAGCGTAAAGGAGACCATAGTTTTAAAAAAAACATGTAGAGTGAAACTGTTAATAGTAAAAAAAAATGAGGATGTGATACTGTTAATATTGATAGATGTGTAGAGTATGAATCTGAAGAACATAGAGAATACATAGAGGATGAGTAGTTATTTACCAAAAAATGCCTGGCCAACATTTTGGCAAGCCAAAAATTTGGCTACCAATTGATTATCTACCAACTTACTTTGCCAGTCTCTCAAAAATTCCCAAAAATTGGGAAGTTTTGGAGTTGCTAAATGTTGTCATGACAAAAGGTTAGCTAGCCAATTTTGTTGGCTATCAACCAAGCATGCTCGTAGTGCCTCATGTATGTGAGGTGTGTGTAATGCAATAATTGTAAAAAACAAATCATTTTCCAGTTGCATCCGCGGCTCGTTCTAGTGACGGTAGTGGTTGTTCGGTGAATCTTAATATAACTTTTATTATGTTTGGGGTGACTCTGGGTCATTTCCGCAAAAAATAAAAGTCAAAGGTCCACTGAAACTATACCGGAATTGTGTATACTGCTTGCGTATTTGCATGCATCACTGCACTAGTTTAGGTAATTACTTTCTCGCACTTAGACATAGACATGTGTTAGTTCAACTCTTTTCTTTGTGAGCAGTGGCTGCCGACTTATATGCATGTATCGACACAGCACATACATGCTGCATGTTTGCATTGCATGATGGACGTAACATGCATGCATGGTCGATCCGGCTAAGAGCATGCGTCAAATAAAGCGCGCGCAAAAAAAATCGGGTGTTTACCGCTCGCTCGCTCGCGCGGCGCGGGAAAAGATGACGCGCAAAAAAAAGCGGGGGCGCGCGCGGCAGTTTTGGCGCGTGTCGACGCGCGCTATAAATCCAGCGCCTAGCCACGCGCTCTCTCATCGCTCTGCCTCACCACACGCCCTTCGCCGCTCTCTCCGCCGGTCGCCGCCGCTCTTTCTCGTCTCGCTGCCGTCGCACCATTATGCCGCCACGCCGCCGGGGAAGTACGGGTTACTGCGACGTCCACGCGTACCCCTCCGACTGCTTCTCTAACGAGATCCGGTCCGGTGAGATGCGCCTTGGCCTCGGCACATTCGGCACCGCCCACAAGGCCGCCCGCGCGTACGACGCGGCTGAGTGGCGTCTCCGGCAGCCTCGTAGGAAGATGAACTTCCCCGAGGCGGCGAGAGCACCGCCTCGGCATCACTGAGATGGACGAGGAGGCCATGGCGGTGTGGCGCCAACACTTTCCAGAGGACGTCGTCAACGAGCGCGAATTCTACGCGCAAAGGAGGGCGAAGCGAGCCGCCTATTGCGAGGACAGGCGTACGCGGAAGGCGGCCGCGCTCTTCAACATCAAGCTGAAAGAAGCGTCGACCTGGGACTCCAACGATGAACGGTGGATTGACGCATTCATTACGACGTCGAAGGAGGAGGAGGACATCATCGAGTCGGAGTCAGAGTCAGAGGACGACATCACCGAGCCGGAGTCGGAGGAGGAGGAAGACGATGAGTAGTTGAAATAGGACTACTTTTTTATCTATCTATGCCATATGAACTATCTATACTATTCTTTTGTATCTTTTTATCTATCTATGCTATGAACTATCTTTTTTTTGTGTATGTATGTGTATCGCGCGCTGTATTTTAGTGCACCTGGTGAAGCCCTACAACGCTAAAAAATTGCAGCGCCTGGTGAAGCGCTACAACAGCGCACTAAAAAGTTGCAGCGCCTGGTGAAGCAACTGAGGACTCGGACGCAAAAACAGCCCTTGTGTGCGCTGTAAAAAAACTTTTAGCACGCCGTGCCTGCGCGTGTCTGTTGGAGATGCTTTAACGCACGACTGAGACATCACGGCAACAACACGGTGTCCTTGACCAAGCTTGCTTGACACAGAAAAAAAAAAGATAAACGAACAGAACAAAGTGTCACGTAGATAGAGTACCAAAAAGGCTTATCGACCGTGCGACGCGTCCCGGTCGGATCGTCACGTACCTAACTAATCCACTGCTCATCTAAAAATGAGAAGAAAAATCCACTGCGCATCTGAAAAACAATCCAACCCTAATGCCTGAGTACGCACATGGACGGTCGTACCACCGTCCGATCGGCGATCGCACGTGGCTACCATCAAAGCAATCATGCTGCCGATCGTTGCAGGGTAGGCCTTAATTTGTCTTCTTTTACGGTCGACATCGTACTGCACCGAAATGGATTATACATATGATCACGGCATCAGCTAGATGACAGGGTCGAGAGGAGATTACGTAAGGATGCGGAATATTGTTAGGCCCGCCGGGCGAGAAACGGCCTCTGCACGCCAAGCTAGCGAACACTTGTAGAAGGCTCTAATTAAACAAATGACAATACAACGACTGAATCCCCTTGAAATAATCAAGTTTGGAAGCAACAGCTGGGCGGCGTGCACTCATCTACTTATCCTTATACTTATCACGCGTTTGTTTTCCCTCAGAAAGTTCTGAGCTGAGGGCATGAGATTGATCATCATGAGGATAACCCGGTATGCTGAACACGGGAACGCCTCCGACCCAATTCACCAGGAGCGAGTCTCCTTCCACGCAGCAGAGGCGGCAGATGGTGGCGACGAGGGACGCGGAAGCGGCGCCTCGGGCGCGTTCGAACCGGGCCGCACGCTAGGGGAAGGCAGCTTGGGCAAGGTGAAGCACGCGCGGCACCACGAGCGAGTCTCCCTCCGGGCAGCGGAGGCGGCATTCGAACTGGGCCGCACGCGCGGCACCGCGCCACGGGGATCACGAGTTGGAAAGAAGAGGAGACAAAATAACGTCGAGTTGTCTACCAACACACCACGTTGAACATATACCAGGCACGGCCGTAGACCAACACGGAACATGGAGAAAACGTAGAGCGTGATTGGTTGGTTACCACAAATTGACAAGACAACATTTTAACGGGCCAAACATTTGGCTACCGGTTGATCTGGTACCAACTTACGTTGCCAATCTCTCAGAATTTATCAAAAATTGGCATGTCCTGGCGGTGCTAAATGCTGGCTAGCCAAATTGATGGCTCTGAAAACCGAGCATGCGCGAATGCCTCATGTATGGGAAAAAAAAACTTATACGACCCAGGTCGTATGCTCCTAATTGTGAGATCCGCTCCAGTTGATGATACCTGGCAAAAACGAATCTCAATGCGGGCTGAGAGTTTTTCACGAGTATCAAGGTGTAACACAATAATTATCAACTTTTATCACCTTTCGTTCAATCAAACATCCAACTTTGCCAATCAATCGTTTGTTGTGGCCATTGGGCCATGAAGGCACGGTGAACCCCAGGCTTCGCCGTGGGAGGGTTCCTGCTACGTTTTTAGGTCTGTGTTTTGGGACCCTTAAAAAAAGATGTGTTTTTTTTAGGTCGGTTAGGGTTTGTGTCATGCTCAGGTGGCGTGCGTCGGCTCCATAAAGATGAATAAAATTTTTCCCACCCAAATCCCGCTCCGACTGTGCGGCTTGCGTTGTCGAAAAGCGTGTGGAGGTGTTTCTCTGGCTGGCCTCGCGATTCAATCTGTGTTGGTCTTCGTTGGATCCCTTGGATACAGTCTTCATTCGTGTATTTACATATTGGATCCTTATGATCTACATTTCTTTTAATCGATCGCGGTTGCTGTTCTAGTGTGTTGATCGTGCAGGGCCTTAGCACGGCGGTTTCTCGACTGTGTACTACAATAAGTTTTGCGCGGCTTAAATGAGGGAGTGACGACAACTTTGGCTCACTCTAGTGTTTGTAGTTGTCGCTAGATGGTTTATGAAGCTGGATGTAATTTTTGTTACTTTTGATGCTTTTTGCATTGCCACGACAAACAATGAATAGATGGAAAACTTTCCTAAAAAACAATTTATATATTGAAGTAAAATATTCCTTTATTATAGCCAGTGGACCCATTTACCCTGTTCGCACAAGAGCCTTTGAAATGCTAGGGTACATCATGCTGCATGCATGCATCATGCATTGTCGACGCTGCTAGAGCCCGAGACAGTACGGCAACAGCACGGCGTCCATGACCATGATTGACACGCACTGCCACGTAGGAGTATATCAGATAATAACAAAAAATAATAACAGGGTAGGCGGAAAGAACAAAGTGTTACGTAGACACGTACTCGTAGAGAGAGATAGAGAAAGAAAAAGGTGCTGTAAATGTTTTCAAATTAACCACCTCTTACCGACAGTGCGACGCGTGCCGGTCGGATCGTCACGTACCAAACTAATCCACAGCTTGATGACTCATATAGGTCATGGCTACGCACATGCAGCTAGCTAGCTGCTAGCACGGTCGTATCACTTGTCGGCGGCCGTCCGATCGTACGTGGCCACCAAAGCGATCCGGAGCCCAAGCTCTTGACAATGGCATAAGCACTTCTTTCATAAAGTGTACACCTTAACCTGTTTTCTTTTATTTTACGGTCGACATCGTAGTGCACCGAAACCGATTGTCTATATGATCACGGCATCAGCTTCAGCTAGATGACAGGAGAGCAGAGATTACGTAAGAATAGCGAATATAGCTAGGCCCGCCCGGCCAGATACGGTATCTTCACGCCAAGCTAGCCAACACTTGTAAAATGCTCTAATTAAACAAATGAACATATACGTATTACGTAAATACAACGACCGGAAGAATCCCCTTGAATCAACCGAGCCTGGAAGCAACAGGTGGGCCGTCCCGGATATTTTTGTCCACGTCTGCCTGCCCTCATCCAGTTATCCTGGTACTCTCATCTTTTTTTTTTCTCACCTTGCGGTCCTTTCTGTTGAAGCCCAGGGACTTATTTGTATTTGTTAGAATAAATCCGAGGCATACTGTTGATAATTCAAAGACCAAGCAATCACACGAGCACGATACCGAGATTTGTTAACGAGGTTCACCGGTATAATTACATCCCCGGGGCTTGACTATGGGCGATCCTCCCCATGACACCGCTACAATACCGCACCCGGTCGCCCTGGACACCGGTACATGCCGCCGGCTTTCCCTGCGTTCCGGTGCTATTATGTTGGCATAGGTTACATCATGTGTCTACCCCGTTATATATGAGAGGCCTAGGATACAAGTGTCCTACTAGGACACGACTCCATATTCTATTTAAATACAATACAACTCAGAGTCCAACTGTAACCTAACTTATACATAATATTCGACACAACTCTAACAAACTCCACCTTGGCGAATATTCTCCACCACCTTGAATTCGTCAATGTGTCAAACTTCCATGTACATTGGACTTGAGCTTATCCCATGAGTACCGCTGCTACTCCAAAGACTCCATGTGACTCCACCTGCAACTTGTAGTCACTTCTTTTCTTGACCACTGTCTGAAACTTGAAAAAATTTCATTGTTGCTTTTAGTCATCCCGAGTCAAATTTGCAGTTGTCTCACCACATGTATGACCACCAGAGCCCTGGCCCGTCTCCATGTCCCGTGCATACCGCACGCCTCGCCGCTATTACCGCATCGAGCCTCCGCTGTCCTGGTCGAGTCTCAAGGGTCGCGAAAACCACACCACTCAACCCCCACTGCAGAGTACCACCGGTCATCACCGACCGATGACGAGTTTCACGCTTCCATCAGACCACCGGGCTCCAGTCCAAATTACGTGTCCCTCGCTTTTCCCGCTGAATAGGCTTCGATTCTCTAGATCCTTACACCGTAGCCCCTCAATCCAGCTCCACCTTCAACATGACTCCATGGTGGTTGTACTTGCCACCCCGCACCTCGCCGACTCCAAGCTCTCATGTGCACCGTCTTGAATCAACCCTGCGCCATAGTCTTGTCGAAGCCACACAAACCCTCGGGCCTGCGCCACGTGTTTCCACGCCCCAGAAGTCGGTCACTATCAACATCACGCACCTATGTCGTCGTCGCTGATTCCACCACCGTCTTTTGTACCAACCGACTCACGTCGATCCGTCAGACTGTCTAGTCCGACCCAGGCTCCCAGATCATTTTCTGCGCCATTTCCATCCATCACATGATATTCCCGTCTTAGCTGACATAACTTCCTGCAACGCCTTCAAGCATCCCTGTTGTGCCACCAAATATTTCACCTTGTCTGCCATAACCCAAGGTTTTCAGTTCCGTTGAACTTCTCCACCTCAAACCAAGTACCCTTTGGTATCATAGTTCTTTGTACGACCTAGCTAGTGAAAACATACTCAAGCTTCAAGAGAATGCCTTGCAATTCGATCACTTGATTGAATCCTGCTACTCACGAATAGCTCCTGTACTAGTTGATGCTTCGCTGACTCCAGCCTTGGAATTACCATTGTTATTCTACTTGCCGCTGGACACAACCTGATGCATCGTTGTTGCTGCCAATAGCCCCTGCTCTCCTCGATGGATGCGTATTACGATAGATTTTCTTCGCTTGAATCGATCTGTCTCAGCCTTCCTTCGCGTCGCATACGAGAACTCGGTCCTCTTTTTTCTCTTCAAACAAATCTCCGTACCTGATTCCTTTGGCTCATAGCACAACACACGTATCAGCAGCACCTGTGCACGCGTGAGCAGCATCGAGCCTCCGTCAAACGCCTGGCCGTTGCTCCTGCCTCAGTAACCCCAGTTGTCCGCCCACCTCATGGCTGCACAAGGGCCTAGCCCATCAAGAACGCACACAACCAGCCACCTAGGCCAGCCTGTCACATCCTAGGCATGCCCACGAGCCACGTTGGCTACGACTCCCTACACGACTGCAACACACCAGGGCTCCGTGCCGCTTCCGAATCCGCTGCTACACACCCAGTCTCGCCGAAACCAAATCGATCAGGTACCGATCCGATCGGCAAGAACTCCATCGTGCTTGCCTCACGTTGCCTACCTTCCGATCGCTTTTTCCAATCTCGCCGAGAACCACACCGTCACCGGCTGCATCTCAAACTCGATACTTCCTCTAGATTAACAATCCACGATCTCTGAACAGCCTAGCTCTGATACCACTTGTTAGAATAAATCTGAGGCATACTGTTGATCATCCAAAGACCAAGCAATCACACGAGCACGATACCGAGATTTGTTAACGAGGTTCACCGATATGGCTACATCCCCGGGGCTTGACTATGGGCGCTCCTCCCCATGACACCGCTACAATACCGCACCCGGTCGTCCTGGACACCGGCACATGCCGCCGGCTTCCCCTGCGTTCCGGTGCTATTATGTTGGCATAGGTTACATCATGTGTTTAGCCCCGCTATATATGAGAGGCCTAGGATACAAGTGTCCTACCAGGACACGACTCCATATCCTATCTAAACACAATACAACTCAGAGTCCAACTGTAACCTAACTTGTACACAATATTCGACACAACTCTAACAGTATTTCCCTCTTCTTTTGGGACTGGTTGTAAAATGTGTTGTTTCATGTGCTTACCAGTGAAGACTCGTGAAATGTCAACCTAAACCTAATATTTTTTCTCAAAAAAAGGCTATCCTAGTAAGGTTTTCACGGGTTCGTCTTGTGTACCCCTGAGATAAGTACTCAACTAGTTTCCGTCCAAAAGTTCTCAGCCGAGAAGCAGAGACTGAGGATAACTTCGAACTGTTAGAGTAAGCTCACTAGAGGAGGGTAAGACTAGCCACAGTGGGAGTAATTTCAGTAGTAACATCGAGTCTAACTCAGCAAATTTGCTTATGTGGCAATGAGTTAGTGAAGATAGAGGTAGTTGTAGTAACTTAGCTAGTTACTGTAACATCACATGTTCCAATGCAATATGAGTCTATAACCTAATAAATGAATCTTTGCATGTTATCACACTTAAGTTACTACCCACTATGAAGGTAGTAATATAGTCTAGAAATATATGTATGTCACTATCGATTGTGGCTAGTCTAATACAAGACCACATATGCAAATTATTAGCAGAATATAAGACCTTTTTTGGGCTAAGCTGGACTAAAAAACATCTTATATTTTGATACGGAGGGTAGACTTCAAGCTTCATGTTTCTAACAGTGTTTAAAAATGAAAAAATATGGCATGCACATAAATATGTGAACTGTTTTAAGAAATTCCATCTACGGGCTACCAGAAAAAGAAAAATGTGGATTGTTGACAAACCTCTCTCTTTTTATAGCTTACAATTTGAAATATTTTTTAGTGAAATTATACAGATACATATAACACATTAAGATGTGTACAACATATCAGTGACAGTTAATATGGATAGGAGGGAGTAGAAAACTTCAGATTTATTAGGAACTTCTAAATAAAATTCACGTGTTCCTTTTTTCTTTAAGAAAAATGTGGACCTCCCTATAGCTTGGGAGTCATACAGCTGAACACATTACAAGACCCTTTATTTCGGACAGTTCATGGTGAAAAAACCATGGCTCGAGAGAAACAACCATCATGAATATATGTGGAACCCATACAATTATCGCTAAATATAAAATTCTAACTATAAAAAGAACAATACTCTCATGGAACACTGGACACACCAATAAAGACCAAGAAGCACTAACAAAGCAAAGTGTTAGCAAAAAAGAAGATATTCGTTGCGGTGGAACAAGATGCATGTGTGTAATTCATCGTGTCGCCGAAGAGGTGGTCGACGCCGGGAAATATGTCATCGTCCTACTCAACCATGGTGGAGGAAGATCCAACAGTCGCGCTAGAGTGCTCCCCCAAAATAGGATCGCAAGAGACAGGGCTCTGGAGGCCTGCTGTCTCACTTCTCGGGGCACGCCGAGAAGCAAGATGAGAAAGCGGTAGGTGCCCCAAAGCATCCAAACCAAGAAGCAGACACGTTGGAGATGAAGTGGCTTCAGCGAAACCGAGACACTAATGGGGAGACAAAGGGGAACAATCACAACCGTTCGGTTTCATTCTCCACTAGCACAAAAACATCTTAGCTTCATTGTTGTATGATAAAAAGAAGGGAGCGGGCACGTGTGGCATAGGTCTCGATCCTGCTCGGCTCGATCACAACACGCGGGCGAGGCATGCAGTGGATGATAGGTGGGAAGTACTTTTCTTAGAATCACTTCCTAATGTACATGATCATAGAAACAACAGTGTTTAAAGATCAAGATTTTCATGTGGTTTGTACATAAGACGTGATTCTAACACAACACAATTGGGTAAAACATAGGTGTGAGGGGAGTAAACATTGTTGTTTCTATGATCACGAGTAAACAATTCAACACTTATTTCTTACAAGCATACTAGCCTAGTTATTATGACGAACAATACATGTGTCCTTTAACGTACCTCCGCCTAATAGTATGCTCAATTTGTTTAGCAACTGGTTAGGTGGGGTAAAGCCTAATACGGCAGTACGAATTCAAGTGGGGGTTTGTGCATTACTTGGCTATTTGAAACTATCAAAACAAATATGTGTTTAACAAAACAAATATTACAAACTTTTTCATGTGATCTATCGAGTGTCTGATGGATCTATACGTGGTCATTACCACTCCAAGCGGAAGAGAGGGAGCTTATGACCTTTGAGTGCAACCGATGAGAGATGATAGCACGTGCTACGTACAACCGGTTTAGGTGACGGTCCAATATAGGACTTTCCTCTCCCTATCTAAAGAGCTCTATTAACGCAGACCCTCTTCTGACTCTATCATTTTAAGAAAGCAGCAAATCCTTCTCTCTATTCTACTATCTGATCTTGTCGGTTGAAAATCGATCTGAAATATGGTCATATCTTCATTATCCCAATAGTAAATCTTGTTTAGGCACGATGTCCTATTTTTACCGGTTGTGGCTATTTGCTTTTTTATCTTCTTTTCAATTAGCTACTTGAGATATTTTTGGCACTCAGATATTATATTAATTTAATAGATGATTGTGTGCATCGCTTGATGCTGAGGTTGGGGTAATCCTCTTTTTTGGAAAAAAAACTCTTGTCATGCATGAATGAGCCACATGGTCTCGGAGATTTTTCTAGAAATTATTGGACAGAATAAATGGGCTAAACCAATAAATCCAACATAAGGATTTTTTTAAGATTTGTGCTGCTTAATATATACATACTTCTTTCATTTCTGAATATTTGTATTTTTAGAGATTTTAAATGGACTACCACATATGGATGTATATAAACATATTTTAGAGTGACGCATTTATTTTGCTTCGTATGTAGTCATTTGTCGAAATCTCTAGAAAAATAATATTTAGAAACGAAGGAAGTATATGATATTTGAACATTTCACAAAAGGATATTATAATACAAAGCAAATGCCAAACATACCACGAGGGGTGGCGACACAATTTTTATTCTTCCTCACTGGACGGTAAGCAGATTAGCGCCGACCTAATAAACCCGAATATATATAGGCACACCACATGAGGAAGCATTCCTGTCTTCTCTCTCGCTTTGTTTGTAAAATTGCCAATTTTGACCCGGAGCGGCGCAAGGAAGCCATTCTTAGTTTTACAAGTGAATATGGTCAAAATGCACAGCTAAACATGCGCCAAAAATAAGGGCAACTTCAACGAACCGGCCCAAACAAACAGTTAGAAAATTATCCCTTTTTTATTCATTTAGGCGGCCAGACGGACACTAAAAGTTCGTCCGTGTCTGCCGGTTCATCAGTGCGCCTCAAGTACCGGCCGCATTTCAGTTTTGACAAAATTTCAAATTAAAATATACTGCAAAAAAATCCGTTCATGACATTAATTAAAATAAAAGGATAACAAAAATAAATTAATTAAGCCTAGATCTAGTGGCCGTCGTCATTGTCCTTGTCATCTTCCTCGTCGTCGAGGTTGATGTAGACTGGAGCCGGCCATGGATATGGCCACGGTGTCAGTCCTGCTGCCGGCCCATGCCTACTGCTTCGGCTGCAGCTACTCCGATTGCTGCTGCTTCGGCTCCACCCACTCAGGCGTGCAAGGCAGCGTGGACGTTCACGCCCACACATGCCCCACTAGCCCCGCCAGTGGCCACGACTTCGACGGTGGCGCGGGGGCCTCCAACGCCGAGACTTGGAGCACCAGTGTCAGGCGCAGGTCAGTCCACTAGGCCATCTTGGCCAGTTCGGAGTCCTCGATGTCCTTCTTGAGGGCCTCATCCTCCTCCTTGGTTGTGGTGTTGGAGCGCGCAGGGGCGTTGGGGCATGAGCGGTGAAGCATGACCAACGACGCTGGTCGAGCTCATCGCTGAACCAAATGTCCCAGTGTGGCGAGTCCAATGCGAACGCCGGGTCGTGGCAGAGGTCACTTAGTAGCTGAGTGCGGTGGCGGCAGATCTCCGCCTCCCGCGCATGACCAGAGGCCGAAATGGCTGGCACTGGAACCCTATTCGGGTTCAAATGCCAGTCGTTCAGCATGTGCACGTTCATTTAGGGCACAGAGATGGTGTGTTCCCAGTAGTGCTCGCACCGGTTGACCGACACTTACACATGGTCACGCGCCGGCGGTGCAGCCCTGGCAGCACCACGATGAAGGTTGCCACATGGCGGCGCCGCCCCGAGGAGGGGCCGGCATCGTGGTCGTGCGCTCCATTTGTTCGCTTCCACGACATGGTGGGCGGTAGAAAATGGTTATGGGTTGACTGTCCAGCGGCTGGGGCAGAGGGAGAAAGAAAGAGTGGGCATGGTGGGTACTCCCCACAAACATGCATTAAAAAGGACTTACTTAATGGTAGTTGGGTGACTGCCGTGTGGGGCTAGGGTGGACACCAAGGGGGCATGCAACGCGCCCATCTGTTGTTTGTGTGACGCAAACCCGGCCCAAATTTAGGGTAAATTTACGCCCACATAGACACGAAGCGGGCATAAAATGAGTTTGCGTCATCGCGTTGGGTCTTGATTTCTGTTCACGCAGATTTAAACGGACAAAAGATGGATGAAATGCATATCTGCCTTGGAGTTGCCCTAGCACACTATTTTTTTATTTATCTTCTTTCCTCGCTCGCCTCATTTTTACCGTAAAAATGTTACTCCTTTCATTTTTGTTACTTCTACTGTTTTTATTTACTCTGCATCTTAGGTTTGTCTAAAATCAAACTTTATATTCTTTCAACAAATTTGTAGAAAAATATATTAACATATACACCACCAAATATATATCATTGAATTCATCATTGCATATATTTTCACACAATATTAATTTGTTACTATAACTTTTTATATTGTTTTTTATAAACTTGGTCAATTTTTATAAAGTTTGGCTTTAACCAATATTAATATGCGGAGAGTATTTATCCTGTTGGGTGGGCTGGCTTCAGGATTAAGGTAAATCCAAACACCAAGCAAACCCCACACCAAACACAACCGCAACCACACACACGGAAAGACCAAGTGGCGAGCTCGGAGAGGATTATTGATTTTCAGAGCTATAAATACGGCCCCTTCCACTTTCCAAATCGCATCGTCATCCTACACGCGAACCACGCCTCCGGCCCGATTCACCAGGAGCGAGTCCCTCTCCGGGCAGCAGCAGATGGGGGCGACGGGCGACTCGGAAGTGGCGGCGGCGGAAGGGGCGGCGGCGGGGTGCCGCGCGCGGGCGGCGCTGCTGGGCGCGTACGAGCTGGGCCGCACGCTCGGGGAAGGCAACTTCGGCAAGGTGAAGCAGGCGCGGCACCGCGCCACCGGGGAGCACTTCGCCGTGAAGATCCTGGACCGCGGCAGGGTGCTCTCCCTCCGCGGCGCCGACGACCAGGTCCGCAGGGAGATCGCCACGCTCACCATGCTCGCGCACCCCAACGTCGTCCGCCTCCACGAGGTAATTACTACTACTACTAATCGCGATCTCCGCTCCTGCTGCTACCCCGCCGCTGCTGTTCTGTTCTGAACCGCCCTGCTCGTTTGATTGGTTTGATTTGATTTCATTTCCTTGTGATCGGTCAGTGGATTCGTTGACGAATCAGCCGCGTGCGATGTATGTTTTGCTGCCTGCTGACTCCCCTAGATCAGATGTACGCATCCTTGGTAAATTTGAGGAAAAGGCGAGCCGGGTTACAAAACATTGATCGGATAGGCGTTCATTATATCTAAACATCTTGATGACCGGGAAGAATCGCGCTACAGTTATCAGCCTGAGATTCCTTAAACAAAGGGCACTTGGAAGTGGGGATTGCGAGCATCATCGTAAGGCTGGTCACAATGATGAGGAACTTAGAAGTAACATCACACACTCCAATACAACTTTGTTTATGTGTCACATATTTAATGAAGAGAGAGGTGCTTGTGGTAACTAGCTAAGTTATCGGAACATCACACACTCCAAGAAACAATGAGTCTATAACCTAATAAATACATCGTTGCATGACACTACATAGATGTTCCTACCCACTATGGAGGTAGTAACATAGTTTAGGGAAGTATGTAAGTTACTAGCTTATGTTCTTGCCCATTATGACCAGCCTAATGCTTATCCATATATGTTCTTGTACATAATTGTTGGAGGGATTCTGCTTTGGATTATCAGTTCTTATTAGTGTGTTATATACACGTAGGACACTAAACCTACCACGTGGTGTTGGTCCAGTTGGCAAGTTGTCTCCAACTGCATGTTGTCTGTTCGTTGGCCCACCCTCAGACATTGGCTAGTGGGCCCACAGATGCAGATTTCCATTTAGCAGCGTGCCTCTCTTGGCCGTGGATTCATATTATTATCTTTTTTTTGTCTCAAAAAATATATTATTATCTTTTTTTGACATAAATATTATTATTATTGTTTGTTAATTACTCATTATTTTGGGGAATGGTTTGTTAAAATTGAGGGAGAGAATACTTAGAAAGACCTGATCGAGCTGGGTTACAAAACATTGACCGGATAAGAATTCATTCTCCTTTCTGCGGGAGGATAGGGGTTCATATCTAAACATGATGACCTGGAACAATCAATCATATGCTACAATCATCGAAAAATGACAGCTTATTAAGGAGAGTGATGTGTCCGCCCCAGAACAAGGGAGGCTCAAACTCGGGCAGGTCACAACTCGGGTGGGTGACAACTTATTGTCACGTTCTAACCATCCGGGGACCTGGGCATGCGACCGGTCTGCATCACAATACAATTATCAACCGCAGATTCCTTAAAAAAAATGGTACTCCTGCTTGGCGATGGAGATTGCAAGTTTTCAAGAATCATCATAATGTTTATCTATATATGTTTGCAAAGATCCATAGGAACACTTCTATAATTGTGGGGGTTCTCTTTTGAATATTATAGTAGGGTGGGCTAATAGCCTGCAGATCATTGCACGTCACAGGTAGAGATCATTAGCGCGTAGCACGTGGAGTTGGTCCAGTTGGCTGGATCTAGTTCTAGTTGCATAATCTTTGCTCCTTGGTCAACCCTGAAGACATGGGCTAGTGGTCCCACAGAGGCAGATTCAGCTCCATGCCACGCACTTCTCCATGCTAAGATTAATCCTTGATTTGGAATGCATGTGACATGTCGCCGTCAAGTAGCTGCTGCCAGCCCCGTCCTTATCTTTTTATTATTTTCTACTACTATGCAATGATCTTTGTCTTCTGTGAGATATAATTGAAATAGAATTGTTTTAGGTCTAACTCATGGTGCACATAAGCATATGAATTCGTTCACGTGGGCCGTTTAAATAACATCATTGTCGTATTATTAATCCTGCGATTGTTTTAACTCTTGGTTTCAGGTTGCTGCTAGCAAAACAAAGATCTATATGGTGCTTGAGTTTGTCAATGGAGGCGAACTTTTTGACAGGATTGTAAGCCCGTATAACTTTTATTTTTGAATTGTCTGAAACCTTGCTTTGCACTATAAAATTCTCTATCAGGTACATTTCTTAGTTCTAACACTTAAGTTGATTCCTTTCCTACAAATAAAAGGCAATAAAGAGAAAGCTATCTGAACGAGAAGGAAGGAGGCTTTTCCAGCAGCTAATTGATGGTGTGAGCTATTGCCATGGAAAGGGTGTCTACCACAGGGACCTCAAGGTACTGACGACTGAAGTATTTCTTTATTTGGAGCATCTGATCAAGCAATTATCAATCATTCTTATTGTTCTTGTATTATATAATCCGCGAGATGGCCAATATGGCTTGACTGTTCTGTGTTCTCCTCATTTATCCCACTGTTACATGTTACAGCCTGAAAACGTTCTTATTGACCGGAAAGGCAACATCAAGATCTCTGATTTTGGTCTCAGTGCTTTACCCCAACATCTCGGAGTATGACAGAAAAACTTATCACACGATTTTCTTGTATTGATCATTACATTTTTATTGATATATTTTCCGAGAATATTTCCGTTTCACTGAATTTAAGATCTGCAACCTTTCAGAATGATGGATTGCTGCATACAACCTGTGGTAGCCCCAACTATATTGCTCCTGAGGTAAAAGACTGGCCACCTTCAGACCAATTGTCTATTTTACAGTATGCTTGCTAATTCTTGTGCCAAATATATCCAGGTTCTGCAGAACAGAGGTTACGACGGATCATTGTCGGATATCTGGTCTTGTGGAGTAATTCTTTACATAATGCTCGTAGGACACCTACCGTTTGATGACCGAAATATGGTTGTTCTTTATCAGAAGGTAGATATTCATAAAAAAGGAAAATAAGTGATATTTAGTGTTCTTTCTGTTATGATAGTTCTCTCAAGCCATTCCAATGATACTACTATTATCTTGTTGCGTGCAGATTTTCAAGGGTGACGCTCAGATCCCGGAGTGGCTTTCTCCCAGTGCACAAAACCTTCTTCGGAGGATTCTTGAACCAAATCCGAGGAAGAGGATTAACATGGCAGAGATCAAAATGCACGAATGGTTTCAGAAGGACTATATTCCTGTTGCTCCATATGATGATGATGATGAAGATGTACGGCTTGGTGCAATTCTACCTATCAAACAGGTATGGCAAGATGACACAAACTATATGATGCTGAAGACCAATTTATGTCCTAATATAGGCATCATGTGTTCCATATTTGTAGCCGCTGATCGGTGAATTTTTGTTTCTGTTTTTCTATCCTGAAGCAAATTAGTGAAGCACCCGGCGACAAGAGTACTCATCAGATGAACGCTTTTCAGCTGATCGGAATGGCATCTTCCCTTGATCTTTCAGGTTTATTTGAGGAAGAGGTATGCACAAACATTTTCCAGTGCCTCCCTTACTGTCTTCAGAGTGATTTGGTCTGCAAAGCTGGGAAGAAAAATCATATGCATGGCTTCTGAAGATAAACACTACATATTCTTTGATCAAAATAATCACTGAATGCTGCCACTACGGTCTTAGACAACAACTAATCTGATCCAGCTGAATTTGTTGCAGGGAGTGTCCCAGAGAAAGATCAGGTTCACATCAGCACATCCACCGAAGGATTTGTTCGACAAGATTGAAGTGTCCGCGACGCAGTCAGGGTTCCATGTTCAGAGAGCACATAGCAAGGTGAGCAGAAGCTTCTCAAAAGGTTTTTCAGCATCACATGATTGAGTACAAGTTTTGAAGGAACTGAAAATGATGTGTCGTGTTATATTTCAGCTCAAAATAACGGGCAATTGCAATGGACCGAACAACCCCACACCATTCTTAGTCTGTGCCGAGGTATATATTCGGCGAGCTGAACCTTTCTTCTGTGAAACGCGTGGGAAGGGTAACCAATGGAGATCAACTGTTAACATCTGTGGTGCTGTTTCTTTTTCTTGTCCCAGGTTTTTGTGCTTGGCCCCTCTCTGCATGTTGTGGAGCTTAGGAAGTCCCATGGTGACACTGCAGTGTACAGACAGGTAGACGAGCGCTAACAACAACTGGATTTGCCACAGCCATAACTTCACCGTACACATATTCAGTACTGGTGCTTAGTGGGTGAATGACTTAATGGTGTTGCTTTCTTGGAATGTGTTTTGCAGCTCTGCGATAGGATCTCGAGTGATCTGGGGATTGACAAGACTTTCGGGATGGGCTCGCTCTTCGACGACAACCTCCCTGGCTTCGACAGCAGAGCAACGACACCACTGGTTGCCTTGTGATGAGTGTTGTGCTGTAGGTACCCCAACTGACATGATGTTGTAGGACGCTAGGATCATAGCTGTTTATTGATTGGAAATGACGGTGATGGTGTAAGGATTAGGATCGTACGGTGTACAGAACTATATACATATAGTCAAGTCGTGAAATTGACTATCAGTGATGTAATCGTTTTTTGCACGAAAGGGCCAAAGGCCTTTTATATGAAAGCCGACCAACCTTTACAAGGATTTCTTTACATAAATGAAAAACTACACACAGTCTTCCTCCTGCACTTGCCATGAGCGAAGCTCGATACCCCCTCTGGACATTCCAAACACCATGAGAGTTAGGAAAACGGTGTTGACGCAGACGGGAAGTTGCCTGTCGGAGCCAGATGATGCCAACGACTACAATCTAGGAAATAGACAATCGTCCCGGAGAAGAAGGCGATGAACATGGTTGGATGACCACCATAGATCTAGCCAAACAGATACAGGGAGACATAACCTCGTAAGCTCATTGACGATGCTGAAACTGGCCGAATGTTGCCAGTTGGAGGAGGAGCTAGGGGCCAAGACACGATGCGTCCGTCCACTCAGTCGAAAGATACATTCGAAGACCACCTACATAACACGAAGAGATGACTAGACCCACCATTGTAGAAGAGTGCTGACCAGGTGACCCCTTCACCCGCCGCCGCCGCCGTCCTCTACTCCACCGACAAGATCGTCGCTGCCGAGGTGGACCAAGATTCGTAGAAACCTTTTTCTTGATCTGCATGGTGCCACCATCACCATCCTAGCGCCATCGTGTGTGTGTGTGTGTGTGGGGGGGGGGGGGGGGGTGGGGGGGGGGGGGGGGGGGGGACTTCTAATTCTAAGAGGCCTAAGTACAATGTCGCGATGTAGATTCGGGGGGTGACCCTCCCGTCGGTAGAGCAACATGTGGAGGATGGGACTCGTGGCCTCGTTGACGGGGAGCAATCGCCTCAACGGTGTATGAAGAGGGATGCGTCTTGGAAAAGGTACGACTTGTTTTCAGCGACGGAGTTCAAAAATAAGAGATGAATTATCTACATGCCTTGTTAGGGCATGCAGTGCGGTGTTTAGCCAACATAAGTTAGGTATGCCCAGAACCCCTGTCCACTTTGGCCGGCATACCATGTCCTAGGCCACAACGCAGCTTCTTCCATTGGCATCATCCTTGCCGCACCACAAGAATCCACAACATATTTTGGCCATCGCCGTTAGCGTTTTGGGTGGCAGTTCCATTGCCAACATTGCCTGAATTGGGATGGCGGAGAGACTGGCGTAATCCGGAGTAACCTTCCACTCTTCGGTAACATGACCGCCTTGCAATTGGGCATGCATCATGTAAGTTGATCCACAGTAGCTTCAAGCTGGGTTGGCCTTTGCTTGCGGATCGAAAGTGGCATTCCCAAGTACTTGCAAGGGAAAGAGGCGTTCGCGCATCCGAGCAGTGTGCACACTGAGGCCATCTCCTCTTGGGAACACCTGATGGGCAAGGTAGCGCTCTTCGACAGGTTGACAGTTAGGTCGGAGGCATGCCCAAACAACCCCGATATGAGCCACATGCCCTAGTCTCATGTTGAATGGGCTTGAAGAAAATCATGATGTCGTCCATGAAGATTGATAATCGCTGGTGCATGCCCGATCTGGCTAGCGGTGCGAACAATCCACGGGAAGTACCAGCTTAAACAGCTACACGAGGATAATTGGATCAGATCGGTCGCCCGCCTTCAGTTCCCCATGCACCTGCAGGTCTCGACCGCATCACTGACCTCTCAGGTTACACTGTCTACAGACAGGGAGGACTCCATCTCCTGGCGTTGGACTCCCAATGAAATCTACTCCGCAGCTTCGACATATACAACCCAATTCTCTGGCTCCTTCCCCAGGTTCTCACTGACGAAGATTTGGAAGGCACACGCGGAGCCCAAATGCAAGCTCTTTTCCTGGCTGGTGCTCCATGGCAAGATCCTCACGGCCGACATGCTCGCTATTCGCGGATGGCCGCATGATCCTACGTGCCCGCTATGCCTCGGAGCACCGGAGACGACAACTCACCTTTGCAAGGACTGTCCATTTGCGATTGCGGTTTGGTCGCATGTCCATGCATGGACCGGCGAGGCGCCGATGAACACGATGACACATCCGCCTCCCATGGGAGTCTCCGACTGGTGGGATCTGCTCATCTCTCCCCTATCCAGGGATGAAAGACGCCGACGTAGCGGTCACTTCCTCTAGACCATTTGGAATATCTGGAAGGAGCGCAACCGCCGGATATTCAACGGAACCCGTCTCACTCACCTGGAGGTGGCGGCCGTCGCGCTCGACGACATAAGACTGCGGGCTTGCGCCTTCGGCGGGGCACAAGTGGCGACCGATATTAGTTGATTTGGTTCACTTAGCGTAACATGCCGGTCCATATAGGGGTTTTGTCAGGTTTCCCTGAAAAAACCTGTCATCTCTGTACATAAAACCCCTTTTTCGTCTGAAATGAAAAGGCAATGCTCCTGTCGGTTCCTCGAAAAAAAAACAGCTGCAATGGTTTCATGCATAGAATGAAGAGCATGGGAGACCACGGATATAGCACGAGTCCTCAATATTGTAAGGATATATTTGCAGAAATAACATTGCCATGTGTCGACAAAACAAATGAGTTGGACCAGGGAAAGTATCTGGTGCTCCCAGCCTTGGGGTACTTCCGGTACTCCAATGTCAATAACCATTTTTTTAATGTTTCAAATAATTCCAAAAACAATTGTGAATGTTCACAATGAAGGTGACTAACAAGTCCTAAAAATTTCAGATCCAAACTCGAATGACACATTGGGAAACAAAAATGTGAAATTTAGGCTGAATAGTGTAAAGAAGAGATAAAAGCAACATTGACACTATTCAAGTATGTATTTCTCTTTTTTGTTTCTAAATGTACATTTCAATGTTGGACCTAAAAATTTTAGGGGATGTAGTGACAGTCCTTGTGAACATTCTCTCTTTTTTTTCTGAATTTTTTCAAAACATTTAAAAATACTTTTTGACATTGGAGCATCGGGAGTATCCCAAGGCTGAGAGCACTGGATACTTTCCCGACCAAGTATGAACCCACCGGTAGAGTTTCTTTTACCATAGGTGAACTATATTCAAATTTTAGTATGGATCTGTTCCCATCTGCCAAGTTTATGTGCCTGGGCCGAGTGCAACCACCACACACACACATTTTTTTTTGCGGGATAAACTTTCGATCTATTCATTTTTAATTATGGCAGTACAACGAACACTAGAAATAATCTGTCTTAGTTTCGTCGCCTTACCTAGTGATAGTACACCGCGGGTGCGATTTGTTAATCCGATATAGTAGATCATAGACCTGTCGACATGTAACTGATGGATGGAGACCAGCCGACCCACAACACATACAGACTGTATACTACACTCATTCGAGGTGTTGTGTTTTTTTCCGGCTAGTTGTCTAGCGATACTCCGTGTTTAAACAAGCACAGTACTAGCCCGCGCCGCGCGCGTGCGATTTGTTAATCCGATACTGAAGAATCCAAAACTGCCGAGACGCGACTGATGGAGGCCGGCCGTCGACCCGAAGCTATCAAGGAGCAGACGATCGATCCGATCCGATCGAATCAGTCAAGATGTGTATGTCCGGCCCTGGCTCAAGATATCCATTCGTTCACCGGCTCCCGGACCGGTAGGTGCACCGGATCACCCACGTGCACTGGGTCGTGCAGCACACCGGATAGCCACAGGGAATGTGACGGGTGTCCGGTTGAATTCACCGCCGCATGGTGACCGGCGAGTGTGTGGGCTAGCGCGCCGCTGCGGTGCAACGCAACGAGCGGCCATCGCGGTTCTGACGGCAACGTACCGGGCATAGCTACATCACTAATTAACTACTGGCCACTTGTTGCATCGCGGTCTTCTGTTTCTGAAAGCAAATTTTGAAAATGCAGAGGCGTAGAGCTCTCCGGTTTCATCGTTGACGGAGACGCGGTGCAGCGTGTTATGTCTCGTTGCATGCGCCAAGAGCTGATTTTTGCGTGCACCCTAAACTCCTGCCATGCACGCCGACTCCTCGACCTGTCCTAGAGGTACCGATCTACGTATCATGTATCGTATGCATATACCCCATGGCCACGTATATACGGGAGTGACGGGAATCAGAATATATAGTCATCTCCATCGAAGAAGAACCGTATACAAAAAAGGCCCGAGATTACAGAGGGCTCGGGAAGAAGAAGATGCACTGGAGGCTTGCATCAACCAAAAGGGACAGTTTGTCCCTTCTGGAATCCTAGTGACCTTAGTCACACGGAAGAAGATAGAAGTCTCTAGAAGATAGATAGGGCTGAGGGCGTCGAGGAGCAATTGGAAGCATCTACGTTTGGCGTAGGGGATCACTGAGAGTGAGAGGCCTTGTTTACACCGGAGTGTGTAGGATATGCATCTTCTCAGAACAACACGATAGGATTTAGTGCATATTTATTTTGAGAGGAACTGATCCGTACAGAAGTACGTACACAAGATCAGATCATCTGAATAAGAATATGTTAGGGAGGTCACTGGCAAGTCTTGTACTATACACCAAAGTGGTCAGGGACATGCATATCAACATGCGAATAATGAAACCAACATGATTTTGTTGATTCGGTAATGACTAATGAAAGAACAAAAATATCAAAATAAGCAAAATTAATAGGTACGTATTAAAGATTTGGAATAGACTCGAAAGCTACATCAAGATTCTTTTAAGTCTACATCTGTAGTTCCATTATTCACATCATGATATTTCTCTATGCAATAATAGGTTTTTATGGCCTAGTTTATTACCATCATAGTCAGACTCAAAAAAGTTTGACTACTCCATCTTTAGAATATCATAGTAGCTTTTGCCTTAATTAATCCATGAGGCAACTTTTTGGCCTCCAATTCAGAAAAGAAAAATGTTAGCAAGCCAATTCGTCGGCTGTCAACCAAGCATATATGTTGGTACCGCATGTATGTGTGCTTGGTTCTTCATGGGTATTGAGGCGTGTAATGCAATAACTATCAACTTTTATCACCTTTCAGTCAATCAAGTGTCGACTCGAAACGAATACTACCAAAATTGTTGTGTATATTGCTAGTCCGCTAAAAGGAATACCCAGATTGTTGTATATATTCCTTCCGTATTTGCACGCATCACTGAACTAACTAGATGATAACCCAAACATTGCTACGGAAAGTTGTGAATTGGATGCAACTGTTTCAGTGCGATTTGGTTTATGAAACATTACTATTTAAACTGACAATATGTGTACTGAAACAAAAATACATATAGTGTGTTCCAATTTATCATTCTATAGTTGTATAATATTTTCGAATATGAGTAGAATGCATGGTGCATTTTAATGAGGGTATCTTTCCATGCATGATGATATGGTGAGGTGATATAGTTGCATGTTAAGATAATTGAAGTTGGTGTTGAATATGATTGGCAAGAACTTGCATTTTTTAATGCGGGTGTTTTTCATGCATGATGACATAGTTGCATGCCGTGATAATTGGAGTTAGAAAATATCCAACGGCGACCCGCAAATTTCCTCCTGTATAGCTGTTATCCAAAGCTGCGCGCATACATCCGACAAACAATTAAAACTAACCAAACAAATTTCGTTCAAACACGGCCGTATTCATATAAACATGGTCAGATTTCATATAAACATGACATACTTCATTACATTTACACCAACTAAGCGGTGCTAGTCCAGCTCTAAAGGTATAATTAATACCCAATCTAAATGGTCGCTGGCGCCCATTCCCCGTGTCTGGCCATGAGCCCCGAGAACTGAAGCTTCGCCTTCTCCAGCTTCGCCTCGGCGCTATCCAGTTCTGCCTCCGTAACCCCCGCCTCCGGAGGCCCGGGAAGCACAGTTGTCTGCCTCCACGTCGCTGCCAAGCTGCTAATCGGCCGACGATGTTCAACCCACCAAAAGCTTGGCTTCAACAGGAGGCGAGGGGCGGTGGTCTTTTTGGGACCCGAGCGGCAGCGACCTACTGTGCACTACTCTTCCTCGCTGCGAGCGGCGCCTGCGGACGTGCCGGCTTCGTGGTCGTGGCGGCGGGGCGCGGCCTCGGCGAAGTCCTCCACCCCGTCGCCGGTCTCGCCGAATACCACCTCGTCGCACTCCTTGTAGGCGGCCCCACCTCCACCACGTGCTAGCGGTACCGCCAACGGGCGAGGCGGATATCGTGGGCAGAGCGGTAGGACTCAAGCAGCGCCTCCTGCTCTGCCAGTTCCGCGTCCTGCGCGAACGCCCTGCTGGCGGCGAGTTGCTCCTCCGCCTGCCGGTGCTCCTGGAGGAGGTGGTGGTTGTAGGAGGCGTCGGCTGCGCCTTCCGGAACTGCTCCTCCCGCACCATGTCCATGTAATGGGCATGGGCCTCGCCGATGGTCATGGTGCAGTGCACCGACGAGGGTGGCGTAGAGGAGGAGGAGGAGGAGGAGGAGGGTGGCGCAGAGGACGAGGAGGGTGGCGTTGACTCGTCGCCGGTCGCGTCCTCCGGCTACCTGTTGGCCAGGCAACCGGCAACAATGGCGGCCATCTCCTTCTTCTGGTCCGGCGTCAGCCCATCCCAGAGAGCTTTGGCGGGGGAGGAATCCATGGTGGGAGTGTTGCGGAGAGGGATCGGAGGTTGATGACTGCGGCTATGGCCGGCTTCGGTTTATATAGCAATGGTGGACGGTAAAGGGACGGACGTGTGGCGCCGAAGGAGAGCCCCGGTAACTGCGTGCCTTCAATGTGGGCGGCAGACAGATGGACGAGCGTCCGTCGTGTCGTTTGAACGCGCAACAGTCACCTACACAAGGAAGAGGCGGGGGCGGCGCTCTCTCGGCCGGCGCGTAGCTTCAATGCCGACGCCAGTGAGCGGCCGTGTCCGCTCTGGCCGGACATGAATGCAGGCACTGGCTCTCTGAAGCGGCACTGACCATTTCGGGCGGGAAGCGTGCGGGAGGGAGGAGGGTTTTTTGGTAGCCAGAGCGGTCAAAAGCGGGCGTGTCAGCGGTACGGACTCCCGCAAAGCCCCCCCCCCCCCCCCCCCCCCCCCCCCAACACACACGTTTGTCTTCCGTTTGCGGGAGAAAGTACGTCTGAATTGCGTCGCGGACCGGTACAGAAACGTTTTAGGTAGTTTTTGCGGTCAGAACAACACGGTCCGGATGGATGCATGATGGTGAGGTGACATAGTTGCATGCTAAGATAATTGAAGTTGGTGTTGATTGTTGAATATGATTGGCATGCATGTGCATTCTAATGTGGGTGTTTTTCATGCATGAACATAATGAGATGACATGGTTGCTTGGCCTGAGAACTGAAGTTAGTGGGATCAACAGTTAATTGTTTTCTTGCACAGAGTCACACAGACATGACGTTTGTATTCGGAGCAGTGTGTGCATGCCGACTTCTAGTATATGCTGCATGCATGCAACATGCATGTAAGCGCACGATCGAGACAATACACGGCAACAGCATGGTGTCCATGATCATACTTGACACGCACTGCTACGTCTCAAGTGAAAATGAAAAGATAAGGTGGAATAAAACAAAGTGTCACCCACTCTTGGAGAGGGGTAGACTAAGAAAATTAGACAGCGCGATGCGTCTTGCTGGGGTCGTCACGTACCTAACTAATCCAGAGCTGGTGACTCATGAGTAGGCACATGCAGCGAGCACAGTCTTATCACTTGTCTTTTTACTGAGAGGAGTCGTATCACTTGTTGACGGCCGTCTGATTGCACGTGAGCGACAAAGCAATGGCATCTCCGAATCTGCACTTATATTTCTCCGAAGAGAAACGAAGTGCGGGCTACGCAGCATCCGGACGCTTCAAACCCGCTTCATATATTCGGACCAACCGTCCAGTCACTATCTGATCATATTTTTTTTATTCAGACGATCCTCAAATGTCGGGATTAACCGACATCCCTCATATCCAGTGTAAACATGGGGCGGATACGGGGCTTCCAGGAGCACTTGGGCATGCGCTCTACGTCGGACCCGGCCCACGCTGATCCACCCGATCCCACATAAATTCGTCTCATCCGCTCGCCGGTCCAAACCCTAGCCACTTCACTCCTTTCCCCTCTACTCCCCTCCGCCACCCAACCTCGTCTCCGGTTCCTTCTGGCCATTTCCGGCATGGCGGGCAGCGGATCCGAGTCCTTCACCTCCCGATCTTTCGACCTCGAGCTCATCCCACGCGGCCCCGAGGAGGAGATGGCCGTCCGGCTTGCGCTCCGCCGCGCCCGGGAGGAGGCCCATGCATGGCTGCGCTCGAACTCCATTCATCGGGAATCCATTGCGTCCGTCCAAATGGCGCATGGATCCGGCGCTAGGTCAGCCGTAGCTGCCTCACCGGAGGCCGTGCGGTCCGTGTGGCGTTCGAACATGCTGGCGGACGCGCATCCCCTCCATTGGCACACTGAGCATGAGGACACACCATGCGCCTCGTCCGACGAGGCCATGGCACGACGTGCCCGCCGTGCAAGGCACCGGGCACGGGAGGCGGCGGCGAACCTCGCGGCAGTGGACGTTGGCGAGACGGAGTCGCATTCTCCAGTGCCCCGTATGGCGCATCAGTTCGGGCAACGCAACCACATCGTGGTGGACATCAGCGGCTCGTCCCCGGACAGATCCGTCATCGATATGATGTCTACCGGCACCCAACGGGTTCCGGGCTCCGACGATGAAGAGTAGGGCATGGAAGACGGCGGCGCCTTGAGTCCCGTGAGCTGGCTTGTGTCCCATGCCCTACTCTACCTTGCCGGCGACCGGGCGAACACTCTGGGGAGCGCAGCTGGCTGCCGGACATGGCCACGGCGATCGGACGAGCTCCAGTTAAAGATCGCTAGGTTGCATGTAATAATATGGATTTAAATTTTTTAATTTGAGACATCCAGATATGGAATGTAATTTTTGAGACGTAATCGGTCACTATCTGCGGATACACCCAGACGCATCCACGGACGTTTGAAACATCGGATTTACCAAATCCGACTTAGATGCTCTAATGCTATGCTTCTATTACGGTCGACGCCGTACTGCACCGAAACCAATTATTTGATCACGGCATTAGCTTCAGCTAGATGACAGGCTGATGAGAGATTACGTAAGAATACAGATTATTGCTAGGCCCGCCAGGCGAGATACGGTCTCGTCAGGCCAAGCTACCGCACGCACACCCCCACTTATGAAATGAACATATATTTAGGTAATACAACGACCAAGAAGACGGCCCCTGGATTAATCGAGTCTGGAAGCAACAGGTGGGGCGTCTAAGGACCAGCCCCGGATCATTTTGTAAAGAGACTTGCCGGTAACAAAATTGAACCAGGTATGATGATACCGTCGATCAAATCTCGAAAAAGTAACATACCGATGACAAAGGGAACAACGTATGTTGTTATGCGGTTTGACCGATAAAGATCTCGTAGAATATGTAGGAACCGATATGAGCATCCAGGTTCTGCTATTGGTTATTGACCGGAGATGTGTCTCGGTCATGCCTACATAGTTCTCGAACCCATAGGGTACGCACGCTTAACGTTCAATGATGATTTGTATTATGAGTTATGTGATTTGATGTACCGAAGTTTATTTGGAGTCCCGGATGAGATAACAGACATAACGAGGAGTCTTGAAATGGTCGAGACATAAAGATTGATATATTGGAAGGCTATATTCGGACATCGGAATGGTTTCAGAGAAGTTCGGGTATTTTTCGGAGTAACGAAAGGTTACTGGAACCTCCCAGGGAGTTGATGGGCCTTAGTGGGCCTTAGTGGGAAGGAGAGGCAGCAGCCAGGAGGTGGCGCCCCCCCAAGCCCTGTCCGAATTGGACAAGGGTTGTGGGCGCGGCCCCCTTTCCCTTCCTCCCCCTTCTCCTTTAGGTGGAAACCTACTAGGACATGGAGTCCTAGCAAGATTCCCCTTCTCCCGGCACGCCTAGCTTGGCCGGCCGGCCTCCCCCTCCCTCCTTTATATACGGGGGTAGGGGGCATCCAAGAACACACAAGTTGATCTTTTAGCCGTGTGCGGTGCCCCCCTCCACAGATACACACCTCGGTCATATCGTCGTAATGCTTAGGTGAAGCCCTGCGCTGGTAACTTCATCATCACCGTCGCCATGACATCGTGCTGACGGAACTCTCCCTCGGCCTCAACTAGATCAAGAGTTCGAGGGACGTCATTGAGCTGAACGTGTGCTGATCACGGAGGTGCCGTACGTTCGGTACTTGGATCGGTTGGATCACGAAGACGTTCGACTACATCAACCGCATTACTAAACGCTTCCGCTTTCAGTCTACGAGGGTACGTAGACACACTCTCCCCTCTCGTTGCTATGCATCTCCTAGATAGATCTTGCGTGATCGTAGGATTTTTTTTGAAATATTGCGTTCCCCAACAGTGGCATCCGAGCCAGGTCTATGCGTAGATGTTATATGCACGAGTAGAGCACAAAGAGTTATGGGTGATAATAGTCATACTGCTTACCAGCAACATCTTACTTTGATTCGGCGGTATTATTGGATGAAGCGGCCCGGACCGACATTACATGACCGCGTTCATGGGACTGGTTCTACCGACATGCTTCGCACACATGTGGCTGACGGGTGTGTGTTTCTCCAACTATAGTTGAATCGAGTTTGACTACGGCCGATCCCTGTTGAAGGTTAAAACAACACACATGACAAAAACTCGTTATGGTTTTGATGCGTAGTTAAGAACGGTTCTTGCTAGAAGCCCTTAGCAGCCACGTCAAACTTGCAACAATAAAGTAGATGACGTCTAACTTGTTTTTGCAGGGCTTGTTGTGATGTGATATGGTCAAGATGTGATGATATATAAATTGTTGTATGAGATGATCATGTTTTGTAAAAGTTATCGGCAACTGGCAAGAGCCTTATGGTTGTCGCTTTATTGTATGAAATACAATCGCCATGTAATTGCTTTACTTTATCACTAAGCGGCAACGATGCTACGATGGAGATCAAGGTGTCAAGCCGGTGACGACGGTGATGATGACGGTGCTTTGGAGATGGAGATCAAAGGCACAAGATGATGATGGCCATATCGTATCACTTATTTGATTGCATGTGATGTTTATCCTTTATGCATCTTATTTTGCTTAGTACGGCGGTAGCATTATAAGATGACATCTCACTAAATTTCAAGGTATAAGTGTTCTCCGTGAGTATGCACCGTTGCTTCAGTTCGTCATGCCGAGACACCACGTGATGATCGGGTGTGATAAGCTCTACGTTCACATACAATGGGTGCAAGCCAGTTTTCGCACACGCAAAATACTCAGGTTAAACTTGACGAGCCTAGCATATGCAGATATGGCCTCGGAACACTGAGTCCGAAAGGTCGAGCATGAATCATATAGTAGATATGATCAACATAGTGATGTTCACCATCGAAAACTACTCCATCTCACGTGATGATCAGATGGTTTAGTTGATATGGATCATGTGATCACTTAGATGACTAGAGGGATGTCTACCTAAGTGGGAGTTCTTTAGTAATATGATTAATTGAACTTTAATTTGTTATGAACTTAGTACTGATAGTATTTGCATATCTATGTTGTAGATCAATAGCTTGAGATGTAGCTCCCCGTTTATTTTTGATATGTTCCTAGAGAAAAATAAGTTGAAAGATGATAGTAGCAATGATGCGGACTGGGTCCGTGATCTAAGGACTATCATCATTGCTGCACAGAAGTATTATGTCCTTAATGCACCGCTTGGTGACAAACCTATTGCAGGAGCAGATGCAGACATTTTAAACGTTTGGCAAGCTCGGTATGATGACTACTTGATAGTTTAGTGCATGTAGCGACCAGACCTCAAACAGTCTGATCTCTGTGCATAAGTGTCATCCCTAGATCGGTAATGCTAACACACACAGTACTTGAAGGATTTATAACAGAGTAGCAATCACACACTTATTACATCGAATGTCTCAAAAGAGAACTTATTACAATAAATATGGCTTAAGGCCATCTAATACGATAACAACGGAAGGCTTGGAAGATAAAGTGAGTCCATCAACTCCAACGGCATCACTGAGTGAAAGACCACGACCTAAGGCTCCTTACTCTTGTGTTACATGTTAGTGATAGCCATATATGCATATAGAGAATAGTGAACAGAATAATGCTATCACTATATGCATATATGGCTGGTGGAGGCTGTATGGTTAATATGTTTTGCAAAAAGCCAATTTTTCCCTACTGCAAAGGAATAAATTTTATTTAACTACAAAGTTTGTTGAAAACATTGAGAAGGTAAACCCCCTCTCAATCCCAAATTAAAGTAATCATTAACAACCCATCAAATTAATTAAGTAGTGATGAGATCAGCATGATAATCCAAGAACCAGATACTCAAGATGTCCATAACCGGGGACACGGCTAACCATGATTAGTTTGTACACTCTGCAGAGGTTTGCGCACTTTTCCCCACAAGACTCGATCTCCTCCGTTCGATTTCTCGCATTACATGGTGTTTGAGAAACGGATGACCGAGACACAGTCTTTCAGAAGCGTTAGCACCTTACGATGGGTAGACAGTACCACCTACATCCCCTACATCTGCTAGTCTACCACTGTAAGAGTTCACACTACTTAATCAACTATGCTAGAGCCCATAATAGCTTGTGGCTGCACACGGAAGTTTCTAGCATGAATAATCTTATGATCCCTTTGAGCCTGAGTGGCAGTCCATAGGAGAATCACACGGTACCCCGGGATTTCTAAAAAAATATATGCAATCACTGGAATTCCCCAGGTGCCTCAATCCACCCAGATGTGTATTTAAGTTGCCACCTTAAGTTGAACCATTAATTAACAATCTCACATCTATCATGAATACACTCAAACCCAATCCATGTCTACGAGCATAGCATAGCAGTATAAGCATAATGTAGAAGTAATGTAACACCCTCGATGCGACTATATCTCCCACGTGTCGAGGCACGACTTAGAGGCATAATCGCATTGAAGGCATATGTCGCAAGTGAGGTAATCTTCACACAACCCATGTAATATAATAAGGGAAAGAGATTACATAGTTGGCTTACACTCGCCACTTCACACAATTACATGAATAAACATTACATCAACCAAATACACTCATGGTCCGACTACGGAACCAAAATAAAGAAGAACCCCAAATGCGACAAAGGTCCCCCGATCGACCCCAACTGGGCTCCACTACTGATCAACTGGAAACGGAACAACACAAAGGACAAGATCTTCATTGAGCTCCTCCTGAGCTTGGTTGCATCATCTGCACGGACTCATCGGCACCTGCAAGCTGGTTTTGGAAGTATCTGTGAGCCACAGGGACTCAGCAATCTCGCACCCTCGCGATCAAGACTATTTAAGCTCATGGGTAAGGTAAAGGTATGAGGTGGAGCTGCAGCAAGCGACTGCATATATGGTGGCTAACATACGCAAATGAGAGCGAGAAGAGAAGGCAAAGCAGAGTCGATAAAAGTATGATCAAGAAGTGATCCTGGACTACCTACGTCAAGCATAACTCCAACAACCGTGTTCACTTCCCGGTCTCCGCCGGAAAGAGACCATCACGGTTACACACGCTGTTGATTCATTTTAATTAAGGTCAAGTTCAGGTTTTCTACAACCGGACGTTAACAAATTCCCATCTGCCCATAACCGCGGGCACGGCTTTCGAAAGTTCAAATCCCTGCAGGGTGTCCCAACTTAGCCCAACACAAGCTCTCACGGTCAACGAAGGAATAGACCTCCACCCGAGACGTTCCGATCAGACTCGGTATCCCGGTACAACAAGACATTTCGACAGGGTAAAACTAAACCAGCAACACCGCCCGATGTGCCGACATCTTGATAGGAGCTGCACATATCTCGTTCTCAGGGCAACACCGGATAAGCAATCCGTACAACTAAAACCAGCCCTCGAGTTTCCCCGAGGTGGCGCTGCAAGGGGCTCTAGTTTGGACCAACGCTTAGACAAGCACTGGCCCGGGTGGGTTAAAATAAGATGACCCTCGGGATGCGCGACTCCCAAGGGAAAAAAGGCTGGGTGGCAAATGGTAAAACCAAGGTTGGGCATTGCTGGAAAAGCTTTACTTAAGGCGAACTGTCAAGGGGTTCCCATTATAGCCCAACCGCGTAAGGGACGCAAAATCCGGGAACATAACACCGATATGACGGAAACTAGGGCGGCAAGAGTGGAACAAAACACCAGGCATAAGGCCGAGCCTTCCACCCTTTACCAAGTATATAGATGCATTAATTAAATAAGATATATTGTGATATCCCAACAAGTAAACAATATTCCAATAAGGAACAACATCTCCATGTTCCAACAAGGAACAAACTTCAATCTTCACCTGCAACTAACAACGCTATAAGAGGGGCTGAGCGAAGCGGTAACATAGCCAATCAACTGTTTGCTAGGACATGGTGAGTTAGAGGTTTGACATGGCAATTGGGAGGCTGACAAGCAAAAGGTAGGCATCGTAGCATTGGCATAGCAAAAGAGCGAGCAAACTAGCATAGCAAAGATAGTAGTGATTTCGAGGGTATGATCATCTTGCCTAAAATCCCGCAAGGAAGAAGAACGAGTCCATGAAGAAGACAAACGGACGTAGATGAACGGGTCCTCACAAACTCGACGTTATCGGAACCAACCCGAAGAAGCAACACCGGAAAAGAAGCACACAACATATTAAACAACCATCACATTATCATGGCATGATGCACTAGCAAGTATGATGCATGTCCGGTTTAAGTATGCATGGCATGGCAAAGTGCACAAGCAATCCTACAAATTAAGTGGAGCATCAATATGCATCGGGATGCATATTGACAAAACACCACATCAATTATTTAGTTCATTCTCGTTTATGTACCCCAACAATATTAAATGTTGATTAACATGGCAAGAGGTGAAGCACAACAAAACTACCTATCTAGGCAAATTTAAATGAGGCCGGAAGCAACGAACAACAATTCCGGAAACTCCTCATGAGCATAAATTAGGTTTGGTACTGTTCTGCCCTAAACAATATTTTAGAGTTGTTAAACATGCAAGATGAGGCCACCATGTTAAACTAGGCAAAATTCTACCCCATTTACATATAAAGTTTATTAAAATCGGAGTTACGGTTAATTAGTTATGAATTAAATCATTTTAGCATGGCATAGGAGCAAATTAATGCAAACAACATTTTAAATATTTTAAACATGGATGAAAGTTTGATATTATTAATCTACACAAAATTCTGAGCAAGTTCCATATATAAATCATTTTAATCCGATGCACGGTTCATGAGTTATTAAATGCATGAACATGAGGGTCTAATCTGTAAAACTGGCAATCTCTCGATAATTACTAAATTCACAACAGAGGAAAAAAACATGCATCGGGCCGAATCTGAGGTAAGCCCAACAGCGAGGAAGAAAAAAGAGGAGGGGGCGCTGGGGTCGGCTCACCCTTGGGCCTGGCCCAGCAGAGGAGGAAGGAGGCCGAGGCGAGGCCGGCTGGAGCTGGGCCTTGGGGCGCTCGCGCTGGACCGCGGGGAGCTGGGCCGGCGATGCTGGCCGCGGATCTGGGCCGAAGGCGGGGGCGGGCTGTGCGAGGGGGATCTCTTCCCCGACCTCCCGCTGAGGCCGAGGCGACCCATGGTGGCGGCGGCAGAGTCCGGTGATGGCCTGAGGCGGCGGGGCGAGGCAGATCCGGCAGGCGGGCACGGCGGGGCCTGCGGGAATGGATGGATCCGGGCATGGGGAGCCCGGATCTGGCCGCGGTAGTGAAGATCCGGCGACGAACGAGGTGGCGGCGGGGAACTCCGGTGATGACCGGCAAAGGGGCGGTGGCGCTGCGCAGATCCGGCAAGGCGAAGGGGAGGCGGGCGCAAGTGGGCTGCGACGGCGCTGCAGATGGGCTCTGCGGGCCTCTCTCGGTCCTGGCAGGGCCGCGGGAGGTTGGGGGAGGACAGGGGCGACATGGCGGCTTGCTGGTGGTGGAGGGCGGCGGCTGCGGCGGCGCTGGCCGCACAGGCGGCGCCAAGTGGCGGAGGCGATGTGGTCGGGCGCGGAAAACGAGGCAGAGGGGAGATGATTAGGGTTGCACCGTGAAATTTTGGAAGGGATCACGTATTTATAGGCATAAGGAGATAGGAGAGTCCAAACGAGGTGCGGTTTTCGGCCACGCGATCGTGATCGAACGACCGAGATGATGGAGCAGAGTTAGGTGGGTTTTGGGCCAAATTGGAAGGGTGTTGGGCTGCAACACACACGAGGCCTTTTCGGTCCCTCGGTTAACCGTTGGAGTATCAAACGAAGTCCAAATGGTAAGAAACTTGACAAGCGGTCTATCGGTAGTAAACCAAGGCCGCTTGGCAAGACTCGGTCCAATCCGGAAATGTTTAATCCCCACACATGAAAGAAAGGTAGAAATGACCACCAGAGAAGAACGGAACGCCGGATTGCAAAACGGATAACGGGGAAAATGCTCGGATGCATGAGATGAACACGTATGCCAATGAAATGCGCATGATGACATGATATGCAATGCATGACACGCAAGGAATGACAAGGCAACACCAACGAATAACTGAACGGCACCTGGCACATCGGTCTCGGGGCGTTACAACACTCCACCACTACGAGAGGATCTCGTCCCGAGATCTAGAATGGCACCGGAGGGAAAACGGAGGAGAAAGAGAATAGGTAAAACTAAGTTGCTTCTTTGACAAACGAGTGAAACCACGAACCTTGAAAAGGTTAAGCCATTTTGAGAAAATAATACAACTGAGATGAACGAAGTTGAAAACACTCCGTTAGAAGAGAGGAATAAAGAACATTGTGAAAAACCTTGAGGTTGAAGGGCAAGATATATATATACAAAAAAACACTCCGGTTAAGAAAGGGGATCAAGGAAAACCAAAATTCGGGCAGCACTCCGGTTTACAAAGAGATGAAGGACTTGGTAAAATGAAAGAGCTTGAGCAAAAGGGACACAACACTCCGGTTAAATAGACAATCATGAAAAGAACATGATCTTGTCAACACAAGAAGATGGGTTAAAGAGAACAACAACATAATGCCTCCGGAACGAAAGAATAGAAGATAGATAATTGAGATAGGGGAATGGAGAACAAAATGCCAACTCCTGCCACAAAAGAGCTTGAGAAGGCATCCTTAGGAGAAGGGTCGAACGGAGTTGTTGGAAAAAAACCAACAACGAAAAGAATAAATTTGTAGTGGGCTTATGGAAAACATCTCAAAACTATGAGGTGAAATTCCGCCACTAACAGAAACGATATATTAGATTGATAACAACGAGGAGATGAGAAGCTTAATTCACAGGGAGGATAGATGAATAACTTGGGTCATTTATAAACGACATAGATAGCAACAAGCCATAGGGAAGGCTTTAGGTGAAATACAACCCAAGATACTCCAAAGAAGAGATTGATGGATTTAAAATACCTCATTCTTAACAACGTGTGAATCATGAAACATGAATTCCCATTATCAAGAATGACATAATACCACCTCCAATGACACGGAAGAAAGAATTGCACTCCGGATAGCAAGATGAAGAAAGCTTGAGCTCCTTTTGAAAGGAATCTCAATGAACACTTGGAGAAAGAATTAAATCCTTGATGAACCATCATGTAGAACCTTCATGAAGAACTCCGGTAACCAAAAGGAATGAAAAGAAAGAGAAATTGAAAACACAAGGTGAATCCTTGCAATGATTTAGGTGGGTCTCCGTGATAATATAATTGAAAGAGGTTGGAACTCCGGAAAAGAAAGATGAGCTATTGAAACCAAGAATAAGTATGATGAGTCACTCCGATGAAACAAGAATAAGAATTATATTATGTGTATCCTTCAACAATTAAATTGATGACAAGCAACGGATTGCATACCACTTATTCTTGTTGGAGGTTTTATACATATGGCGCAAACTTGAGAAAGTCTTCAACGAACCACCGGTAGGATCAAAACAACGAATGAATTGATATGATACGAAAGAATAGGAATCTTGCACAAACCACCGTAAGAATTGAAAATGAACGAAGAAAAATGGATAAATCACCGGAAAGGAATTAGCAAATGAACGGAGATACACAAGAGATTTTAGATACAAGTGAATGAAGGGATCACGAACTGATTAGAGAATATTGAATGATGCACCGGTAAGATTTAGAGAAAGAGATCTGAAAGCTGAAATGATTAATTCTTCTGAAATGATGGGCTCCGGGGAAAAGAAAAGAGAAAACAACTCATGAAATGCTCCGGATGGATGAAAAGAATTCTCATGATCAAAACAATTATGAGAGGATGGCAACAAGCTAGCACCATGAATCTTTGAGAGAATAGATAAGATATGGAGGGAAAACTCTTCTTCGGTCTTCAAAATCTGAGAATGACGATGAGAAACACCACCATGAATTATTTAGACGCTCCGGAAGAATCAAAAGCGAAGCGATTTAGCCAACGATGAAAAGAATTTGAAAGATCTTGGAGAAAACATAAGACCGATGATGAATCATTCTTACGTGAAATTTGAAATGAATTTATGATAGCTCCGGGAAAATAAGAAGAGTCAGGTAAGACCCTGGGAAAAAACCTGTGGGTTAGGGCCCACTGAAAAGATACACCGTAGAACGATTTAAAAGATAGATTGCACCGGTTGAAATAAATGGCTTGAATGAGATAACAACCTCGAAAAATCTTGAACGAACGCAGAGTGGAAGCACGAATCTTCGAGATATCTTGAGCACTCCGGAAAAAATGAATCGGGAGGAGTGGATGATTAAGAGGTGCACTGGCGTAAGAAAAGCATTGGACAAAAAGAAAAGACAATGCTCAATACCAAAGTTTGAATTGAAACCACCGGAGAAGATAAAGAAACGAAGAATGATGAGCTAGAAGCTCCGTTAGTATCTTCATGAGAAACACCGGATACGAATATTGATAGAAGAGAATGGAGAGACTTCACAAGAATAAAAGGATACTTGATTTAAGAAATTTGAGTCCTTAAAGAAAAACAAGGGAGGGAGGGCGGGTAAAACAAAGGCAACTTGAAGACGGATGAAACAGACACCGTTGAGAAAAAATGATAATTGATCTTGCTGATGTTGAGATGATCGAATCCACTTGAAGAGAAAACACGCCGGTTGGAAAAAGAATTGACATGACCATCTCGATGATCAAGAAGGATTGGTATCCACATAGAAATATGAGAGCACCACTTAGGAAAGGTATGGAATCAACATTTGACTTTGAAGCAACTCGAATACCACAACTCAAAACAAAACAAAGGATTGGCTTGCAGAATAAGCCGGAACAAACATATGATAGAGATTTCGTCCGAAGTTTTCGTGGTGGGGCCTACACGGGCTCGATCGTACAGCACCATCATGTACAAGGCAGTGCACATGACATACGAAGCGTCCCCGAGTCGGCATAGCCAAGGACTCTTTAAGACACAACGAGACCACTGTAAAACCGACCGTGAATAGGCGGACCACTAGACGTCGAACCCCAATTTCATATCATACATCTGTCGGAAAGATATCCTAAGAGCTACTTGAATTCCCACCTATGAAACTCCCGAAATTTTCCGGTTATGCAATCAGGTGTTGGGGATACAGGGGAAGCATAATATCTCACCCAAACTAGCAAATCCTACATCCAGCTGTATCCATCCTTCAACACATAACCAAGAAACCTTCGGAAATCATCTACCTCAACCTTCGAAAAGCATCCGTTATACAAGTTATGGCGATACTCCTGAACTCCCGCCCCAGTACTGGGTGGCGTCGAGGATATCTCACCAACGAACTGCATAAAAGAGATTTTCGATGTCGGCGTACTAAACTCAGGTATTCCAGAATTGCAACGATAAAATTATGACGACAACACCTTAGAGCTCAACTCCCCGGGACACTTCCACAAAACCCCTCACAGGAGGCACCAAGACAATGTTCTCATCATAAAACCATCGGAACGATTCCAAGATACCCGCGTGATCCTAAAAAAAATTTAGTGAAATTTGAGAAGAGAAGAGACAAAACTCTACGTTAGGATGCCTTACCAGAGCGATGAGGAGACTGGGAAGTAAAAAGAATTCCTAAGCTCTCCGATATATAATTCCTAATTGACTCAAAACATTTTTCTAGACACAACTCGACCACTAATAACGATCAAGCAATGGGGCTCCTAAGGTCGGGGAAGGCTCTGATTACCAACTTGTAACACCCTCGATGCGACTATATCTCCCATGTGTCGAGGCACGACTTAGAGGCATAATCGCATTGAAGGCATATGTCGCAAGTGAGGTAATCTTCACACAACCCATGTAATATAATAAGGGAAAGAGATTACATAGTTGGCTTACACTCGCCACTTCACACAATTACATGAATAAACATTACATCAACCAAATACACTCATGGTCCGACTACGGAACCAAAATAAAGAAGAACCCCAAATGCGACAAAGGTCCCCGATCGACCCCAACTGGGCTCCACTACTGATCAACTGGAAACGGAACAACACAAAGGACAAGATCTTCATTGAGCTCCTCCTGAGCTTGGTTGCATCATCTGCACGGACTCATCGGCACCTGCAAGCTGGTTTTGGAAGTATCTGTGAGCCACAGGGACTCAGCAATCTCGCACCCTCGCGATCAAGACTATTTAAGCTCATGGGTAAGGTAAAGGTATGAGGTGGAGCTGCAGCAAGCGACTAGCATATATGGTGGCTAACATACGCAAATGAGAGCGAGAAGAGAAGGCAAAGCACGGTCGATAAAAGTATGATCAAGAAGTGATCCTGGACTACCTACGTCAAGCATAACTCCAACAACCGTGTTCACTTCCCGGTCTCCGCTGGAAAGAGACCATCACGGTTACACACACTGTTGATTCATTTTAATTAAGGTCAAGTTCAGGTTTTCTACAACCGGACGTTAACAAATTCCCATCTGCCCATAATCGTGGGCACGGCTTTCGAAAGTTCAAATCCCTGCAGGGTGTCCCAACTTAGCCCAACACAAGCTCTCACGGTCAACGAAGGAATAGACCTCCACCCGAGACGTTCCGATCAGACTCGGTATCCCGGTACAACAAGACATTTCGACAGGGTAAAACTAAACCAGCAACACCGCCCGATGTGCCGACATCTTGATAGGAGCTGCACATATCTCGTTCTCAGGGCAACACCGGATAAGCAATCCGTACAACTAAAACCAGCCCTCGAGTTTCCCCGAGGTGGCGCTGCAAGGGGCTCTAGTTTGGACCAACGCTTAGACAAGCACTGGCCCGGGTGGGTTAAAATAAGATGACCCTCGGGATGCGCGACTCCCAAGGGAAAAAAGGCTGGGTGGCAAATGGTAAAACCAAGGTTGGGCATTGCTGGAAAAGCTTTACTTAAGGCGAACTGTCAAGGGGTTCCCATTATAGCCCAACCGCGTAAGGGACGCAAAATCCGGGAACATAACACCGATATGACGGAAACTAGGGCGGCAAGAGTGGAACAAAACACCAGGCATAAGGCCGAGCCTTCCACCCTTTACCAAGTATATAGATGCATTAATTAAATAAGATATATTGTGATATCCCAACAAGTAAACAATATTCCAATAAGGAACAACATCTCCATGTTCCAACAAGGAACAAACTTCAATCTTCACCTGCAACTAACAACGCTATAAGAGGGGCTGAGCGAAGTGGTAACATAGCCAATCAACGGTTTGCTAGGACATGGTGAGTTAGAGGTTTGACATGGCAATTGGGAGGCTGACAAGCAAAAGGTAGGCATCGTAGCATTGGCATAGCAAAAGAGCGAGCAAACTAGCATAGCAAAGATAGTAGTGATTTCGAGGGTATGATCATCTTGCCTGAAATCCCGCAAGGAAGAAGAACGAGTCCATGAAGAAGACAAACGGACATAGACGAACGGGTCCTCACAAACTCGACGTTATCGGAACCAACCCGAAGAAGCAACACCGGAAAAGAAGCACACAACATATTAAACAACCATCACATTATCATGGCATGATGCACTAGCAAGTATGATGCATGTCCGGTTTAAGTATGCATGGCATGGCAAAGTGCACAAGCAATCCTACAAATTAAGTGGAGCATCAATATGCATCGGGATGCATATTGACAAAACACCACATCAATTATTTAGTTCATTCTCGTTTATGTACCCCAACAATATTAAATGTTGATTAACATGGCAAGAGGTGAAGCACAACAAAACTACCTATCTAGGCAAATTTAAATGAGGCCGGAAGCAACGAACAACAATTCCGGAAACTCCTCATGAGCATAAATTAGGTTTGGTACTGTTCTGCCCTAAACAATATTTTAGAGTTGTTAAACATGCAAGATGAGGCCACCATGTTAAACTAGGCAAAATTCTACCCCATTTACATATAAAGTTTATTAAAATCGGAGTTACGGTTAATTAGTTATGAATTAAATCATTTTAGCATGGCATAGGAGCAAATTAATGCAAACAACATTTTAAATATTTTAAACATGGATGAAAGTTTGATATTATTAATCTACACAAAATTCTGAGCAAGTTCCATATATAAATCATTTTAATTCGATGCACGGTTCATGAGTTATTAAATGCATGAACATGAGGGTCTAATCTGTAAAACTGGCAATCTCTAGATAATTACTAAATTCGCAATAGAGGAAAAAAACATGCATCGGGCCGAATCTGAGGTAAGCCCAACAGCGAGGAAGAAAAAAGAGGAGGGGGCGCTGGGGTCGGCTCACCCTTGGGCCTGGCCCAGCAGAGGAGGAAGGAGGCCGAGGCGAGGCCGGCTGGAGCTGGGCCTTGGGGCGCTCGCGCTGGACCGCGGGGAGCTGGGCCGGCGATGCTGGCCGCGGATCTGGGCCGAAGGCGGGGGCGGGCTGTGCGAGGGGGATCTCTTCCCCGACCTCCCGCCGAGGCCGAGGCGACCCATGGTGGCGGCAGCAGAGTCCAGTGATGGCCTGAGGCGGCGGGGCGAGGCAGATCCGGCAGGCGGGCACGGCGGGGCCTGCGGGAATGGACGGATCTGGGCACGGGGAGCCCGGATCTGGCCGCGGTAGTGAAGATCCGGCGACGAACGAGGTGGCGGCGGGGAACTCCGGTGATGACCGGCAAAGGGGCGGCGGCGCTGCGCAGATCCGGCAAGGCGAAGGGGAGGCGGGCGCGCGTGGGCTGCGATGGCGCTGCAGATGGGCTCCGCGGGCCTCTCTCGGGCCTGGCAGGGCCGCGGGAGGTTGGGGAAGGACAGGGGCGACGTGGCGGCTTGCTGGTGGTGGAGGGCGGCGGCTGCGGCGGCGCTGGCCGCACAGGCGGCGCCAAGTGGTGGAGGCGATGTGGTCGGGCGCGGAAAACGAGGCAGAGGGGAGAGGATTAGGGTTGCACCATGAAATTTTGGAAGGGATCACGTATTTATAGGCATAAGGAGATAGGAGAGTCCAAACGAGGTGCGGTTTTCGGCCACGCGATCGTGATCGAACGACCGAGATGATGGAGCAGAGTTAGGTGGGTTTTGGGCCAAATTGGAAGGGTGTTGGGCTGCAACACACACGAGGCCTTTTCGGTCCCTCGGTTAACCGTTGGAGTATCAAACGAAGTCCAAATGGTACGAAACTTGACAGGCGGTCTATCGGTAGTAAACCAAGGCCGCTTGGCAAGACTCGGTCCAATCCGGAAATGTTTAATCCCCACACATGAAAGAAAGGTAGAAATGACCACCGGAGAAGAACAGAACGCCGGATTGCAAAACGGACAACGGGGAAAATGCTTGGATGCATGAGACGAACACGTATGCCAATGAAATGCGCATGATGACATGATATGCAATGCATGACACGCAAGGAATGACAAGGCAACACCAACGAATAACTGAACGACACCTGGCACATCGGTCTCGGGGCGTTACAAGTAACTCCCAGGGTTTGATAATAAACAGGTGAATAGGTACTACCTCATCTACTTCCCAAACCCACAAGTTAAATCAGATCCTAACCATGCAATTGCTTGAGGATTGATCTAATGCAATAAAACTGGGTAGTAAAGAGGTATGATCAAAGTGTTACTTGCCTTGCTGAAAGTGCTAGTTATCGACTAGAGGAGGGGGGGGGTGAATAGGCGATTTTTATGAAATTCTTCAAAACATGGAAGTTTCGAAGACGATCGATATAAATGAACCTATTAACATGCAGCGGAGAGTAGACTACACTAGACAAGCCATAGTCAAGTATTCAATGAAGTGAAAACACAAAGACTAATAGCAGCTAGGCAGTATGGATCAGGATGGAAGATAGTACGAAGCCAATCAGAACAAGCAGTCACACAGTGAAGACAAATAGATAATGCAAACAGGAAATGACTTCACAAGGACCAACTGTAAATAAGGAGATGGGAAGGATAGAACCAGTTGCTCGTTGAAGACAATGATTTGTTGGACCAGTTCCGGTTGCTGTGACAACTGTACGTCTGGTTAGGGAGGCTGAGATTTAACTCAGAAGACCGTGTCTTCACCTTATTCCCCTTGAGCTAAGGACACCCAGTCCTCGCCCAATCACTCTGGTAAGTCTTCAATGTAGACTTCCAAACCTTCACAGACTTCGTTCACCGGCGATCCACAATGACTCTTGGATGCTCAGAACGTGACGCCTAACCGACTGGAGGATTCACAGTCCTCAAGTGTAACAAGTCTTCAGATCACACAGACAGGAAGACTTCAGTGATGCCTAACACTCTTTGGCTCTGGGTGTTTAGGGCTTTGTCCTTGCAAGGATTTCTCTCTCAAAGGCTTCGAGGTGGGTTACTCTCAAACGACAAAAGCCGTGCACTAACTCTGAGCAGCCAACCAATTTATGGTGTAGGGGGTGGGCTATTTATAGCCACTAGGCAACCCGACCTGATTTGTCCGAAATGATCCTGGGTCACTAAGGAACTGACACGTGTTCCAACGGTCAGATTTCAAACATCCGCGACAACTTTACTTGGGCTACAAGTAAAGCTGACTCATCCGGCTCTAGATAAGATTTGCTCTCATTGTCTTCGCTCGAAGACATAGGATTTGGGTTAAGCATCTCTTTAGTCACTCTGACTTTGTTCACTGGGACCCCGCTTAACAGTACAGTGGTTCCTATGACTCAACAAAGAAGAAAAGGAAACAACAAAACAACTAAGTCTTCGCGCTCCATAGTCTTCACCCGATGTCTTCTCTTGTCATAGTCTTCAATGTGAATATCTTCACATAACACCTTTGTCTTCAATGTCTTCATACATTTTAGGGGTCATCTCCGGTAGGAAAACCGAATCAATGAGGGACTACTACCTGTGTTATCCTGCAATTCTCACAAACACATTAGTCCCTCAACCAGATTTGTCGTCAGTACTCCAAAACCAACTAGGGGTGGCACTAGATGCACTTACAATCTCCCCCTTTTTGGTAATTGATGACAAACTGGTTGAAGTTTTCAACGCGGATAAAAGTATGTGAAATTGTAAAGGATTTAGGTATTGTCTTCGTAAGTAGCAGAAAGGCTCCCCCTGAAGATGTGCATATAAATATTTTGCTTTTGAATGCAAATGCACATGGCAGGTTGTACTTGCGGAGCTCCTCTTCTACTTATGAAGACAATTCATCATGCATGAAAGGATATAACGAAGATAATGACATGCATAATGAAAAATGGACATCTGCAAAATGACTTCGTGCGGAATTTATCGTCACACATGCTGAATTTATCATCGCATCACATAGTGTCGAAAAGGTAGCAGACGACCATCAAGTTTAAGTGTTACAACTCAAAACGAACCAAATGTATCAAAAGCGAGAGTTGTAAGCACTTGACAAATGTAGCAAAAGTATAGCAACCACCCATATGGACCCGCTTGAAGACTATCAACTCATATGCTTCTCCCCCTTTTGTCAGTAATGACCAAAAAGGTTTGAATACATAGAGCTTCTACTCGTTCCCATGAGGAGTAGGTGATGAGGCAGGGTCGTCGTTGAGGTTCGGTGGTGCAGAAGAACTTGGTGCAGTGTCGACACGCCCTGAAGTTGGAGGTGGAGAGGTAGCATCATCTTGATCGTCTATGACTCTGGCATTGACTGTTGCAGCTGAGGAAGAATAGTCAGAGTCTTCAAGTGAGGGAGTCCGACGCAAGTGAGCATTCCTTGGAGGAGTTGAGTCAAAGTTGAATCTATCTGTGAAGCCATCGTCTTGAAGATCAGCTTCAACACTGATGTAACACCCCGGATGTAATCTACCTTATTTGTATTCCAACTCTTGTCTTTTCCGGCACTAAGTTATTCTATTTCCTCGTTGTCGGGTTTTTGTCTTCATGTGTTTTTGCCTTTGTCATGCATCTCATATCATGTCATCATGTGCATTGCATTTGCATACGTGTTCGTCTCATGCATCCGAGCATTTTCCCCGTTGTCCGTTTTGCATTCCGGCGCTCCTATGTCCTCCGGTGGTCCTTTCTACCTCTTTTCGTGTGCAGGTGTTAAACGTTTTCGGATTGGACCGATACTTGTCATGAGGCCTTGTTTTACTACCGGTAGACCGCCAGTCAAGTTTCGTACCATTTGGACTTCGTTTGATACTCCAACGGTTAACCAAGGGACCGAAAAGGCCTCGTGTGTGTTGCAGCCCAACACCCTTCCAAACCGGCTCAAAACCTAGCTAAACCCCTTCCATCATCTAGAGCGTTCGATCACGATCGCGTGGCCGCAAACCGTGCTCAATTTGGAGTCTCCTAGCTCCTCCTACCTCTATATATAGACCCCTCCTTTTTCATTTTCGGATTTTTCCCCGAAACCCTAGTCTCCTTCCTCTCCAGCCGCCGGACATGTCCGAAGTCTAGCCGGACAACGTCCGCCGCCTCCGCTGACCAACCCGGAGCCGCCACCTGTCCCGCGGGCGCCCACTTCACCGCCCACTCCGCCGCCAGGTCCGCGCGCCCCCGCGTCCGGCCCTCCCGGCCCAGATCCGCCGCGCCTCCGACCTCCTCGCGCCAGGTTTGTCGCCCTGACACCGGTGTTGCTCGCCCGCACTAGCTCGCCGCGCCGCCGTGCCGTCTCGCTGGCGAGCGCGACCCTCCGACCCGTGCCGGTGCCTCCTCACCGCCCGGTCTCCTTCGTCGCCGGCCACCGCTCCGGCCACCGCGTCCCTTCTCCGACCTCCCCGCGCCAGAGATCCGCTGGCCGCCGTCGTCTCCGTCAAGTGCGGAGAGAGCGCCACCGCCTCGAAGTCCATGCCTCGCTAGATCTAGATCGGCAGCTACAGTAACCCTAGATCCGGGGTTGACTTTTCCCTCCCGCTCAATAATTTTATGCAATCTTTGTCATGCCATAACTCTGCATCCGTAGCTCTAGTTCGTGCTTGTAGCATATCAAAATGTTCGTCTTGATGAGTACATCATTTCATCTCATTGCATCATTTTCATTTGAGCTTGTCCGCCCAAAATGCTGTTGGAAGAGGGCTATGTGATGATTATGTCAGATCTGTTTCAGCAAATGGTCTTTTGTCATTTTTGCCATGATTAATGTGTGCATGCTATGATCCTGAGCTCTGCATGTATTTTGATGTATGCCATGCCATCTTTACAGGGGTGTATGCCATGTATTTTTGTGATCTTCGTGGTGACTAGCACAAGCATGCAAAGTAGCTTACTCAGTGATGCTGATTTCAGGGACTTCGAATTTCACCAAGTCCTTGTCCTGTTATTGTTTTTATGCCATATGTTCATGTTGTTTCCTAGTGATCCGTGCCTCTTTTGAGGATGATCAGTAAGAATGGTTTGTAGATATTGTGGTGCTCTATCCATCCATGTCTTTGTTTGCAATTATGGAGCACCCTAGCTTGAGTCAATCGACCTCTACTTTTGCTATAAAATGTTCCTGACAGATTGTTAACATGTTTAGCAATTTTGCCGAGCTTGTTGTTGTTGATCCGTGCATGCTACGTTGTTGTTCTTGCCATGTCTAGCTTCTATGACATGTCTATTTTCTGGGTGTATGCTTAGTTTGTCGTGAAATGCCTCGTAGTGAGTGTATCGAGCTCGTAAACATGCCTACTCGTTAACTGTTTTGCATGCTCCAGTTTTTTCACTAAGTCTAAATCTGTTTATGTTTTTGCTATGCTCACATGCTTGCAATTGTATTTTCTGATCCCTTTTGGCTCATGGCCACTAAGGGACTTTTGTTATATGCTTTGAGTAGCTTCATGCCATGCCTTGCTTTGCCATGATATGTTCCTGTAACTTGTAGTTTTTGTGCTCTAAAGATTGCTTCCTGATGGTAAATTCCTGACTTGTGTTATTTTCTCTAAGTCTGAAACCTGTTATCTTTTGCACTTTTGCCATGCTTGTTTGAACCTGCTATTGAGTGAATTAGCCGTAGCTCAGTGTTCATCTTTTGTCAAGCATCTTGAGTGGATCCCTGCCATGCATTTTGTTGCTATGTTTGAGTGCTGTAGCATATTTATCTTGATGCATTTAGATGGCTACTTGCTGTTAATCGCACACCGGTGCCATATTTGTTTTGCTTGCCATTTCCCAACCGTGCATCCGATTCCGGTGATCTTTATATCGATTTCAACCAAAATCATCTCCTCTATCAAGTGGCACTCTTGGTTTTCCAAGTTGAGGCCAGGTTCAATTATTCCTTTCCAAATCTTGCATATGCATCACATACCGCATCCCGCATATCATACCATGTTTGCATCATGTTGTTTGAGCATTGCACGTGGTTGATTGTGTTCCTTTTGCTTGTTGTTCTTGCTTGGGTAGAGCTGGGAGACGAGTACGTGAACGAGGAGCCCGTTGAGTACTCTTACGAGGATCAAGGCAACTCTGAGAACTTTGCAGGCAAGACGACCATACCCTCGAAATCACTTCTATCTTTGCTTGCTAGATGCTCGCTCTTTTGCTATGCCTATACTACGATACCTACCACTTGCTTATCATGCCTCCCATATTGCCATGTCAAACCTCTAACCCACCATGTCCTAGCAAACCGTTGTTTGGCTATGTTACCGCTTTGCTCAACCCTCTTATAGCGTTGCTAGTTGCAGGTGAAGATTGGAGATCGTTCCTTGTTGGAACTTGTTTAATTGTTGGGTTATCACCATATTATCTTGTTTATCTTAATGCACCTATATACTTGGTAAAGGGTGGAAGGCTCGGCCTTATGCCTAGTGTTTTGTTCCACTCTTGCCGCCCTAGTTTCCGTCATATCGGTGTTATGTTCCCGGATTTTGCGTTCCTTACACGGTTGGGTTATAATGGGAACCCCTTGACAGTTCGCCTTGAATAAAACTCCTCCAGCAATGCCCAACCTTGGTTTTACCATTTGCCACCTAGCCTCTTTTTCCCTTGGGTTTCCGGAGCCCAAGGGTCATCTTTATTAACCCCCCTGGGCCAGTGCTCTTCTGTGTGTTGGTCCGAAATGGGCAGCCTGCGGGGCCACCTTGGGGAAACTCGAGGTTGGTTTTTACTCGTAGCTTGACCTATATGAGTGTGCCCTGAGAACGAGATATGTGCAGCTCCTATCGGGATTTGTCGGCACATTCGGGCGGTGTTGCTGGACTTGTTTTACCATTGTCGAGGATGTCTTGTAACCGGGATGCCGAGTCTGATCGGATTTTCTTGGGAGAAGGAATATCCTTCATTGACCGTGAGAGCTTGTGATGGGCTAAGTTGGTACACCCCTGCAGGGATTTGAACTTTAGAAAGACGTGCCCGCGGTTATGGGCAGATGGGAATTTGTTAATGTCCGGTTGTAGATAACATGAAACTTAACTTAATTTAAAATGCTCCAACCGCGTGTGTTACCATGATGGTCTCTTCTCGTCGGAGTCCAGGAAGTGAACACGGTGTTGGAGTAATGCTTGACGTAGGTTGTTCTAGGATCACTTCTTGATCATAGTTGTTCGACCATGCTTTTTCCTTCTCTTCTCGCTTTCTTTTGCGAATATGTTAGCCACCATATATGCTAGTCACTTGCTGCAGCTCCACATCATACTTTTACCCTTCCTATAAGCTTAAATAGTCTTGATCGCGAGGGTGTGAGATTGCTGAGTCCCCGTGACTCATAGATTCCTTCCAAAACCATATGCAGGGACCGATGATACCGTTCCAAATGATATGACCGAGCTCAAGTGGGAGTTCGATGAAGACTCTCGTCATTACTACGTGTCTTTCCCAGATGATCAGTAGTGGTGCCCAGTTGGGGCGATCGGGGACTTTGTCGCATTTGGGGGTTGATCTTTATTTTGGTTCCATAGTCGGACCCTGAGTGTATTGGATGAATGTAATGACTTTTTTTTATGTATTTGTGTGATGTGGCGAGTGTAAGCCAACTATGTACTTTTCCCATTTATTTATTTACATGGGTTGTTGTGAAGATTACCTCACTTGCGACATTGCTTTCAATGCGGTTATGCCTCTAAGTCGTGCTTTGACACGTAGGAGATATAGCCGCATCGAGGGCGTTACAACTGAGCAATGTCAAACTCTTCCAAGACCTCCGGCAGGTTTAATGTGTAACAAAGGCATTCTTGGTGGCAAGATTTCGAATGCGATTGATGTCCACCAAGAGGCTTTGCATCTGACGCTTAAGCCAGTCATGATGTTTATCCTGTTTCTGATGTAGAGCGACGAGAAGCTCTCGGTCATTGAGAACACGAGTTCGCTTCCGAGGCCTTTGGGCAATGGTACTTGAAGTGGCTTCAGTTTGGGTGCGAGGGGCACGTGTATTGCCAGCCAAGGGGTAAACACGAGAAACGGTATGAACTCCTTCAAAGGGTTGGGTGAAGCTTTGATGACCGACATTGTGAAGATAAATTTGCTCCTTTGCAGGCTTTGGGTAAATGGCTTCAACAGACAGATCAACCTCTAGCAATAATATAAGGTGATTGCGTGCAGATGGCTGATAGTTGATAGCAGAGTGAAGCTTGATGAGGCGCATTACCCATGGAGCATAGAACTTCAGACCAAAGATGTCGGAGCCAGATGCAGCCAACTGCCTGATGAAAAAGTCTTGAGCATTGAAGCTGATGCCATTGAAGATATATAAAACCAAAGTCTTCATTGCTCCTTCAAGCTTCACTGCAGATGAATGTCCTTTGACAGGCCATAGAGTTCGCCTGATGATATGATAGATGGTGCGGGGCAGATACTCTAGGTCTTCAACAAAGAATTCCGTTGGGTATTCAGCGTCGTGTGGCAGAGGCTCCATCATGCTCAGCATTTGGCTCATGTTAGGCTTTGGCTTCTGAAAAATGCTCTCCAAAGCATTCTGGTGTTGCTGACAACCTGGTTCATAATATTCGCCAGGAGTGGGTAGGGCTGTGAGCTCAATGATGTCTTGGGCTTTAGCTTCATGATGTACATCGCCCGTCATCCACTCAAGGATCCAAGTCTTCGGATCCCTGTTGTATCCACGAATGTGGAGGGTAGCATAGAATTGAAGCAAAAGTTCTTCATTCCAATGTTCCTTGGCAGTCACAAAGTTGAGCAGACCCGCATCACGGAAGCAGTCAAGAGCTTCTTCAAGGCAAGGCAATCCAGCAATGGCTTCGTAGTCTAGACGCATATGAGGGAAAATGCGCCCCTGATTGTATAAGATGCAAGAATAGTAGCTGCGCTGCTGATAACTCCAGAATCGATCTGAGGAGATTCTTGGCCTTGTGTAGGGGTTCTTGTCACTGTCAAATAATGTGTTGTGTGCCTTGAAGCCATTCAGATTAAACGATCCTGGTGAGGTTGCAGTACCTGGAAACCGTGGTAGCCTTGGCTTTGGCTTTTGGACCTGAGGCCTGTGCTCCACATGATAGTCAAATTGAGGTTCGGGAGCAGGCGGAGGAACCAGAATTGGCCAGCAGACGGTAACAAGCTGACCACGATCATATGCTTGCTCGATTGTATGTGGCCTTGGAGGTGGTACAGGAGCAGAGGCATTGGCTTCAGGCTGCAGATTGTCTTCGGGTGCAATCACTTCTAGCACCACATTAACTTCAGGCGCCACATTAGCTTCAGCCATGACAACGTCATTGGCTTCAGTGTTGAGGTTGGTGGCCGCCTCAGTATTGGTAACCTCCACTTCAGGAGCTGGAGGGTCGGACACGTTCTCCTCGAGAACAACTTCAGGGTTGGACGGGGGTGTAGCAACATGTTCTTCTTCTCTTGGTTCTTCTTCTTGGTCATCGGCTGATGCCGCCGGAATATTTTCAGCCGCTTTGGCTTCAGATTCAGGGATGTTCACAGTAGGAGAGGCTTCAGGAAAGACTTCGTGTGAAACGGATTGGCGTTCTTCTCCTTCTGGAACACTTGACAAAGTGACCTGTGGCCTTGGTCCTTTGTGAAGCCTGCGAAACGCTGGCGACGCCTGTGGAGATGGAGTTGGTTGGGCCTCAAAGTCTTCATTGTCAATCACCGGAGTGGTGACCTGGGTTGGGGGAGTAATTGGTGTTTCTTCATCACGAGGGGATTCTTGAGGGTGATCAGCCCATGAGTCATCCTGAGCAATTGGCGTCAATGGACGACCAATGCTGATGAGTTCGCTGTTTGTGAGAACAGACGATGATACCAAATTATGCTCGATCTGAGGAAGGACTTCATCATCTTCAACATTGTCTTGATGACCAATGTCTTCAGCTGCGGTGGGGTCAATAGCTGAATTGTCTTAAGCTTCAGGAGCCTCTGTGGAAGAAGGCTCATGAACTATCAACTGACGCTCATGATGTTCAGGCACAGGACGAGCCACTGAGATTGGCTCGACAACAAGGGGCTCTGTGGGAGCAGCCCGATCTCTCTTCTTTGTCTTTCTCTTCTTGGTTGGCGGAGCGTCATCAGTGGTGTGCTTGGTCTTGCACTTGCGGGCTTCGGCTTCAGCTGCCCTTGTTTTCTTGAGTTCCGAAGCCACTGTGGGGACCTTAGGCTTCGAGCTTGTCATACTGGCCGGGAAGACAATGTGGGGTTCTTCTTGGCAGCCATTTTTGGGTCGATGCGTGGTCGCCCCAAAGCCTTGCGCTTTTCAGCTTCATTGTAGCCTTGAACACATTTTGCAGCGAGATTCTTCATGCACTCATGAGAACCTCCTGCTTCTTCACGTTTCTTGTGGAACGCCTCCTTGAGCTCATGCAGCATGACCTTAAAGTTTTGAATGTCTTCAACATTGAGCTTGGCCATGTGGTTCTTGAACTGAGCCTTTTCATAATCAATCTTGTGCTTCAGCTCAACAATCTTCTGTGCAAGAGACATCTCAGGAGCAATGGCTCCATGGAAAGAGACACTGAGGCCAATTGGGAGCTGAAGATCATCAAAACTGAGGTCTGGGCTGTCAAACCACTCATCAATAAACTTGTACAGGATCTCCACATCAAGAGGGGAAGATCATTGAAGATTTCCGCCTCTTGCTTGCTCTTTATCAATTGCTCAAGAGCATCATCGCCAAGATCGTCGTTGCTAGACAGATCAATGGCGTCATTCTCGTTTCTCAAAATAGCAGCAGGAGTCAGAACAGGACTAGAGGAGTGCACGGGCTTCTTCTTTTTCTTCTCAGTCTTGGAGATGCGAGAGAGATCTTCAGACTGCACACTTGGTGCAGGAGGAGCAGTGGCCAGAGGCTTCACGCGCGACACTTTTGGTGGAGTGGAAAGCTTCGAAGCCTTAGGTTTCTTCTGCTTCTTTGGCTTTGGTGGTGCAGGCGCTTCGTCAGTGTCAGTGTCGTCTGCAGAGTGATCCAAGGCTGCCCCTTGAACCTGAATGTGAGTGATGAGACCTTCTAAGTTGTAGAAGGGCCCAACAAGATTGGGTTCAGCTTCACGTGTGCCATCGGCACGTGGCGCAGAGGGGCCTGGGTTGAAGTCTAATCCCCAAGACTTGTTGTTTTCCCTGGCCGAGTTCTTGGCAAACTAAAAGTTGCGCTTGAATAGATTGTCATCTCAACACCATAGCAATGACGATGGGTCGGCATCAGTAGGCTGTGGCCCTCGGACCATGCAAGGTAGAATCCTTGAGCAATGGCTTCAGTTCTGGTCTTGGGTTGAAGATTTTTATGGAGAATATCTCCCCAAGGACGTGTGATAGCATTCTTCTCAACATACTACTTGGTGATGAATCTATACTTGAAACATTGCTTGGCCCAATATCTTCGAATCCATTGGATTCGTGTCTTGCGCTGACCGTAGCTTTCTTCGGGGTCAGTTTTGTATAGTTCATAGAGATCTTTGGGCAGATCCATTGATGTACCCCCATGACGTTGTCTGCCACCCTTCCTTGCTGATTTCTCTGTTGCCATGAAGTTTAGACTGAAAGGCTTCAACACTGTCAAAGTCTTCTGTCTGCTGGTCAAACAGGAACTGGCTTCGGGAGAATTTATGTGATGCTGTAAGAACTCTGCAAATGAATGCAGACTATGAGAACCAAGGGATTCTCCCACGGGCATGTACCTGTGACAGCATTAGAGATGCGAGGGAAGGGGAAGAGGTCATATGCATTCTTAGAAGATTTTGAAGATAAATCAGTTTAGAAGACATTGACCTCATAGTGCGAAGACATTCACTCATATGTAGAGAGTTGGTTCCAGATTTGTACGAATCCATGAATAAGTACAAGTGAGGAATCTAACTACTTTGTGAAGCATAAGTGAACATACTAGGCATGTTATGAGATGCAGAACATGATAGATCCAACTTTGTAGGAACAAAAACCACTTGTGGTTGAAAAGGATGAATCTATCGGATCAAAAAGGACTATAAAAAGAGTTTTTATTTACCACTCGAGGAACTGCTAGACGGAGTAGGAGATGAGGCCGAGCAGTTCGATCTTCCATGCCCTAACTTGGCGACGGAGGACACCTACGACGACGGCGGAGAAGACGATGTCTGCGGCCGGCGTGATGACAGCGTCGGTGAGGTCGCAGCAGCTAAGCGCTTCGTCGCCGGCGTCGTCGAGGGCTAGCGGTGGCGCTAGGGTTTGTGCGAGGAAGAGAAGTGGAAGAAGAGATAATGACTGGGGTGTGGCGTGAATTTATAAGGACATGGACGACGCATTGTTATTACGCAGGTGCCCCTGGCGGTTCACATATGAAGGACACATGGCGATCATGCAACTCATTGGAGGTTGTTCCATGTTCCCACGTACGCCTGGATTGTCGGGTGGTCGTTCCCGCTTCTCCGGGTTTCAGGCAAAAAGGATTGAGTATTTAAAACAGATTTAATGTTTGTCTCTATATCTTCTACTAACAAGGACGCAGCGAAGACATTCGACAGTTTCAATAGAATGCATATGATTTGGATAGATAGATTTGAGACGGGAGCATAGAAAGGTTAGGGTCTGATCACATTCACTTAGTTCAAAAGATCCAACGAGAAGACATAGCTATAAGTGAATGCTGTAGAGGACAGAACACAAATACATGAATATATCCGAATGAGACCAAATCAATATAGTGAAGATAAACATGAAGCCATGTTAATATTGAAGACAAACCAAATGCGAAGACTTTGCAAATATAACGCCAACAGAAAATACTCCAAACAAAAGTTTGGTGGTGGCGTTACCCACCGTATAGGAAGTATTAGACCCAGACACGACACACAATTATCATGGCGCTCTGAAGTCAAATTCCGCATTAATGTATTCACACTTAGAGTGTAAGTCTTCATTAGTTGAAGATATACGTTACTTCGTGTGTTGCACATCTAAGTCATCACATGCATAAGTGTTAGGATGTGTGCATGATCACAGGACATTTGAGGATTCCAAGATATTTAGCTCACACCACAACTTGCAAAACCTTTTCTCATCCAAGGGCTTTGTGAAGATATCTGCCAGTTGCTCTTCAGTGTTGACGTGAATGATATCAATATCTTCCTTCATGACATGATCTCTGAGAAAGTGATGACGGATCTAAATGTGCTTTGTCTTCGAGTGCTGAACTGGGTTGTTGGCAATCTTGATGGCACTTTCATTGTCGCAGTAGAGTGGCACTTGCTTTAGATGAATGCCATAGTCTTTGAGTGTTTGCTTCATCTAGTGAAGCTGAGCGCAGCAAGATCCAGCAGCAATGTATTCAGATTCAGCAATGGAGAGAGATACACAGTTCTGCTTCTTTGAAGACCAACACACAAGTGATCGTCCCAGAAAGTGACATGTGCCTGATGTAGACTTGCGATCCACCTTGTCACCAGCATAATCAGCATCCGAGAATCCAACTAGATCAAACTCTGAGCCCTTTGGATACCATAATCCTAGTGTTGGGGTGTAAGCTAAATATCAAAGAATTCGCTTCACAGCTAAGTGATGCGATTCCTTTGGTGCCGCTTGGAATCGGGAACACATGCAAACACTAAGCATGATATCTGGCCTAGATGCACATAAATAAAGCAAAGAACCAATCATGGAGTGGTATACCTTTTGATCGAACTCTTTACCATTGGCGTCAGGATCCAGATGACTCTTGGTAGGCATTGGCATCGTATAACCTTTGCAGTCTTGCATTCCAAACTTCTTCAGGCAATCTTTGAGGTATTTCTCTTGAGATATGAAGTGTCGTTGCATTGCTGCCGTATTTGAAGACCAAGGAAAAACTTCAGCTCACCCATCATCGACATCTGATATTGCTCTGTATTTCTGATCAGTGCAGCCGAAGATAATGTCATCCACATATATTTGGCACACAAACAGTTCACCATCATATGTCTTCGTGAAGAGTGTGGGATCCAGGGAACAAGGTTTGAAGCCTTTGCTCTTCAGGAAGTCTTTGAGTGTGTCATACCAAGCACGAGGGGCTTGTTTGAGGCCATACAGTGCCTTGTTGAGCTTGTAAACCATGTCAGGATGTTTTGGATCTTCAAAACCAGGCGGTTGTGCAACATACACTTCTTCTTCAATCTTGCCATTGAGAAAGGCGCTCTTCACATCCATTTGATACAGAAGGATGTTATGATGATTTGCATAGGCTAGTAGTATGCGTATAGCTTCGAGCCTAGCCACAGGAGCAAATGTTTCATCGAAGTCAATTCCTTCAACTTGAGTGTATCCTTGAGCAACGAGACGAGCCTTGTTTCTGACAACTTGACCATGCTCATCTTGCTTGTCGCGATATATCCATTTAGTGCCTGTGATATTGTGTTTACGAGGATCAGGATGCTTGACCAGCTCCCATACATTATTCAGCTCGAACTGTTGGAGCTCTTCTTGCATAGCTTGAATCCATTTAGGTTCCATGAAGGCTTCATCAACTTTCTTGGGTTCAGATATTGAGACGAATGCAAAGTGCCCACAGAAATTTGCTAGTTGTGTTGCCCTTGAACGAGTGAGTGGACCAGGTGCATTGATGCTATCAATTATCTTCTCAATCTGTACTTCATTTGCAACACGAGGATGAACTGGACGAAGATTTTGCTCTTGCTGATCATTGTCATTGTTTGAAGAATTGTCTTCAGGCTGAGCATTGTCTTCAGGTTGATTAGGTGCAGAGATGATAAGTTCCTCTTCAGGCTGTACTACACACGGTATGATTTCTCCAGTTCCCATAAGCTTGATGGATTCACTGGGTGGAATTTCATCTAGCACATTTGGCGGGTGCTCTCTTTGCGAGCCGTTAGTCTCATCGAACCACACATCCATAGTTTCAACCACTTTATAGTGAAAGAGGTTGAAGACTCTATAGGAGTGCGAATCCTTTCCGTAACCAAGCATAAAACCTTCATGTGCTTTCGGTGCAAATTTTGAAGTGTGATGCGGATCCTTGATCCAGCACCTAGCACCAAATACTCTGAAGTAACTGACATTTGGCTTCTTACCAAAGAGGAGTTCATAGGATGTTTTCTTCAGAGGCCTGTGAAGATAAACATGGTTGATGACATGGAATGCAGTATCAATAGCTTCAGGCCAGAACTTTCTTGGTGTCTTGTATTCATCGAGCATCGTCCGAGCCATCTCAACGAGTGTTCTGTTCTTGCGTTCCACGATGCCATTCTGCTGCGGCGTGTATGGAGCTGAGAACTCATGAGTAATGCCCAATGTATCGAGATAAGTGTCGAGGTCGGTGTTCTTGAATTCAGTGCCATTGTCACTTCTGATGCGCTTGATCTTGACGCCCTAGTTGTTCATGGCTCGATTGGCGAAGCGTCTGAAGACATCCTGCACTTCAGTCTTGTAGAGGATTATATGCACCCATGTATATCTTGAATAATCATCAATAATGACGAAGCCATAGAGACAAGCAGTAGTAGTAAGGGTAGAGTAGTGAGTAGGGCCGAAGAGATCCATGTGTAGCAGTTCGAAGGGTTGATTCGTTGTCATGATTGTCTTCGAGGGATGCGTGGCCCTCGTCATCTTTCCAGCTTCGCAGGCACCGCATAAGTGATCCTTCTTGAACTTGACGCCTTCGATGCATATGACATGCTTCTTCTTTGCAAGAGTATGCAAGTTCCTCATGCCAGCATGCCCTAGCCTCCGATGCCAGAGCCAGCATTCTGAAGCTTTTGCAAGAAGACATACAGCAAGCTGTGGTCCTGTTGAGAAATCTACCATGTACAAATCATCTTTTCGATACCCTTCAAAGACTAGAGACTTGTCAGATTCCATTAGAACAAGGCAACGGTATTTTCCAAATATCACAATCATGTTCAAATCGTAAAGCATTGAGACAGACATTAAGTTGAAATGAAGGGATTCAACAAGCATCACTTTATCCATGTGCTGATCCTTTGAGATTGCAACTCTACCTAAACCCAATACCTTGCTTTTACCAGTATCAGCAAATGTGATGTGACTTTTGTCATATGGACGTAGGGTTGAGTCCATGAGAAGACTTCGTTTGCCAGTCATGTGATTGGTACATCCACTATCAATAATCCATTCTGAAGCAGCTGGTGTCATACCCTACAGTGCAGTTAGGGGGATAGGCTTCACGAAGAGCATTGCGAAGCATAAACATTTGACGAGCAAGAGGATTATTAAAGCTTAGATCGAGGTTAGGACTGATAGGACAAGTAGCAAGCGACTCAAGAATAAAATACATAATAAGACCATTTGGGCATTTGATCTTGCGCCCTACAAGATGTTTTAGGTCCCCAGCAATAGCTTCAGACGCATTTGATTTTCGACTGGAGACCTTTCCCTACAAAAGAGAGTTAAGCTTTCTTAGCCACCCACATCTTCAAGGGTGGCTTCGAAGCAATGAGTCTAAGTGCAGCATCTGAGAACTTTGGCTTTGGAGCCCTAGCAAATAGTCTTGCAGGTGGAGAATAGTACTCATAAGAATAAGCAGAGTAGTTCTGGGTCTTATGAACATGGCAGTTTGATGAAACACGTTCATATTCATAGGCCTGAGTATGGTTTCCCTGCAAAACATTTGTGTTAGTGCGACTCAGGTGAGTCCTCTGTCTGTATGAAGCCTTTGGACCATATGAAGCCTGTGGTCTGGGGTTTGTCTTCTTTCCTTGTGGTGTCATGACGACATTCATAGGAAGATTCTCCAGACACCTTTTTGGCACCCAGACTTTCTTCATAGGTGGCCCATTCCTGCAGTTAGTACCAATATACCTGGCAAACACTTCACCATTCTGTTTCTTAAACAGTTTATAGTTTGCATCAAAGGATTCATCAATGACGATGGGATTAGCACAAGTGAAGCCAGATAGGGTGGATGGATCCACTGAAGGTTCCTTTGCCGCAACCCATGTGGTTTTGGGGTACTTCTCAGGTTTCCAGTAAGAGCCATCAACATTCATTTTCCTTTCGAACCCAACACCCTCTTTCCTAGGGTTTCGGTTCAGAATCTGCCTTTTGAGGACATCACATAGTGTCTGATGCCCTTTGAGACTTTTGTACATCCTTGTTTCAAGCAATGTCTTCAACCTAGCATTTTCATCAGCAATAGCAGTGGCATCCTCAACAGAGGGGTTAGTTTCCACATCAACAGTTGAAGATATTGCAACAGTAGCAGTAGTAGAACATTCAGCAACAGAAGTAGCATTATCACGCTCAAGGCATTTAAGACATGGTGGTTCAAATCCTTCCTGAGAGGGACTGATCTGTTCAGCACGAAGTGACTCGTTTTCCTTTTGAAGATCTTCATGAGCCGCTCTAAATTTCTCAAGTTCCTGCTTCCTTTGAAGATAATCATAGGAAATCTTTTCATGAGTTGTTGAGAGCGTTTCATGACAACTTTCAAGTTCCTCATACTTAACATGAAGATTTTTTATGTCTTCAATTAAGGACTGCGATCGAGTCATTTCAGCGTCCAACAGGTCATCGCTTTTGTCTAACAGTTTTTGAATATGTTCCATAGCTTTCTGTTGTTCAGTTGCAATTTTAGCAAGTGTTTTGTAGCTGGGTTTGGAATTACAATCAGAGTCATCTACACTTGATGTTTGAAAGTAAGCATCACATGAGTTTACCTTGGCACCACATGCCATGAAGCAGTAGGTTGGAGAGGATGGATCAGGTTCGGGAGACATTGTTTTAAGTGACTCCTTGAAGTCGAGGAACCAGGGATCCTGACATGTCCGATGACCTTCATAAACATCAGAAATCCGATCCCATATAAGCTTTGCATTGCAGAGATGCATGATGCGCCTGAACTCATCTCTGGACAGAGAGGAGCATATAATGTCCTTCGCCTTGACATCCAGCAGAGTGAACTTCTAAATGTCTTCGACATCCGCCATCTTGCATAAGTCGGTGAGGCAAATCTCTGTGACCGTCCAAAGCTCACTGTCCATTGCAAGGAGTCGCTTCCTCATCATAGTCTTCCATTTGGGATAATCAGTGCCATCGAAGACAGGGCATGCAGCGGAGACTTTGATTATCCCTGCAGTCGACATAGCTAAAACTCCATGTGGTTAAACCGAATCACACAGAACAAGGGAGTACCTTGCTCTGGTACCAATTGAAAGTGCTTGTTATCGACTAGAGGGGGGTGAATAGGTGATTTTTATGAAAGTCTTCAAAACATGGAAGTTTCGAAGACAATCGATAGAAATGAACCTATTAACATGCAGCGGAGAGTAGACTACACTGCACAAGCCATAGTCAAGAATTTAATGAAGTGAAAGCACAAAGACTAATAGCAGCTAGGCAGTATGAATCAGGATGGGAGACAGTATGAAGCCAATCAGAACAAGCAGTCACAAAGTGAAGACAAATAGATAATGCAAACAGGCAATGACTTCACAAGGACCAATTGTAAATAAGGAGATGGTAAGGAGAGAACCAGTTGCTCGTTGAAGACAATGATTTGTTGGACCAGTTCCAGTTGCCGTGACAACTGTACGTCTGGTTAGGGAGGCTGAGATTTAACTCAGAAGATCGTGTCTTCACCTTATTCCCCTTGAGCTAAGGACACCCAGTCCTCGCCCAATCACTCTGGTAAGTCTTCAAGGTAGGCTTCCAAACCTTCACAGACTTCGTTCACCGGTGATCCACAATGACTCTTGGATGCTCAGAACGCGACGCCTAACCGACTGGAGGATTCACAGTCCTCAAGTGTAACAAGTCTTCAAATCACACAGACAGGAAGACTTCAGTGATGCCTAACACTCTTTGGCTCTGGGTGTTGGGCTTTGTCCTCGCAAGGATTTCTCTCTCAAAGGCTTCGAGGTGGGTTGCTCTCAAACGACAAAAGCCGTGCACTAACTCTGAGCAGCAAACCAATTTATGGTGTAGGGGGTGGGCTATTTATAGCCACTAGGAAACCCAACCCGATTTGTCCGAAATGACCCTGGGTCACTAAGGAACTGACACGTGTTCCAACAGTCAGATTTCAAACATACGCGGCAACTTTACTTGGCTACAAGTAAAGCTGACTCATCCAGCTCTAGATAAGATTTGCTCTCATTGTCTTCGCTCAAAGACATAGGATTTTGGTTAAGCATCTCTTCAGTCACTCTGACTTTGTTCACTGGGACCCCACTTAACAGTACGGTGGTTCCTATCACTCAACAAAGAAGAAAAGGAAACAACGAAACAACTAAGTCTTCGCACTCCATAGTCTTCATGCGATGTATTCTCTTGTCATAGTCTTCAATGTGAATATCTTCACATACCACCTTTGTCTTCAATGTCTTCATACATTTTTAGGGGTCATCTCCGGTAGGAAAACCGAATCAATGAGGGACTACTACCTGTGTTATCCTGCAATTCTCACAAACACATTAGTCCCTCAACCAGATTTGTCCTCAATACTCCAAAACCAACTAGGGGTGGCACTAGATGCACTTACACTTGCTGATGATCCGCGAAACCTAGAGACTCGTAGCAACACGCTTCACACTCCGGGTACTCTATCGCAAACAAACAAGCATACATAAGAAATCAAACAAAGGCACATGTAAAACTCAAATAAGAGATCTAACCAGAAAGTTCAACTTAAGAACTCTGGTTTGCAAAAAGAATCAAATCAAATGAAGCAACAAAACTCAAACGGCGAAAGAAACAAGATTCGTTTACTAATCTGGACTAAAGTTAAATTTTATAGTAGAAAAATCTTGTTAAGTTGGTTAAACAAAAAGAGGGTTTCGAGACAAAACTCTAGGCGCTTGAATCGTCTGATTTCGATAAACGAGCGAAAAGTTATACTAGAACGAAAACCGGATCAGAAATCGCGATCGAAAATAATCGCGGAAAATCCGAGAAAAAGAAAAATGGGCGAACAGGCTAACGAACGAACGTTCGCCGTCTGCAGCTAAGGAGTGAACACCGTTCGCTCAAAATGAACGTACGGACGAATGTCCGCTAAATAAATAAACCAAAAAAAGAAAACCGATCTTATTCTAGAAAAAAACGAACTAGGGTTTTCTAAAAAAACTGGATCGGTTTTCTAAGGAAAACCGATGGTGGCGGCAGCTACCTCGTTGGATCCGGCGGGGTTGGATCCGGCGAGCTGCGACGGCGGCGGCAGGCGCGGCAAGCGGTGGCGGCGGCGCGGCAAGCGGCGGCGGCGGCTGCTGCTGCGGCGGGCTGCGGGCGGCGGGACGGGGTGGTGGCGGCGGGCTGGGGCAGTATTTAAGGGGGAGGGGGCGGGGTCGGCCTGGGGAAGGAGGCACCGGGGCGGCGGCGGACTCCCGGACTCCGGTGGAGTCCGGCTCGGCCACGGCGGGCGCGAGCGAGACGGCGAGCGGCTGGGCCGGCTCGGCCTTCGGCCCGGTAGGTCCGAACGGATTTTTTTTAAAATAATTTCGCCAAAATTTAAATAAATCCTAGAAAATAAAATAAAAAACTAAAAATGCCAAAACAAATTTTCACCGTCTAAATGAAATATTTAGAACAAGATGAACATTTTCTTGGCCCTAAAATGCAATTTTGAAAAAGTGCAATTTTTCTAATTCAAATAAAATTTCAATAAAATCCAAATAAAATATTTGTTTGGTTTTTAATATTTTCCCTCTAATATTTCATCTATTTTGGAGAAGTCATTTTATCTCCTCTCATATATTTTTATTTTTGAAATATTAGGAAAGGAAAATAATCAAAACCAAATGATCCTCCTTTCAAAATTTGAGAAAACTCAAATATGAAAATAATGAAATCCCCAACTCTCTCAGTGGGTCCTTGAGTTGCGTAGAATTTCTAGGATCAAGCCAAAATGCAATAAAATATGATATGCAAAGATGATCTAATGTATAACATTCCAAATTAAAAATTTGGGATGTTAAAGTGCACCATGCTTTACGGCTTAGAACCGGGATTTCAAAAACGTTTTGAACGCCACGGAGCATATAAGATGTTCCAAGATTTGAAATTGGTATTTCAGACTCATGCCCATATCGAGAGGTATGAGACCTCTGACAAGTACTTTGCCTACAAGATGGAGGAGAATAGCTCAACTAGTGAGCATGTGCTCAGAATGTCTGAGTACTACAATCGCTTGAATCAAGTGGGAGTTAATCTTCCAGATAAGATAGTGATTGACAGAGTTCTCTAGTCACTATCACCAAGTTACTGGAACTTCGTGATGAACTATAATATGCAAGGGATGACGAAAACGATTCCCGAGCTCTTCGCGATGCTGAAATCAGCGAAGGTAGAAATCAAGAAAAGTATCAAGTGTTGATGGTTGACAAGACCACTAGTTTCAAGTAAAAGGGAAAGGGAAAGAAAGGGAACTTCAAGAAGAATGGCAAGCAAGTTGCCACTTCCATGAAGAAGCCCAAAGCTAGACCCAAGCCTGAAACTGAGTGCTTCTACTGCAAAGGAAATGGTCACTGGAAGCTGAACTGCCCTAAATACTTGGCGGATAAGAAGGATGGCAAAGTGGAAAAAAGTATATATAATATACATGTTATTGATGTGTACTTTACTAGTGTTCATAATAGCCCCTAGGTATTTGATACTGGTTCAGTTGCTATGATTAGTAACTTGAAACATGAGTTACAAAATGAACAAAGACTAGTTTACGGCGAGGTGGCGATGTGTGTTGGAAATGATTCCAAGGTTGATAAGATCACCATCGCACACTCCCTTTACCTTCGGGATTAGTGTTGAACCTAAAATAAATATTATTTGGTGTTTGTGTTGAGCATAATATGATTGGATCATGTTTATTGCAATACGACTATTCATTTAAGTCAAAGAATAATTGTTATTGTGTTTACATGAATAAAACCTTTTGTGGTCATACACCCAAGGTGAATGGTTTATTGAATCTCAATCATAGTGATACACATATTCATGATATTGATGCCAAAAGATTCAAAGTTGCTAATGATAGTGCAACATACCAGTGGCACTATCGTTTAGGTCATATTGGTGTAAAGCGCGTGAAGAAACTCCATGCGGATGGACTTTTGGAATCATTTGATTATGAACCATTTGATGCTTGCGAACCATGCCTCATGGGAAATATGACTAAGACTCCGTTCTCCAGAACAATGGAGTGAGCCACTGACTTATTGGGAATAATACATACCAATGTATGCATTCTGATGAGTGTTGAGGCTCGCGACGGGTATTATGCAGTCCGATGAGTGTTGAGGCTCGCGACGGGTATCGTTATTTTCTAACCTTCATAGATGATTTGAGAAGATGTGGGTATATCTAATTAATTAATCACAAGTCTAAAACATTTGAAAATTTTGAAGAATTTTAGAGTGAAGTTGAGAATCATCGTAACAAGAAAATAAAGTTTCTACGATCTGATCGCGAAGGCGAATATTTGACTTACGAGTTTGGCCTTCATTTGAAACAATGTGGAATAGTTTCGCAACTCACGCCACCTGGAATACCACAACGTAATGGTGTGTCCGAACGTCATAACCGTACTTTATTAGATATTTTGCGATCTATGATGTCTCTTACTGATTTACCACTATCGTTTTGGGGCTATGCATTAGGGACAGCTGCATTCACGTTAAATAGGGCACCATCTAAATCCGTTGAGACGACACCTTATGAACTGTGGTTTAGCAAGAAACCTAAGATGTCGTTTCTTAAAGTTTGGGGCTGTGATGCTTATGTGAAAAAGTTTCAACCTGATAAGCTCGAACCCAAATCAGAGAAATGTGTCTTCATAGGATACCCAAAGGAAACTGTTGGGTACACCTTCTATCACAGATCCAAAGGCAAGATATTCGTTTATAAGAATGGATCCTCTCTAGAGAAGAAGTTTCTCCCGAAAGAAGTGAGTGGGAGGAATGTAGAACTTGATGAGGTAATTGTACCTTCTCCCGAATTGGAAAGTAGTTCATCACAGAGATCAGTTCTAGTGATTCCTACAGCAATTAGTGAGGAAGCTAATGATGATGATCATGAAACTTCAGATCAAGTTACTACCGAACCTCGTAGGTCAACCAGAGTATGGTACGCACCAGAGTGGTACGGTAATCCTTTCTGGAAGTCATGTTACTAGACCATGACGAACCTACGAACTATGAGGAAGCGAAGATGAGCCCAGATTCCGCGAAATGGCTTGAGGCCATGAAATCTGAGATGGGATCCATGTATGAGAACAAAGTATGGACTTTGATTGACTTGCCCGATGACCGGCGAGCCATTGAAAATAAATGGATCTTCAAGAGGAAGACGGACGCTGATAGTAGTGTTACTATCTACAAAGCTTGAATTGTCGCAAAAAGTTTTTGACAAGTTCAAGGTGTTGACTACGATAAGATTTTCTCACTCGTAGCGATGTTTAAGTCTGTTCGAATCATGTTAGCAATTGCCACATTTTATGAAATCTGGCAAATGGAAGTCAAAACTGCATTCCTTAAATGGATTTCTTAAATAAGAGTTGTATATGATGCAACAAAAAGGTTTTGTCAATCCTAAAGGTGCTAACAAAGTGTGCAAGCTCCAGCGATCCATCTATGGATTGGTGCAAGCATCTCGAAGTTGGAATATACGCTTTGATAAAGTGATGAAAGCATATGGTTTTATACAGACTTTTGGTGAAGCCTGTATTTACAAGAAAGTGAGTGGGAGCACTACAGCCTTTCTGATAAATATAAGTGAATGACATATTGTTGATCGAAAATAATGTAGAATTTTTCTGGAAAGCATAAAGGAGTGTTTGAAAGGATTTTTCTCAAAGAAAGACCTCAGTGAAGCTACTTACATATTAGGCATCAAGATCTATAAAGATAGATCAAAACGCTTGATAAGACTTTCAATGAGTACATACCTTGATAAGATTTTGAAGACGTTCAAAATGGAGCAGTCAAAGAAGGAGTTCTTGCCTGAGTTGTAAGGTGTGAAGTTGAGTAAAGAGTCAAACCCCGACCATGGTAGAAAATAGAAAGAGAATGAAAAGTCATTCCCTATGCCTCAGTCATAGGTTCTATAAAGTATGATTTGCTGTGTACTAGACCTATTGTATACCTTATGATGATTTTGGCAAGGGAGTACAATAGTGATCTAGGAGTAGATCACTGGACAGCGATCAAAATTATCCTTAGAGGACTAAGGAAATTCATCGTAAAGAGTTACATCGATGCAAGCTTTGACACTGATCCGGATGACTCCAAGTCTCAATCTGGATACATATTGAAAGTGGGAGCGATTAGCTAGAGTAGCTCCGTGCAGAGCATTGTAGACATAGAAAATTTGCAAAATACATACGACTCTGAATGTGGCAGACCCGTTGACTAAACTTCTCTCACAAGCAAAACATGATCACTCTTTGGGTGGCATTGACATAGCGATGTGAACTAGATTATTGAATCTAGTAAACCCTTTGGGTATTAGTCACATGGAGATCTGAACTAATCACAGAAAGATGTGAACTATTGGTGTTAAATCACATGACGATGTGAACTAGATTATTGACTCTAGTGCAAGTGGGAGACTGAAGGAAATATGCCCTAGAGGCAATAATAAAGTTGTTATTTATATTTCCTCATATCATGATAAATGTTTATTATTCATGCAAGAATTGTATTAACCGGAAACATAATACATGTGTGGATACATAGACAAAATAGAATGTCCCTAGTATGCATGCATCTACTTGACTAGCTCGTTAATCAAAGATGGTTAAGTTTCCTAACCATAGACATGTGTTGTCATTTGATGAACGAGATCACATCATTAGAGAATGATGTGATGGACAAGACCCATCCGTTAGCTTAGCATTAATGATCATTTAGTTTTTATTGCTATTGCTTTCATCATGACTTATACATGTTCCTCTGACTATGAGATTATGCAACTCCCGAATACGGGAGGAACACCTTGTGTGCTATCAAACGTCACAAAGTAACTGGCTGATTATAAAGATGCTCTACAGGTGTCTCCGATGGTGTTTGTTGAGTTGGCATAGATCGAGATTAGGATTTGTCACTCCGTGTATCGGAGAGGTATCTCTAGGCCCTCTCGATAATGCACATCACTATGAGCCTTGCAAGAAATGTGACTAATGAGTTAGTCACGGGATGATGCATTACGGAATGAGTAAAGAGACTTTCTGGTAATGAGATTGAACTAGGTATGATGATACCGACGATCAAATCTTGGGCAAGTAACATACCGATGAAAAAGGGAACAACGTATGTTGTTATGCGGTTTGATCGATAAAGATCTTCGTAGAATATGTAGGAACCAACATGAGCATCCAGGTTTCGCTATTGGTTATTGACCGGAGATGTGTCTCGGTCATGTCTACATAGTTCTCGAACCCGTAGGGTCCGCACACTTAACGTTCGATGATGATTTGTATTATGAGTTATGTGATTTGATGTATCGAAGTTTGTTCAGAGTCCCGGATGAGATCACGGACATGAAAAGGAGTCTCGAAATGGTTGAGACATAAAGATTGATATATTGGAAGGCTATATTCGGACATCGGAATGGTTTCGGAGAAGTTCGGGTATTTTCCGGAGTACCGAGAGGTTACAGGAACCTCCCGGGAGTTGATGAGCCTTAGTGGGCCTTAGTGGGAAGGTGAGGCAGCAGCCAGGCGGTGGCGCGCCCTCACCCTAAGCCCAGTCCGAATTGGACAAGGGGTTTGGGGCGCAGCCCCCCTCTCCCTTCCTCCCCCTTCTCCTTTAGGTGGAAACCTACTTGGACTTGGAGTCCTAGTAGGATTCCCCTTCTCCCGGCACGCCTAGCTTGCCGGCCAGCCTCCCCCTCACTCCTTTATATACAGGGGCAGGGGGCACCCAAGAACACACAAGTTGATCTTTTAGCCGTGTGCGGTGCCTTGATACATCTCCAACATATCTTAATTTATGAAGTATTCATGCTATTATATTATCAACCTTGGATGTTTTATATGCATTTATATGCTATTTTATATGATTTTTGGGACTAACCTATTATGTTTTTTCCTTGTTTTTGAGTTTTACAGAAAAGGAATATCAAACGGAGTCCAATTGACGTGCCAATTTTTGACGATTTTTTATGGACCAAAAGAAGACCCAGAGTAAAAGAGTTGGGCCAGGAGAGACCCGGGGCGTCCACGAGGGTGGGGGGCGCGCCCACCCCCCAGGCGTGTGGTCCTGCCTTGTGGACGCCTCGAGCACCTCCTTAACGTGAGACCGATGCTAAAAATTCCTATAAATACAGAAACCTCGGAAAATTATCCTAGATTGGGAGTTTCGCCGCCAGAAGCCTCCGTAGCCACCGAAAACCAATCTAGGCCCTCTCTGGCACCCTGCCAGAGGGGGCCGTCATCACCGGAGGGCATGGAGGAGGATCCCGGAGGGGCCATCATCACCATGAAGGCCAAGGACCAGAGGGAGAACCTCTCCCCATCTAGGGGGAGGCCATGGAGGAGGAAGCACAAGGGGGAGAACCTCTCCTCTCTCTCGGTGGCACCGTAGTACCATCGAGAGGGGAATCATCGCCGCGGTGATCGTCTTCATCAACATCACCATCATCATCATCACCCTCATCTCTTTTATGTGGTCCACTCTCCCGCACCCCGCTGTAATCCCTACTTGAACATGGTGCTTTAGGCCACATATTATGATCCAATGATGTGTTGCCATCCTATGATGTTTTGAGTAGATATCTTTTGTCTTTCGGTGGATTGATGATCTAGATTGGTATGAGTTGTATGTTTTACTTTGATGCTGTCCTATGGTGCCCTCCGTGTCGCGCAAGCGCGAGGGGTTCCCGCTGTAGGGTGTTGCAATACGTTCATGATTCGCTTATAGTGGGTTGGTGACTGACTGAAACACGAACCCGAGTAAGGGGGTTGTTGCGTATGGGAATAAAGAGGACTTGATGCTTTAATGTTATGGTTGGGTTTTACCTTAATGATCTTTAGTAGTCGCGGATGCTTGCTAGAGTTCCAATCATAAGTGCATATGATCCAAGCAGAGAAAGTATGTTAGCTTATGCCTCTCCCTCATATGAAACTGCAATAGTGATTACCGGTCTTGTTAACGATTGCCTAGGACAATTCCGCACACCGATCCACCATTATTCCACACTCGCTATTTATAATATTTAGTAATATATCCTAACTTCATGATAACAGCACCTACTTTTATATTTTAGCTCTCTGATATCATACAAAGTTATCCTCTTCATACCCACAACCTAGTTTTATTTCTTGTTGCTAGTTGGAAGCAAACGTCGGGTGTACGTAGAGTCGTATCAGTGGCAGATAGGGCTTGAGAGAATATTGATCTTACCTTTAGCTCCTTGTGGGTTAGACACTCCATACTTATCACTTCCACCTTTGGAAATTTCTACAATGATTCCTTGCACTTGGGGATTATCAAGCTCTTTTCTGGCGCCGTTGCCGGGGAGCAATATCGTGGGGTTGATATTCTCATGTGTGCTTGTTTGCTTTCTTCACTAAGTAGATTTTGTTTTTCCTTTTTGTTTCTGTTTAGTTGTGGGTGAAACATACAAAAAAATTAAAAGAATGAAAATACCAAAAAAAAATACTTACCTCTCATGCCTAAAAAGTTTTTCAAAAAGAGAAGTGATTGGAAAGTTATGCATTGAAGAAGTGAGGGTCGACCTTGAGCACTCGGGTTCATGCTCACGGAAACAATGTAGAATTTTCATGGAAGTTTCTCTGTAAATAATTATCCCCTTATATATATCCATTGTATTATAAAAATAATGTGCCAAGCTTTGGTTTTAGGATGATTAGATTGCTTGTTTACTATGTGCAGAACAAAAATAGAAACTTTGGCTGTAGCGCATGATTTTACATTTTTTTACTGGAAAGTCAAATGGGTCTAAAACTTTTTGCACATTACTTCTGTATAAATTATTCAAATTGTCAAATTTATTTCATAATTGTTGGGGATACAGAAGTTAACTAAACCTTCATATTACTACAGACTGTCCTTTTTTAGACAGATTCTGTTTTTCGTGTGTTGTTTGCTTATTTTGATGAATCTATGGGTAGTATCGGGGGGTATGAACCATGGTGAAGTTGGAATACAGTAGATATAGTCATAATATGAAATTGGAATGAGTTTGCAACAGTACCTAAAGGTAGTGATTTGCTTTATTATACTAACGGATCTCACAAAGTTTTTGTTAATTTTTTTGTGGATGAAGTGTTCGAAGAACGAGGAGTTACCGATGTGAGAAGAATAAAGAGAGGCAAGAGCTCAAGCTTGGGGATTCCCAAGGCACCCCAAGTAAATATTCTAAGGATACTCAAGCATCTAAGCTTGGGGATGCCCTGGTTGGCATCCCATCTTTCTTCTTCAACAATTATCGGTATACCTCGGTTTTTGTTTCGTTCACATGATTTGTGTCCTTTTTTTGTTCCTCCTTTATGAACCATGCTAGTATGAGATAGCCCTTCATTGATTTATAGAATGCTTCATGTGCTTCACTTATATCTTATAAGTATGATCTTATAGAATTGCTCTTTGTGCTTCACTTAAATCTTTTGAGTATGGTTTTATAGAATGCTTCGTGTGCTTCACTTATACATTTTGAGCTTGGACATTGGTTAGTTTATATTAATTGTAGAAAGATCCATGAACTTCACTTATATCTTTTGGAGTATGAATAATACTATCATCTAAAGCGGGTTTGGAAGAGTGTCAACTCTAGGAACTAGTGATCCCGCTATTCCAAATGAGAAGAATTTTGCTTATGTGGAGAGTAGAAAAATTTCTATGCTTGTAGATCATGAAAAGAATGCTTTATGTGATGGTTATATTGTTGAAATCATTCATGATGCTACTGAAAATTATTATGAGGGAGGAATACATGCTTGTAGGAGTGCAATAATATCAAGTTTTCTTTCCATGTGCTTAAAGTTTTGAAGTTATACTTGTTTTTCCTTCCTATGCTAGTTGATTCTTGTTCCCATAAATTGTGTGCTCACAAAATCCCTAGGCATAGGAAGTGGGTTAGGTTTAAATGTGCTAGTCATATTCTTCATGATGCTCTCTTTATGTTCAAGTCTTATCTTTCATGTGAGCATCATTGAAATCATCATGCCTAGCTAAAAGGCATTAAAGAAAAGCGCTTGTTGGGAGACAACCCAATATTTGCCCTTACTATTTTTGTGTGTTTACATGATTAAGATACTGTAGTAATCATGTTTTATAGCTTTTGTTTCAATAAAGTGCCAAGTAAGACCTTTGGGAAGACTTGGGTGAAAGTTAATGTGATCTTGCTGTAAAAAACAGAAACTTTGCGCTCACGAGATTAGCTTCCATTTTTTTTACAGAAGAATGCTTTGGTGCTGATTATTTTTGCAGAAGATTAATAGAGAAATTCCTCACGTCCACCAATTTATTTCATAATTGTTTGAGTAGCAGAAGTATTGTTAGTGTTCAGATCATTACAGACTGTTCTGTTTCTGACAGATTCTGTTTTCATTGCATAGTTTGCTTGTTTTCTAGTTTCTATGACTTATATTCCTCAATATAAATTATAGAAATGATATGGTACAGTAGGCATTGTGTGAGAACAATTACGATCTTTGTCTTTGATAGTACCAAGGTGAATGGTTTACTCTTTATCATACTAACCTATCTAACGAAGTTCCGTTAAGTTTTGTGTGATTGAAGTTTTCAAGCTTTGGGTGAGATATCGATATGAGGAGAATAAGGAGTGGAAAGACCCTAAGCTTGGGTATGACCAAGGAACCCAAGGTAATATTCAAGGAAGACTCAAGTGCCTAAGCTTGGGGATGCCCCGAAAGGCATCCCCTCTTTCGTCTTCAAAACTATCGGTATACCTTACTCGTAGCTATATTTTTATTCGTCACATGATATGTGTTTTGCTTGGAGCGTATTTTAAATTTTACTTGCTGTTTGAATAAAATCATTGGATCTGAAATCTTAAATGAAAAAGAATCCTCCCATGGCTAGTTAATTATTTGACTACCCAGTGTCCTTCACTCATATCTTTTTGGAGTAGTTTGTCATTACTCACATGATTCACATATATCCTATGAGTAAATGGTTGAATGAATTGAATATCGTAAATCTCAATTTATATATGTTTCATATGCTTATACCATGGGGAGTAATGACTTCACATAGAATAAATATAGTTAGTAAACTTATTGAAAGTTAGCAAACATAGAATTGGTCACTTGAACAATTCATGATAGAATATTGAAGGAAGAGAGATTTGACATATAAATATACCATCTTGGACATCTTTTGTAATTGTGAGCACTCATTAAAATATGACATGCTAAAAGGTTGATGTCGGACAAGGAAGACAATGTAATGGGTTATGTTTTCTTATATCCGAAATAAAGTATATTGTCTTAGATCATCCAACTTGTTGAGCTTGCTTTCCCCCCTCATGGTAGCCAAATTCTTTGCACCAAGTAGAGATACTACTTGTGCTTCCAAACATTCCTTAAACCAGTTTTGCCATGAGAGTCCACCATACCTACCTATGGATTGAGTAAGATCCTTCAAGTAAGTTGTCATCGGTGCATGCAATAAAAATTTCCCTCTAAATATGTATGAACTATTAATGTGGAGAAAATAAGCTTTATACGATCTTGTGATGTGGAAGAAATAAAAGCGACGGACTGCATAATAAAGGTCCATATCACAAGTGGCAATATAAAGTGACGTTCTTTTGCATTAAGATTTTGTGCACCCAACCATAAAAGCACATGACAACCTCTGCTTCCCTCTGTGAAGGGCCTATCTTTTACTTTTATCTTCTACCTTATGCAAGAGTCATGGTGATCTTCACCTTTCCTTTTTACATTTTATCCTTTGGCAAGCACATTTTGTGTTGGAAAGATCCTGATATATATATCCAATTGGATGTAAGTTATCATGAACTATTATTGTTGACATTACCCTTGAGGTAAAATGTTGGGAGGCGAATCTATAAGCCCCTATCTTTCTCTGTGTCCGATTAAAACTTTGAACCCATAAATATCACGTGAGTGTTAGCAATTATGAAAGATTAAATGATAGTTGAGTATGTGGAGTTTGCTAAACCAAAGCTCTGACATAGACCCTTCCTGAAAATAAGATGAATTGCAATTGTTTGATGACTGAGAATATAGTTTGTTAGTTTCAAGAAAGTTTATGATCTACACTTTAACATGTGAATAGCTTGTTACTTGATCATGAAAAGTTTTATGAAGATGAGCTACTGTTATGATATATAATGATGTTATAAAAAGTGATTGAAACTATCATTGATGAAACTTATGCACTTGCTAGCATTCACACTTCATAAATTATTTCTTTTATCATTTACCCACTCGAGGACGAGCAGGAATTAAGCTTGGGGATGCTGATACGTCTCCAACGTACCTATAATTTATGAAGTATTCATGCTATTATATTATCAACCTTGGATGTCTTATATGCATTTATATGCTATTTTATATGATTTTTGGGACTAACCTATTAACCTAGTGCCCAGTGCCAGTTTCTGTTTTTCCTTGTTTTTGAGTTCTACAGAAAAGGAATATCAAACAGAGTCCAATTGATGTGCCAATTTTTGACGATTTTTTATGGACCAAAAGAAGACCCCGGAGTAAAAGAGTTGGGCCAGGAGAGTCCTGGGGCGTCCACGAGGGTGGGGGGCGCGCCCACCCCCCCAGGCGTGTGGTCCTGCCTCGTGGACGCCTCGGGCACCTCCTTGACGTGAGACCGATGCCAAAAATTCCTATAAATACAGGAACCTTGAAAAATTAACCTAGATCAGGAGTTCCGCCGCCAGAAGCCTCCGTAGCCACCAAAAACCAATCTAGCCCCTCTCTGGCACCCTGCCGGAGTGGCCGTCATCACCGGAGGGCATGGAGGAGGATCCCGAAGGGGCCATCATCACCATGAAGGCTAAGGACCAGAGGGAGAACCTCTCCCCATCTAGGGTGGAGGCCATGGAGGAGGAAGCACAAGGGGGAGAACCTCTCCTCCTCCTCTCTCGGTGGCACCGGAGTGCCATCAGGAGGGTAATCATCGCCGCTGTGATCGTCTTCATCAACATCACCATCATCATCATCACCCTCATCTCTTTTACGCGGTCCACTCTCTCGCACCCCGCTGTAATCCCTACTTGAACATGGTGCTTTATGCCACATATTATGATCCAATGATGTGTTGCCATCCTATGATGTTTTGAGTAGATATCTTTTGTTGGGAAACAACATTCCGGCAAACATAGATTTCTTTTGTATGTCATTTCTCATTTTTTCATAGTTTAGAATTAAATGAGGAGATTTAATCATCGGAAACATGTGGAACAACAAAGAAACTAGGCCTTCTGACCAAGATGCAGACGAGATGGATTATGAGGGTGAACAAGAGTACCTCGACTTTTTGACTGCTAAGAAAATGCAAAGTCAAGGTTTGCAGGTCGGCCTTGATGATGGTACTGACGCCGACATCGACACCGACGGCGCCGGCACCGATGGCGGCACCGAGACCGATGGTTGAGCCGAGACCGGTGGGGAAGGTACCGGCAGGGAAGGTACCGGCGCCGATGCCGCTACCGAAAAGAAGAAGCAGAAGAAGCAGAGGATACGATAACCTAACAAACTAGGGATTGGACGACTGGTGATCACAAAGATGGCACCTGGCAAGTTTGAGCCATTAGAGCCGGAAGAACCTCGCAAGTGCTATGGGAACCAAGTAGGATGCATCCTACGGGAATGCGTGAGAATCAACGACGATGACTTAAGGAGTAAAGAACATTTGACACAGTTGCTCCTGACGAAGTTGCACAAGAGATTCAAGTTCCCCGACCGGGATGATAACATAGAAGAACCGCGGGATGATCCGAAGATGAAAAAGATTAACAATCACGCCATGGGCATGTTCAGCAATGATTTGGCCTCCTAGAAAGGGAGGGTGAAACGAGCTATTGAGGCTGAGGAACCATTGTCCAAGATTTTGGAGGAAAATTCGACACTTACGGAAGAGGAGATCGAAAAGTTCAAGAACACTTGCGCTACTAAGGCAGCCAAGTCTAAGGTTGCGAAATTCAAGAGCCTTCAGCAAAGGAACATGGGGAAGCATCGCCTTGGAAGCCGTGGCTACGTCGGTAAAAGGCCCATATGGGACAAGGAGGACGCAGAACGTGAAGCCGCGGGTATCCCAGACCCCTTCGCGAAGTTCACCAACCCCTTGGAGTGTGACTTCATCAAGGCCTGCTACAATTGGGATAAGGAAAAGAAGGTTTTTTACATGGACCAGATCACGAGGAAATTGATTAGACTACTAGTAATTATTCTTTTACCACCTTACATTTAGCTCCAGATCTAGTCGACTACACATTCCTAAACGGTTCACGCTCCTTCTGCAATAGAAGCAACACCAGCTTGCAGCCGAAAGCCCTACTTCTCTGATGAGGCCCAAGTGGGACACCCCTCTCAACCGTGAACGAACTTAAGGGACTCCCTTTGGGCCAGCGACCGCAAAATGGCCATGTGCACGGTGCTGGAGACGGCGCCACGTGGAAGGTGTTTTACAACGAGGGCCCAGAGGCCAAGAAGCAAAAAAAGAAGTTTAGTCAGGCGGACATCGACGAGAAGGTGAAGCTTGTGGTCGAGAAAAAAGTAGCTGAGGACGCGAAAAAACAGCCGAGGAGAAAAATGAGTTGCTACAGCAGGCAGTCAATGTAGCTGTAACTACCTGCAGAAATGATTTCGCTACAAACTTGGTTCCAGCTATCATTAACTGGACAAAGGAAAATCCATACAAGACGGTACATGTTTTCCCGTTGCCCAGTTTCATCGGGAGCAACTCCGTGAGCAACAACACCACCGCACCATCACTTGCTCACGCAACCGGGCCTCCTCTCGCAGTCGCTCCCGCTCATAGCAGCCCGTCCTCAGTCTCTGGCGCGCTAGGTGGGCCTTCGTCTTTGGCTGAGCTCGACGCCCTCCCGCTCATATTCCATTTTCGTTGCCTTTCGGATGTTTTACGCCACATACATGTGTTTGTAGGCCGAAGAAACCCCGTGCACCATACTCTACTTGATTAAAGGCCAGAAGGTGGACGTGGGAAAGGGGATGATAATGAACCCCTTGCAACTCACGTTCCACAACCACCCGATCCCCGCTGGGCACTTCAGAGTTGACTTGTCCAGTGTGAAATTGGGGCACGAGCATTTGCCTCGTCCAGTACAGCCTGTGGGACAGGACGACGAGACCCCGCCATGGATTGGAAACTGCAATGGTTGGGTGCTGCTATGGCCGAAGAATCTTATTCGTCTAGAGCCGGCCGAGAGCACACCAATAACCACACATCAACAACCATGTGCGGAGACCACCACCCCGCCTATGCAATTACCAGCTCCTGTAGTGCCGGGTGAGAGCGGTGAACGATGTGATGAAGGGGGTGCAATAGTATTGGTTGATGTAATCGGTCCTGTAGAACATAGAATGGATGATGAGACGGAGGTCGACCCAATGGGTTTCCTCAATACAAACGCGTATGACTGTGACATAGATATGATGAGTCAACCATATGACGAATCGGGCTATCAGCATGCTAATGAGGATATGGATGATCTGCCCGGGCAGGAAGGTCGTAGCAGGGATTGCAAAAAGTCTCTCTTCATGAAATCCTCACAGGACACGCCTGAAGATGCCGCCTCAACACAGGCTCAACTAGCCGAGGGTCATACATTGCTTAGCCCGGGAACACTGGGCAGGGGTTAAGGAAGGGTCTGGAAGGTGTGCCCAAGAAAAAGGAGAGGAAGAGATCAGGGAAGATAGCTACCTCCAAACAAGCCAGAGCACATAGCAACCAGATGATGGATTCTGAAGAGCGTGTACCCGTGAAAGGTGCGGCCATGTTCCATCTCACGGGCGAGCCGATGCTACCGTCGAAACCGCTGGAGGCACTATCAGGGGATCTCAGAAGACTGCACGACCATGTGCTGTCGACTGAGAAAAGCCTACTAGCCTCGAAGGACCAGGATATCCGACAAACGCGGCTCGTGTGCCTGAGGGGAAGTGCTACGTCGGCACACGGCCCGCGGAGGTGTTCTTCCCGCAGTTTGACCATATCTTTGAGATGTTTCTGACAAGGCGGCTCGATTTTACAATCGTCCGCCTTTTTTGCGCTACATATGAGCTCCGTCATGAAGATAGAAGAAGTCTCGCAAATCTGTGTGGCGGATCCGTAGTACATGCACGAGTCTTTCTTGAGTATCGGTGGCTTTGAGCATGAAACTATAGGGACTACCTCCAAAACTTCATGGTACAGAATAAGGACCAGGAAATTGTCCTCCTGCCTTATCATCCAAAGTAAGTCAGTTCTGAATAACCCTTTCGTACATTTCAATCATTCCTTCTCGCTCATATGGAGAATAATTTGAGGTGTCTTTTCCCCACAGCAACGGGCGCGCCGTCCTTATCGTTCTTTACCCGCGAGTCTCCCACACCATGTATTTCGACCCTTCCAGAGACTACGAGAAGAAGGACTACACCCACATAATGAATATTCTAGATGATGCTCTCCAAGGCTTCAGCATTAGAGGTGGCCACATGCAGATCAGGAAACAAAGGAACAAGAAGATGGGTTTCACGCATAAAACTAACTTCTACTACATCCATCTCCCAAAACCAAGCAAGAAGGAATGATTCTACATCCTCCATCTCATGATTGAGTTCAACACGGATCACCAAAAGCTTCGCATGACAAGCAGAAATGATGAACATATCCACAAGTGGCTAGAATCTCATGGAGAAGCAGATTATAAACTTAGAGATGACTTCTTTCGCATACAAAGGGACATTGCGACAATCATCATGAAAGAAATCACCGATGAGAAGGGGATGTTCCACCACAGCCCTATATCGCGAGCTGACATCCGAACTCGCATAGGCATGCAACATCAAGACCTCACGCCGTTCAAGAAGCTAGGGTCCATCCTCAATGATATGGAAGGATGGAACTTCTGGTGATTTACGATGCCGATGATGATCATATGTGTTGGTTGAACTTGTATACTTTCTGTAGTGATGAAACTATGTGATGTCCATGGTCCCTGCCGAACTTGCGTAACACTACTTTGTTTGTTTGGGTACGTTGACCTGCGTACCTCTAGTTAATTAGTTTGCGCACTGTATGTTGCATCTAGCTGCTAATTAACCCTTTATTTTTCGTGTTGCTCTAATATATTTTGTTGCATATGATTGTACATCCTCTTGATGAACATGCATCTCTAACAGGTACCTAGTTTCTTGATGGCAAGATGGCGGTGCTATGTCGTGTACAAAGGGAAGGTTCCCGGGGGTGTACAACGAGTGGCCTGAGTGTCAGGCGCAAGTAAATGGGGTCTCGAGCGCCAGCCATAAAGGCTTCAAAAGCAGACAAGAAGGAGAAGCTAGTTACTTGAGGTTCACGCTAGCACGAGAGAGGACTCGTAACCGCCGCCTCATGTACTTCATAGTTCCGCTCTCACTCATAGTGATAGCTCTTCTCGCGTATACCATTGTTTAGATGGATGACGTTGTAGTTGCAAGTATTCGAGACTTGCATGTATCGCTATTTTCGAGATGATGACGAGATACCACTTTGTATTGGATGATGATTATGATGAGACTATTTGTATGTATATGCTATGATTACATTTGTGGTCTCGCAGCCATTTGTATGTGTATCATGATGACATTTGTATCTGCTAAAGATTCTTGTATAAAGCCTATTCAAATACAAAACAAATATGCACAAAAAACTACTAAAATTAGCAGTAGCGAGTGGAGAAAAGTTAGTAGCAGCGCCACAGTAGCAGTAGCGCGTCCAGGCAAAGCGCGCTAGCACTATTAGCAGTAGCGAGCTTCCACGAGGCGCGCTGCTGCTACACTTGTATAGCAGTAGCACCGGTGAGCACGCGCTACTGCTACGGGTTAGCTGTAGCGCCTTATTAGTAGCGCCGGTCACCGCGCTACTAATATACCTAGAACCCGCGCTGCTGCTAGCCTTTTCCCTAGAAGTGCTAGGTTGTTTTATATGCATTTATATGCTATTTTATATGATTTTTGGGACTAACCTATTAACCTATAGCCTAGTGCCAGTTTCTGTTTTTTCCTTGTTTTTGAGTATCGCAGAAAAGGAATATCAAATGGAGTCCAATTGACCTGAAAATTTATGGAGATCATTTTTGGACCAGAAGAAGACCACGGAGCATCAGAGATGGACTAGAAGAGTCCCGAGGCCACCACGAGGGTGGGGGGCACGCCCTACCCCCCTAGGCGGGCCCCCTACCTCATGGACCCCCTTGACTTGTTCCTGATGCCAACGCCTCTTATATATCCCCAAACTTCTAGAAAATAACCTAGATCGGGAGTTCTGCCGCCGCAAGCCTCCGTAGACACCGAAAACCAATCTAGACCCGTTCTGGCACCTTGCCGAAGGGGGGAATCCATCACCGGTGGCCATCTTCATCATCCTGGCACTCTCCATGATGAGGAGGGAGTAGTTCACCCTCGAGGCTGAGGGTATGTACTAGTAACTATGTGCTTGATCTCTCTCTCTCTCTCTCTCATGTTCTTGATTCGGCACGATCTTGATGTATCGCGAGCTTTGCATAGTTGGATCTTATGATGTTTCTCCCCCTCTACTCTCTTGTAATAGAATGAGTTTCCCTTTGAAGTTATCTTATCAGATTGAGTCTTTAAGGATTTGAGAACACTTGATGTATGTCTTGCATGTGCTTATCTGTGGTGACAATGGGATATTCACGTGATCCACTTGATGTATGTTTTGGTGATCAACTTGCGAGTTCCGTGACCTTGTGAACTTATGCATAGGGGTTGGCACACATTTTCGTCTTGACTCTCCGGTAGAAACTTTGGGGCACTCTTTGAAGTTCTTTGTGTTGGTTGAATAGATGAATCTGAGATTGTGTGATGCATATCGTATAATCTTACCCACGGATACTTGAGGTGACATTGGAGTATCTAGGTGACATTAGGGTTTTGGTTGATTGTGTCTTAAGGTGTTATTCTAGTACAAACTCTAGGATAGATCGAATGGAAAGAATAGCTTCATGTTATTTTACTACGGACTCTTGAATAGATCGATAAGAAAGAATAACTTTGAGGTGGTTTCGTACCCTACAATAATCTCTTCGTTTGTTCTCCGCTATTAGTGACTTTGGAGTGACTCTTTGTTGCATGTCGAGGGATTGTTATATGATCTAATTATGTTATTATTGTTGAGAGAACTTGCACTAGTGAAAGTATGAACCCTAGGCCTTGTTTCAACGCATTGCAATACCGTTTTCACTCACTTTTATCATTAGTTACCTTGCTGTTTTTATATTTTCATATTACAAAAACCTATATCTACCATCCATATTGCACTTGAATCACCATCTCTTCGCCGAATTAGTGCACCTATACAATTTACCATTGTATTGGGTGTGTTGGGGACACAAGAGACTCTTTGTTATTTGGTTGCAGGGTTGTTTGAGAGAGACCATCTTCATCCTACGTGTCCCACGGATTGATAAACCTTAGGTCATCCACTTGAGGGAAATTTGCTACTGTCCTACAAACCTTTGCATTTGGAGGCCCAACAACATCTAGAAGAAGAAGGTTGTGTAGTAGACATCAATGACTAATACTTCGTTCTCTGGAACAATGGAGCAAGCCACAGACTTATTGGAAATAATACATACTGATGTATGCGGTCTGATGAGTGTTGATCCTCGCGGCGGGTATCATTATTTTCTGACCTTCACAGATGATTTGAGCAGATATGGGTGTATCTACTTGATGAAACATAAGTCTGAAACATTTGAAAAGTTCAAAGAATTTCAGAGTGAAGTGGAAAATCACCATAACAAGAAAATTAAGTTTCTACGATCTGATCGTGGAGGTGAATATTTGAGTTATGAGTTTGGTCTTCATTTGAAACAATGCGGAATAGTTTCGCAACTCACGCCACCTGGAACACCACAGCGTAATGGTATGTCTGAACGTCGTAACCGCACTTTATTAGATATGGTGCAATCTATGATGTCTCTTACTGATTTACTGCTATCATTTTGGGGTTATGCTTTAGAGACGGCTGCATTCGCGTTAAATAAGGCACCATCAAAATCCGTTGAGATGACACCATATGAACTGTAGTTTGGCAAGAAACCCAAGTTGTCGTTTCTTAAAGTTTGGGGCTGCGATGCTTATGTGAAAAAGCTTCAACCTGATAAGCCCGAACCCAAATCGGAGAAATGTGTCTTCATAGGATACCCAAAGGAGACTGTTGGGTACTCCTTCTATCATAGATCCGAAGGCAAGATATTCATTGCTAAGAATGGATCCTTTCTAGAGAAGGAGTTTCTCTCGAAATAAGTGAGTGGGAGGAAAGTAGAACTTGATGAGGTAACTGTACCTTCTCCCTTGTTGGAAAGTAGTTCATCACAAAAATTAGTTCCAGTGATTCCTACAACAATTAGTGAGGAAGCTAATGATGATGATCATGAAACTCTGATCAAGTTACTACCAAACCTCGTAGGTCAACCAGAATAAGATCCGCACCAAAGTGGTACGGTAATCCTGTTCTAGAGGTCATGTTACTTGACCATGACGAACCTACAAACTATGAGGAAGCGATGATGAGCCTAGATTTGGCAAAATGGCTTGAGGCCATGAAATCTGAGATGGGATCCATGTATGAGAACAAAGTATGGACTTTGGCTGACTTGCCCGATGATCGGCATGCAATAGAGAATAAATGGATTTTCAAGAAGAAGACTGACGCTGACGGTAATGTTACTTTCTACAAAGCTCGACTTGTTGCAAAAGTTTTCGACAAGTTCAAGGAGTTGACTACGATGAGACCTTCTCACCCGTTGCGATGCTTAAGTCTGTCGGAATCATGTTAGCAATCGCCGCATTTTATGATTATGAAATTTGGCAAATGGATGTCAAAACCGCATTCCTTAATGGATATCTCAAAAAGAGTTGTATATGATGCAACCAGAAGGTTTTGTCGATCCTAAAGGTGCTAACAAAGTGTGCAAGCTCCAGCGATCCATTTATGGACTGCTGCAAGCCTCTCAGAGGTGGAATATATGCTTTGATAGTGTGATAAAAGCATATGGTTTTATACAGACTTTTGGAGAAGCCTGTATTTACAAGAAAGTGAGTGGGAGCTCTGTAGCATTTCTGATATTATGTGTGGATGACATATTGTTGATCGGAAATGATACTGAATTTCTGAATAGCATAAAAGGATACTTGAATAAGAATTTTTGAATGAAATACCTCGATGAAGCTGCATATATATTAGGAATCAAGATTTATATAGATAGATCAAGACACTTAATTGGACTTTCACAAAGCACATACCTTGATAAGGTTCTGAAGAAGTTCGAAATGGATCAGGCAAAGAAAGGGTTCTTGCCTGTGTTACAAGGTGTGAAGTTGAGTCAGACTCAATGCCCGACCACTGCAGAAGATAGAGAGAAAATGAAAAGTCATTCCCTATGCTTCAGCCATAGGTGCTATCATGTATGCAATGTTGTGTACCAGACCTAATGTGTGCCTTGTTATTAGTTTAGCAGGGAGGTACCAAAGTAATCCAGGAGTGGATCACTGGACAGCGGTCAAGAATATCCTGAAATACCAGAAAAGGACTAAGGATATGTTTCTCGTTTATGGAGGTGACAAAGAGCTTGTCGTAAATGGTTACATCGATGCAAGCTTCAACACCGATCCGGATGACTCTAAGTCACTGCTACCTCTTGAGCACTGCGTTGGTTTTCCCTTGAAGAGGAAAGGGTGATGCAGCAAATTAGCATAAGTATTTCCCTCAGTTTTTGAGAACCAAGGTATCAATCCAGTAGGAGACTACACGCAAGTCCCTTGTACCTGCACAAACAAATAAGAACCTCGCAACCAACGCGATAAAGGGGTTGTCAATCCCTTCACGGTCACTTACACGAGTGAGATCTGCTAGAGATAATAATAATAAGATAAATATTTTTGGTATTTTTATGATATAGATTGGAATATAAAGATTCCAAAATAAACGGTGCCAGAAATAGCTAGTTGACGGAAGATTAATATAATAGAGAATAGACCCGGGGGCCATAGGTTTCACTAGTGGCTTCTCTCAACATAGCATAAGTATTACGGTGGGTGAACAAATTACTGTCGAGCAATTGATAGAAAAGTGCATAATTATGAGAATATCTAGGCATGATCATGTATATAGGCATCACATCTGCGACAAGTAGACCGAAACGATTCTGCATCTACTACTATTACTCCACACATCGACCGCTATCCACCATGCATCTAGAGTATTAAGTTCATAAGAACATAATAACGCATTAGGCAAGATGACATGTTGTAGAGGGATAAACTCAAGCAATATGATATAAACCCAATCTTTTTTATCCTCGATGGCAACAATACAATACGTGCCTTGCTGCCCCTGCTGTCACTCGGAAAGGACACCGCAAGATTGAACCCAAAGCTAAGCACTTCTCCCATTGCAAGAAAGACCAATCTAGTAGGCCAAACCAAACTGATAATTCGAGAGACTTGCAAAGATAACCAATCATACATAAAAGATTTCAGAGAAGAATCAAATATTTTTCATAGATAAACTTGATCATAAACCCACAATTCATCGGATCTCGACAAACACACCGCAAAAAGAGTTACATAGAATAGATCTCCAAGAAGATCGAGGAGAACTTTGTATTGAGATCCAAAGAGAGAGAAGAAGCCATCTAGCTAGTAACTATGGACCCGAAGGTCTAAGGTAAACTACTCACACATCATCGGAGAGGCCATGGTGTTGATGTAGAAGCCCTCCGTGATTGATTCCTCCTCCGGCGGAGCTCCGGAAAAGGCCCCAAGATGGGATCTCTTGGGTACTATTGGGGATATTACTACTGGGCGTAAACTGGCCTATCTGGGCCGGATTAGCTTCATCAGTAGTTAAGCATGTTAAAGCCCATGAAGGTAGATGAGGGCTCAAGACCCATAATCGGTTGAGAGCCCGTAGCCGTAAACCGGCGTCAATATGTAACTTGTATTGTAAGTTAGGAATAAGTAGAGACCAAACCGGACACATCTATGAGCCGGTGTTGGGACTCTGTAAACCGATGGGCGTCACCCATGTATATAAGGGGACGACCCGGCGGTGGTTCAGGAACGACAGACAACAACTCGAGACATAGGCGAAGCTTATTGCTCCCTAGTCATCGAAACACCCATCAATTCCATCACAACTAGACGTAGGCTTTTACCTTCATTGAAGGGGCCGAACTAGTATAAACTCTTGCGTCCTTGTGTCCGCTTTAACCCCTTGAAGCTAACCCGTCGCGATGGCACCACGACTAAGTCCTTTCTCTAGGACAACTGTCGTGACAAAACCACGACAGTTGGCGCCCACCGTGGGGCTATCGCACGATGGTTTCCGGTTCTTGGAGGGCCGCTTTGAAGGACTCAAGGGCTACGCTGTAGGCCGGATGACTAAGAGTCGTCGCGGCAAACTCTACATCGACGACGCAGGCTGGGGCCCCGAGGCCGGCTCAATTGAGTATGGATACCGGGTCCCCTTTGGTAGCATTCATGTTTTCATTGGCAAGATCGGTGAACCGGGCCCTGAGCCGGACATCTGCACCGACCTCGTCGAGACGGCTCAGCGTGCGCGATCCGCCCGGATTAAACCGGCCATGAAGCGTGCCTTCGTGGGAATGATCCATGGAGGGAGTTATGAGGATGGATCGGAGCTTCTCGGGGCAACTACCGTTTGTTCCGGTGACGACTTTTCGACCGGAGAAACCGAATCTCTTTATCAGCTACAAGATGGCCGGATTGGGAGCTGTTCCGATGGTGACAGTATTCCGGACCCCTTTGATCTGCCTAACCAGGTTGGAATATTCATGACCAGAACACAAGCAGCGCTTCACTCTTCAACAGCCGCGGCAACGATCTCTGGTTCAGCAGCGACAACGGCTGCCGGGGCAGGAGGCCCCGTGCGCCCGCCGGCTCAGGTTCTATCAGAACTATTTGATGCGTTGGCTGTGCTTATGGCAGAAGTTAATCCGCCAGATCAGGACGCTCACAACACGGAGATTGCAAAGATAAAGGAACAAATCACCCAGGCCAAAACGGATCTGGCGGCTGAGGACACCAGGATGGCCGCAGAGCGGGCCGCTTTAGACGCACAGGCCTACAGGCTTATGTTGGACCAGAGTGCGTTGCATGAAGTTATGAGGAGGAAGCACCGGTCCCGCTTACCTCCAGTTTTCGAGGCCAGAGACCTTTTCAACACTCCAGGACCAAGAACCAGCAATCCGCTGGAGGGGAACCGGGCAGAAGCCCTTGGGACTGGTGCACCGGTTCAGCCCCGTCAGATGGACCCGCCTCGTCAAAACACCGTTATACCTCAGGATGCTTTAACACCTCCGGGTCAGTACTCCAACCCAATGGACAATCTTGTTGCCGTTGCTGCACGACTGGAAGCCATTCCAGTTGAGGGTGACTCGCCGCAGGCAGTGGAGACCCGACGAGTCAAGGAACTTTTGAGGACAGCTTTGGCCCAACAGGAAGCGTATTCATACAGCCGCGACCGGATCCACTCGACCCCCCGTCCAAGCCGGAGTTATAGCAGACATATGGATGAACCAGCAGTGTCGAGTAATGAACGACGTGGAGCACCCCGTGGTAACAACCCGACGGGTGGAGCTGATGACACTCAGGAAGTGGTGAACCGGGCCCGAGCGCGCAGGGAGGCCGAGTTAGCCGCACAGCATCAGGCTCGGCAGCTCACGCCGGTTCGTCCAACCAGTTCAATCGAACCTGGTGTTACTTCTAGTTCTTTGGGGGTGCCTTGCCTCGTCCCCGCTTTACGCAACGTGCGCCTGCCCAAGGATTTCAAAGGCCCACGCAAGGTACCAAATTATACGGCGGATCAACCACCAGAGACATGGGTAGAGAGCTATGAGATGGCCATGGAGATGCTTGATGTGGATGATACGGCGTGTGCGAAATACTTCACCATGATGCTTGAAGGAACGGCCCGTACTTGGTTAAAAGGCTTGCCCGCTAATTCTATCAGCTCATGGGCCCAATTACGAGCCCGGTTTATCAACAATTTCAAGCATACCTGTAAACAGCCTATGTCGATAGTGGACTTAGCTGCATGCATCCAGGAGGAAGGAGAGTCAACGACTCATTGGGTGCGCCGGGTTTCACAAGTGTTGCACTCCTTAGACCGCATCAACACTGACACCGCAGTATTAACCCTAGAAGGCAACTGCCGGTTTGGGCCCCTGAAGTTGAAATTGGGACGGATGAAGCGTCATTGCACCGACATGGGGACCCTCATGGCCGCTTTGGTAAAATATGCTGACTCTGATAGTACCAAGGATCCCAAATCTGATGATGACAAGACAGGGAAGGGGAAGAAGAACAGCAACTCCAAAGGTCAGCAGCATCACTGGGTAGGCAATGGTGGAGGAGGCAAGCGTAAAGCGGATGGCAACATGGATTTTGTGGCTAATACCAATGTACATGACAATGGCCAGTGGCGCAAGGGTAGGCCGAAAAATCGTAGTGGAGCACCCAACCCCAACCCAAACCGCCTGAACTATCTGCTAAGCCAGCCCTGTCCAAAACATGGGACGAAGGAGGAGCCAGCAAACCACCTTTGGAAGGATTGCTTTATTATGCAGGAGTTCAAGAATTCTAATAATATCCGGTATGATCATGGATCTGGCGGTGGCTCAGGGTCCGGGTCGGGTTACGGTGGAGGAAGTTCCGGTTCAGGATTTAATGGTAATCCGGGCGGACATAATGGTCAAAATAGAAAGAACAACCAGGGTGGTTACAACCAACAGTAGCAACAGTCAGGTTACCAAAGCAACCCAAAGCAGTTGAGTAGTGGGCAGTACCATGTCTTTACCACTAGCTTGGACAAGCGAGACCGGAAGGTTCAGAGGCGGGCAGTCAACTCTGTTGAACCGGCCACACCCCGTTATCTACATTGGTCTGAACAACCAATCATATGGAGCAGAGAGGATCACCCACTCCAGATCAATAATTCGGGTCAGTTGGCTCTGGTGGTGGCGCCTCAGGTGGGAGGTTATAAGTTCACCAAGGTGCTCATGGATGGAGGGAGCAGCATTAACATCCTATACTATGAGACCTTCCGTCGTATGGGACTAACAGATAAGAATCTCAAACCGTCCAATACAGTATTCCACGGTGTAGTGCCTGGCAGATCAGCATATCCCATTGGTAAGATAGCTCTTGAAGTGGCCTTTGGGGATGATCATGATTCCAGGTCGGAGACATTAACTTTTGAAGTGGTGAAAATCCAAAGTCCATATCATGCCCTGTTTGGGCGTCCGGCATACGCCAAGTTTATGGCTCGACCCTGTTATGTGTATTTGCAGGTCAAGATGCCGGGTCACAAGGGGACAATAATGGTTCACGGAAGCCGCAAAATCGCTTTGGAATGCGAGGAAGGAGATGCGGCTTATGCAGAGTCGGTTTGTGCCACTAAGGAGTTGAAGTACTATAAAGACAATGTTGATCCGGCGGACATGACTCCATTGAAGAAGCCAACTACGGAGCATGATCCGGCCCTGAAGTTCAAATCGGCAGCAGAAACTAAGCTTGTTGACTTCGTACCTGGCGATTCGTCCAAGCAGTTCAGCATTAGTGCCAACTTGGATCCGAAATAGGAAAGCGCGCTCATCGAGTTCATCCGTGAGAATCGGGACATTTTTGCATGGAAACCCTCTGACATGCCAGGTGTACCGAGGCAACTCGCTGAGCACACACTTAATGTGGATCCTAAATACAAACCGGTGAAACAGTTTCTCCGCCGGTTTAACGAAGAAAGACGCAAGGTGATTGGAGAAGAGGTAGCCAGGCTCTTAGCAGCTGGTTTTATTGTTGAAGTTTTTCACCCTGAGTGGCTTGCCAATCCGGTGCTAGTCCTTAAGAAGAACGGCACCTGGCGTATGTGTGTGGATTACACAGATCTTAATAAGGCTTGTCCAGCAGATCCTTTTGCCCTCCCCCGTATTGATCAAATCATTGATGCTACGGCGGGTTGTGAGCGTTTAAGTTTTTTGGATGCATATTCTGGCTATCATCAGATCAAAATGGCAGTTAAGGACCAGGAGAAGACGGCATTCATAACTCCCTTTGGAGCCTTCTGCTATGTGTCTATGCCCTTTGGGCTCAAAAGTGCCCAGGTAACTTATCAACGGTGTGTACAAAATTGTCTTCACAAGCAGATTGGTCGTAATGTACATGCTTACGTGGATGATATCGTGGTTAAATCCAGGGAGAGGGAGACTCTGGTTGATGATTTGAAGGAAACCTTTGATAACCTAAGGACGTACAAGATGATGCTTAATCCGGACAAGTGTGTCTTTGGTGTACCGGCGGGCAAGTTATTGGGTTTTCTGGTGTCCAACAGGGGAATTGAGGCTAATCCGGAGAAGATCACAGCCATCACCTCCCTGGCTAAACCGAAGTGTATCAATGATGTTCAACGCCTGGCAGGCCGGATTGCCGCGTTAAGCCGGTTTATCAGCCGCCTTGGTGAGAAGGCGATCCCTTTGTATCAGATGTTGAAGAAGACGGATCAGTTTGTCTGGAGTTCTGCTGCTGATGAAGCATTTGAGGGCTTAAAGCGGCAATTGGCCAATCCGCCTGTGCTCGCCGCTCCCATTGACAAGGAGCCGTTACTGCTATATGTTGCTGCTAATGCTCGTGCGGTCAGCGTGGCTATTGTGGTGGAACGAAAGGAGGCAGGTAAGGAGCATCCGGTTCAACGTCCGGTCTATTATATCAGCGAGGTACTCATTAAGTCCAAGAAAAGGTATCCGCATTGGCAGAAGCTGGTGTACGGAGTTTTTATGGCAAGCCGGAAGCTTAAGCAATACTTCCAAGGGCACCCAATTACAGTGGTTAGTTCTGCTCCTTTGGGAGATATCATCCAGAACCGGGAAGCAACTGGCCGGATTGCAAAGTGGGCTATAGAGCTGGGGCCATACGGTTTGAAATATGTGCCTACGACAGCGGTTAAGTCTCAAGCACTTGTTGATTTCATCAATGATTGGACGGAAATATAAGCACCTGAAGAAAAGCCAGATCATACGTATTGGACCATCCATTTTGACGGATCCAGGCAGTTGGAAGGCTCGGGGGCTGGAGTCGTATTAACTTCCCCACGAGGTGATAAGTTTTGTTATGTTCTCCTCTTAATGTTCCCTTGTACTAACAATGCAACTGAGTATGAAGCCTTGCTCCATGGTCTTCGGATGGCTAAAGAGATGAATCTAAGTCGAGTTAAGTGCTTCGGTGATTCGGACCTTGTGGCTCAGCAAGTGTCTAGCACTTGGGACTCCAAGGACCCACTCATGGCAGCATATCGCCGTGAGGTGGATATTGTTGCAGGTTATTTCAGAGGCTATCAGGTGGACCATGTGGACCGGCGGAAAAATGAAGCGGCGGATGCTTTAAGACGGCTGGGCTCTCAGCGCAAACCGGTCCCACCCAATGTTTTTCTGGATGTGCTACACAACCCGTCGGTGAAGATCCCTGGTGAAGAGGATTTGGCCATTCCTGATCCGGAGGCTCACTTGGTGGCAGTTCTTCATGTTATTCCGGATTGGACGCTTCCTTACCTGGCGTACAAGAACCGGGGCGAGTTGCCAGAAGATGAGATTCTAGCCCGGCAGATAATCCGGTGATCCAAGTCCATGGCTGTCATCAATGGTGAGTTGCATCATTGCAGTGTATCAGGAGCTTTTCAACATTGCGTGTCTCCTCAAGAAGGCCGTGAAATTTTGCATGAGATCCACGAAGGATATTGTGGTCACCATGCCGGTTCAAAGTCTCTGGTGGCTAAAGCGTTTCTCCATGGTTTCTATTGGTTAACTGCTCATGCTGATGCGAAGGATCTGGTCAGACGATGTGATGGTTGCCAAAGATTTTCAAGACGTGCTCATGTACCGGCTCAAGAATTTAGGATGATTCCAATTACTTGGCCGTTTGCGACTTGGGGGCTGGATATGGTTGGGCCTTTCAAAAGGTACAAAGATAAGAAGACCCACCTCCTGGTGGCGGTGGACAAGTTTACAAAGTGGGTGGAGGCAGAACCTGTTAGCAAGTGTGATGCAGCCACGGCGGTTCAGTTCATCGAAAAGGTGATTTTCCGGTTTGGCTTTCCGCACAGTATTATCATAGATAACGGTACCAATTTGTCCAAAGGTGCTATGAAGGAGTTCTGCGAACGGGAGCACATCCGGCTCGACGTTTCATCAGTGGCACATCCACAGTCCAATGGTCAAGCAGAAAGAGCTAATCAAGAGATCTTGAGAGGCATCAAGCCCCGGCTCATGGTTCCTTTGCAGAGAACACCGGGTTGTTGGGTAGAAGAATTACCATCTGTGTTATGGAGCATCAATACAACACCCAACAGATCAACAGGATACACACCGTTCTTCATGGTTTATGGAGCGGAGGCGGTTCTCCCCAGTGACATCCGTCATGATTCACCTCGTGTCACGGCTTATATTGAAGCGGACAACGAAACAGCACGGCAAGATGCTTTGGACCGGTTGGATGAAGAGCGTGATATTGCAACAACCCGATCGGCGATTTACCAGCAGGATCTTCGTCGTTATCACAGTCGCCGAGTCAGAACCAGAACCTTTCAGGAAGGAGATTTGGTGCTTCGGCTCATCCAAGATCAGGCTGATATGCATAAGCTATCCCCACCTTGGGAGGGGCCTTTTGTGGTCAGCAAGAATCTGCACAACGGGTCCTACTATCTGATTGATATTCGAGAGCATAAGGACTCACGTACATCAGAGGAGGAGACTAACAGGCCGTGGAATATAGCTCATCTTCGGCCTTACTATACCTGAGCCATTGGCTATACTTATGTACATATTACGACAATGTATATATTTTAATAAACCGGAACCTCAGCTAAAATGGGGTATCTATTCTTTTACATCATGTGAGGTTACACGGAGTTTCTCTAAAGCGGCCTCCGGTTTACCCCTTGAGTTCGCTTTGCTAAAAGCATCGTGTTATATCACTTGGAGGATTGGTCGTGTCCGAACCAATACCATGCGTCTTGATAGGCGAAAGCCACCAGATCACCTGGGGACTTGGTCATGTCTGAACCAGTCACGCCTCTTGATCGGCCTAAGGCCACAGAATCACTTGGGGGCTTGGTCGAACCCGAACCATGACCACACCATTTGGTCGGCATAAATACCACAAGAATCACTTGGGGACTTGGCTAACTAGAACCATAGTTACACCTAACGGGAGCTTGGTCGTGTTTGGCCATGGTTACACCATTTGATCAGCTTAAATAAATCTTTTTTGGTCGTGTTTCATACTTTTCTTTGAAGGGTTTTTTTGCTTTTCATTGTGTTTTTAAACCGACAAAGTTTTTTTAACCAATCAATTGACGGAACACAGTTCACGTCAATCCGGAGACCATTTGCCCGGTTTGATCCTTGTTGTTAACATCCTCTTATTGATTAACACGGTGTTTATCACAACCTGGCACGGTTTTATTATAAACCGGCACAATATAGAAGGAGTTATCAACACTCAAAATTTGGGTTATCACCCTTACTACAAAAAGTTGGTAAAACCAACGATGTGATTCAATGTCACAGGTATGATATATTTCATATTTGATTATACATATATACAGGAGTCGTTATTTCCTCCAAGAGTGTGGGTTTGCAAAACTCCGCTTCAAGGTTGGCCAAGCCAACTTCACAGTCAACGGTGGCAGGTATTATGTATCGCAAATTTTTTGATCATATACTTAAAATTTTGTTTTGGATGTTTTGACTTTATACATACAGACATCATATTTCGCCTGACGGTACAACCGCGGTGGCACTTAACGAATTTCTTATTTCAGAAAGTATTTTGGAATGTTCATTACCACAGGAAGAACAAGTTATGCATGAAGGCATATCAACATCAAAGGTATCAGCTAGCCTATTACAAGGCAACATGGTGCCCATAATAACATAATTGTTTTTCACAAAGGAGAGACAGTTTTAAAAACGGCTTCCGGTTTAAGATTGGCCACCAGCCTGGCCTGATGGTTGTGGGTCATCCTGCTGCTTCAGCTTCTGTTTCTCTACCCAGTGGCTGGAAATCCACAGTTGTCCAGTTGATCCCCATTAGTGCTTGAAAAACAGCTTCGTCATGGATTAGCGAAGACGGGTCAATATCGGGAGCGTAAGTATTCTTACGGATTGGAGGGATCAGGTTTTCCGATTCATGGATTGGTGCAGCTATTCGCTTGTTCTGGCTGTCATATCGGGCTTGATAATGAGACAAATCTGCTTCCTCAGCCAGTTGACAAGCTAGCGGACGTACCTCCCGGTTTATGGCTCGCAAATCCGCTTCACCAAATTCTAACCCGTCTTCCTTCAAACTGGGATAACCCTGAGCCGCTTCAATAGGATCAAAATCCGGCACCCAGGCTTTTGCCCGGATTAAAGCATTGATTGCACTGGTTCGAGCAGCAGATTTCTTCAGCTCTTCAACCCGGGCAGGAAGCACTGACAGTTTCATGAAAGTATCTTGAATCAAAGTGGGCGCCGGTTTGTTATGAGACGCGGTACAGATGATCCGCTGGGCACCAATATACAATTGTTCAACCAAGGTATAGGCGGCTTTCAATTTCTTCCGCACATCTAACCCCAAGTGACCAATGCGTGTCCCTGAAATACCATAAAAGGTTAATAAACCGGCGACTCTGTAAGAAGGCAGAACCAATTCAGAAGGCAAGCTGGCTTACCAAAGATAGCAGTGGTCATGGCATGAACATGCCGCTTTATGCTGGTCAGTTCATCTGTCACTGGTTTCAATGCAGCCTCGACATCCTCTGCTCGTTTGATCAAAGCGGACTTTTTAGTGGCCCAATCCGCCTGTTTCTCCTTGAAGTTCTCCTTAAGTTGTTCCATGGCGCTTAAGGCACTGGCCAATTCCTCTTTCGCCTTGGAGGTTTCAGCCTGTTGGGTTTTCAGGTTTTCTCGCAGATCGATGACTTGGCTTTCTTTCGCCTTCAGCTCCGCCTGCAGGCATACAGATATATGTTTCAACAAATCGGTAGAAGGATTCAAGTACCAACCACATAACAAGTTATGCGCTTGGCACTTGGGGGCTAATGCATATTCGATCTTCATCTTTCAATTGTTTACGAAGTCCCAAGCTCAATACAAGTATTCAACTTGGCACTTGGGGGCTAATGCATATTCGATCTTCATCTTTCAATTGTTTACAAAGTCCCAAGCTCAATACAATTATTCAACTTGGCACTTGGGGGCTAATGGCTATTTGATCATATGTATTCTGATGCGGCAGTTTCAATTACTTAAAGTACCGGTTTAACTACGCTAAGTTGAACCGGCCCTTGGGGGCTACATCAGCAAATTTCAAAGCATCAAGATTTATATTATTAAGTCCCGGTTTGAAAGAATAGTTCAAACCGGCCCTTGGGGGCTAGGAGAGTCAGCAAGAATAAAAGCCCCCCACCCTTGTGAGAAGGGTGTGGGCCCCCTGGCCTTCATCTTTGGCGTGGATTTTTCTTTATTTCTTTTAAGACGTTCCATGGAGTTTCAGGACTTTTGGAGTTGCGCAGAATAGGTCTCTAATATTTGCTCCTTTTCCAGCCCAGAGTTCCAGCTGCTGGCATTCTCCCTCCTTATGTAAACCTTATAAAATAAGAGAGAATAGCCATAAGTATTGTGACATAAAGTGAAATAATAGTCCATAATGCGATAAATATCGATATAAAAGCATGATGCAAAATGGACGTATCAACTCCCCCAAGCTTAGACCTCGCTTGTCCTCAAGCGAAAAGCCGATAAAAATAAATATGTCCTCATGTTTAGAGGTAGAGGCGTCGATAAAAATAAAATACGGACATGAAGGCATCATGATTATTCTCATAACAGCAACATATATAGATTTTGTCATATGATTACTTATGTTCAAGTGATGATCTATTCACAATGCAAGAGTATAAATCATAAACCTTATTGGGCTCCAACAAACTATAATCTCAGTCATTGAAACAATTGCAATTTATCATAACTTCGGAAAGAGTCTATGTTAGAGCTAAAAAGCAAGTCCACATACTCAACTATCATTTAGTCCTCCATGATTGCTAACACTCACGTGATACTTGTGGTTACGGAGTTTTAATCGGACACAGAGAAAGATAGGGGCTTATAGTTTTGCCCCACAACCTTTTACCTCAAGGGTAATGTCAACAATAATGGTTCATGCTCCCCTACATCCAATTAGATATATATATGTATATATCATGTTCTTTCCAACATGCTGAGCTTGCCAAAGGATAAAATTAAAAAAAAGAAAAGGTGAAGATCACCATGACTCTTGCATAATGTAGAAGATAATAATAAAGGATAGGCCCTTCGCAGAGGGAAGCAGAGGTTGCCATGCGCTTTTATGGTTGGATATATAAAATCTCAATGCGAAAGAACGTCACTTTATATTGCCCCTTGTGATATGAACCTTTATTATGCAGTCCATCGCTTTTATTACTTCCACATCACAAGATCGTATAAAGCTTATTTCTCCCACACCAATCAATCATACATATTTAGAGCAATTTTTATTGCTTTGCACCGATGACAACTTACTTGAAGGATCTTACTCAATCCATAGGTAGATATGGTGGACTCTCATGGCAAAACTGGTTTAAGGGTATTTGGAAGCACAAGTAGTATTTCTACTTGGTGCTGAGAATTTGGCTAGCATGAGGGGGAAAGGCAAGCTCAACAAGTTAGAGGACCATGACAACATACTTTATCTCAGATATAAGAAATACATAACTCATTACGTTGTCTTCCTTGTCCAACATCGACTCTTTAGTATGTCATATTTTAATGAGTGCTCCCAATCATAAAAGATGTCAATGATAATATACTCCCTCCTTCCATCTATATAGGGCCTAATGCGTTTTTTAAGACAACATTTGACTATTGATAAGATTAATAATACATAAGATGTACAATGTGAAAATTATATCATTGGAATCTCCTATCAGATACGAATTTGACGGTATGCTTTGTGTAACTTGCATGTCATATATTATTGCTCTAACATTTAGTCAAAGTTGGCCTCGAAAAACGCATTAGGCCCTATATAGATGGAAGGAGGGAGTATCTATATGTGAAAACCTCTCTTTCCTTATTACTTCCTATTAATTGCAACAATGACCAAAGCTATGTCTACCAACTCCCAACAACTTTTAATCATCATACTCTTTCTATGTGAAGTCATTATTCTCAATAAGATCAATATGAACTTTCTGTTTCTTTTTATTCTTTTTCTCTTTTCTTTTATTCACCCAAGATCATGGCAAAATAATCAAGCCCTTGAGTCAACACTAATCTTTATTATATATAACTCACGGACTCGATTACATAGATGGATCATAAAGCAAAACTAAAAACTAGATCATGCCATAAACTTCATTCTACTAGATCAAGATACTACTAATAGGATCGAACTAAGAAAAACGGTAAAGATAGGGTTTGTGATTGTGACACGATACCGGGGCACCTCCCCCAAGCTTGGCAGTTGCCAAGGGGAGTGCCCATACCCATGTGATTATATCTCCTTGGTTGGTGAAGAAGGTGGTGGTGACAGAAAATTGCACATCGAGCGTAAGAGGTCCTCCAGCTTGCGAATAATGCCCTTGAGTGCGACAATATGCTCCTTCAACAAAATATTTTCTTGTGTGAGATACTTGTTTTGTATACGAGCTAACTCAATCATCTTGAAAGCTTCAATATCAGTTGGGGTAAGAAGGTTATGATCAAGTTGGAGGGTGTCTTTCGCTGCTAGAGCTTGATCCTCCGTGGACTTCTTGATCCTTTCATCCTTGTTGACCCTTGTGGGTTCTTCCCTCTTCAGATCTATCTTCATCAGCCAAGCATCATTGTCACCATTGTTGGAGGAGGGAGATGACATGATGCCTAGCCTAGAAAACCCTGACAGAAAACAGCTCGAAACAAGAACAGAGGAGGTTTGCGTGATACGGGAGTCAAAACCTTCGGGAGAATATATAATGAATTTTTACCGACCAAAATACGTAATGTGAAAGAAAACGGAGTCCGGAAGGCACACGAGGTGCTCATGAGGTAGGGGGGCATGCCCAGGGGGGTAGGGCATGCCCACCACCCTCGTGGGGCCCTCGTGTCCTTCCCGGACTGCTACTTATTTTTCTGTTTTTCTAAATATTCCAAAACGGAGAAATATTGCCTTAAAAATTGTTTTGGAGTCAGTTTACTTACCGTACCACATACCTATTCCTTTTCGGAGTCTGAAACGTTCCGGAAAGTGTCTCTTATGTATTCCTCTGGGGTTACGGTTTTAATAATATTGGTTTCAGCATTTATGGGATTACCTGAGATATAATGTTTAATTCTTTGACCATTTACCACCTTCGGATTTGTGCCCTCGAAATTGTTGATTTTTATGGCACCGGAACGATAGACCTCTTCGATAACATAGGGGCCTTCCCATTTAGAGAGAAGTTTTCCTGCAAAAAATCTTAAACGAGAGTTGTATAGCTATACATAATCACCTACATTAAACTCACGCTTTTGTATCCTTTTGTCATGCCATCTTTTAACTTTTTCTTTAAACAACTTGGCATTTTCATAAGCTTGGGTTCTCCATTCATCAAGTGAGCTAATATCAAATAATCTCTTCTCACCGGCAAGTTTAAAATCATAGTTAAGCTCTTTAATAGCCCAATATGCCTTATGTTATAGTTCGAGAGGTAAGTGACATGCTTTTCCATAAACCATTTTATACGGAGACATACCCATAGGATTTTTATGTGCAGTTCTATAAGCCCATAATGCATCATCAAGTTTCTTAGACCAATTCTTTCTAGACCTATTAACAGTCTTTTGCAAAATTAATTTGAGCTCTCTATTGCTCAACTCTACTTGACCACTAGACTATGGGTGATAAGGAGATGCAATTCTATGATTAACATCATATTTAGCAAGCATTTTACGGAAAGCACCATGAATAAAGTGTGAACCACCATCAGTCATTAAATATCTAGGGACTCCAAACCTCGGGAAAATAACTTCCTTAAGCATTTTAATAGAAGTGTTATGATCAACACTACTAGTTGGAATAGCTTCGACCCACTTAGTAACGTAATCAACAACAACTAGAATATGTGTGTATCCATTAGAGGCAGGGAAAGGTCCCATATAATCGAAGCCCCAAACATCAAACGGTTCAATAACTAGAGAATAATTCATAGGCATTTCTTAACGTCTACTAATATTACCAATTCTTTGACATTCATCACAAGACAGGACAAACTTACGGGCATCCTTGAAGAGAGTAGGCCAATAAAAACCAGATTGCAATACCTTATGTGCAGTTCTATCTCCAGCTTGGTGTCCTCCATAAGACTCGGAATGACACTTGCGTAGGATCTGTTCCTGTTCATGCTCAGGTACACAACGTCTAATAACACCATCTACCCCTTCTTTATAAAGATGTGGGTCATCCCAAAAGTAATGTCTTAAATCATAGAAGAACTTTTTCTTTTGTTGGTATGTGAAGCTAGGTGGTATAAACTTAGCAACAATATAATTAGCATAATCAGCATACCATGGAGTACTACGAGAAGTACTGATAACATTTAATTGTTCATCAGGAAAGTTATCATTAATAGGTAGTGGGTCATCAAGAATATTTTCTAACCTAGATAAGTTGTCTGCAACGGGGTTCTCAGCTCCCTTTCTATCAACAATATGCAAATCAAATTCTTGTAGCAAGAGAACCCATCTAATAAGTCTAGGTTTAGCATCTTTCTTTTCCATAAGATATTTAATAGCAGCATGATCAGTTTGAATAGTTACTTTAGAATCAACAATATAAGATCTGAACTTATCACAAGCAAATACAACGACTAAGAGTTCTTTTTCAGTAGTAGCATAATTTCTTTGAGCATTGTCTAGAGTCTTACTAGCATAATGAATACCATTTAATTCCTTATCAACTCTTTGACCTAGAATAGCACCTACAACATAATCACTAGCATCACACATAATTTCAAAGGGTAGGTTACAATGAGGTGGCTAAACAACAGGTGCAGTGACTAATGCTTTCTTAAGTATTTCAAATGCTTCTACACAATCATCATCAAAGACAAATGGTATATCTTTTTGCAATAAATTAGTCAAAGGTCGAGAAATTTTTGAGAAGTCCTTAATGAACCGCCTGTAAAATCCGGCGTGACCAAGGAAACTTCCTATACCTTTGATGTCCTTGGGGCATGGCATCTTTTCAATAGCATCAACCTTGGCTTTATCAACTTCAATACCTCTTTCAGAAACTTTGTGCCCCAAGACAATACCTTCATTAACCATAAAGTGGCACTTTTCCCAATTCAAGACAAGATTAGTTTCTTCACATCTCTGCAAAACTCGATCAAGATTGCTCAAGCAATCATCAAAAGAGGAACCATAGACGGAAAAGTCGTCCATGAAAACCTCAGAAATCTTTTCACAAAAGTCAGAGAATATAGCCATCATGCATCTTTGAAAGGTAGCAGGTGCATTACATAAACCAAAAGGCATACGTCTGTAAGCAAAAGTACCAAAAGGGCATGTAAAAGTAGTCTTTGATTGATCTCTAGCCGACACAGGTATTTGAGAGAAACCAGAATAACCATCTAGAAAGCAATAGTGTGTATGTTTGCATAATATTTCTAGCATTTGATCAATAAAAGGTAAGGGGTAATGATCTTTCTTAGTAGCTTTATTTAATTTGCGGAAATCAATTACCATCCTATAATCCGTGATAATTCTTTGTGGAATAAATTCATCTTTATCATTAGGAACAACAGTAATACCTCCCTTCTTAGGGAGACAATGGACAGGACTTACCCACTCACTATCAGCAACGGGATAGATTATACCTGCCTCCAGAAGCTTTAGTATTTCTTTTCTTACCACTTCTTTCATTTTAGGATTCAATCATCGTTGAGGATCACGAACTGGTTTGGCATCTGCTTCCAAATTTATTTTATGTTGACATAGAATGGGACTAATGCCCTTAAGATCATAAGAGTATATCCAATAGCAGCACGATGCTTCTTCAAAGTTTTCAATAATCTTTCTTCTTCATGCTCTAAAAGGTTAGCACTAATAATAACAGGATATATCTTCTTTTCATCAAGATAAGCATATTTAAGATTATTAGGCAAAGGTTTAAGCTCAAACACGGGATCACCCTTGGGTGGAGGAGGATCCCCTAAGATTTCAACAAGCAAGTTGTGATGCAGAATAGGTTCCTGTTTAAACAATACTTCATCTATTTCCCTTCTTTCATTCATGAACATATCATTTTCATGGTCTAGCAAATAGTGTTCTAAAGGATCACTAGGAGGTACTGCAATAGAAGCAAGACCAATAATTTCATCCTTACTAGGTAATTCTTCCTCACGATGTTGTTTACTAAATTTAGAGAAATTAAACTCATGAACCATATCATCCAAGCCAACAGTAACAACATTCTTAGTGCAGTCTATGGTAGCATTGACAGTATTTAAGAAGGGTCTACCAAATATAATGGGACAAAAGCTATCTTGCGGAGAAGTAAGAACAAGAAAATCAGCAGGATATTTAGTTTTCCCACACAAGACTTCAACATCTCTAACAATTCCAATTGGTGAGATAGTATCTCTATTGGCAAGTTTAATAGTAACATCAATATCTTCTAACTCAACAGGTGCAATTTCATTCTTAATTTCTTCGTATAAAGTATACGGTATAACACTAGCACTAGCACCCATATCACATAAGCCATGATAACAATGATCTCCTATTTTAACAGAAATAACAGGCACGCCTACCACAGGTCTATGTTTATCTTTAGCACAAGGTTTAGCAATTCTAGCAGTTTCACCTTCGAACTGAATAACATGCCTATCAATATTATCAGGCAAGAGATCTTTAAAAATAGCAATATTAGGTTCTACTTTAACCTGCTCAGGAGGTGTATAAGTTCTAATATTGCTTTTACGAACAACAGTTGAAGCTTTAGCATGATCCTTTATTCTAACAGGGAAAAGTGGTTTCTCAATATAAGAAGTAGGAACAATAGGATCATTATAAGTGAAAGCCTTTTCTTCAACTTTAATAGGTGCAGCTACTTTTACTTCTATGGGAGGATGATATTTAAACCACTTCTCCTTAGGGAGATCAACATAAGTAGAAAACGATTCACAGAAAGAAACTACTATCTCAGAGTCAAGTCCATATTTAGTGTTAAACTTATGGAAAATATTGGTGTCCATAAAAGATTTAACACAATCAAACTTAGGTGTCATACCTGACTCCTTACCTTCATCGAGGTCCCAATCTTCAGAGTTGCGTTTAATTCTATCCAATAAATTCCATCTGAATTCAATAGTCTTCATCATAAAAGAGCCAGCACAAGAAGTATCGAGCATGGTGCTATTTTTTCCAGAAAGACGAGCATAAAAACTTTGCATAATTATTTCTCTTGAGAGCACATGATTGGGGCATGAATATAACATTGATTTAAGCCTCCCCCAAGCTTGAGCGATGCTTTCTCCTTCGCGAGGCCAGAAATTATATATATAATTGCGATCACGATGAACAAGATGCATAGGGTAATACTTTTGATGAAATTCCAGCTTCAATCTTTTATAGTCCCATGATCTCATATCATCACATAGCCTATACCATATCAATGCGTCTCTCTTCAAAGATAAAGGGAAGACCTTCTTATTAACAACATCATTGGGTATACCTGCAAGCTTAAATAATCCACAAACTTCATCTACATATATTAAGTGCTCATCAGGATGCTTTGTTCCATCTCCTGTAAAAGGATTAGCTAGCAGTTTTTCTACCATACCCGAAGGATACTCATAAGGAATTTCATTTTAAATAGGTTCAGTAGGTTGAGGAGCAACTCTTTGCTCTACTGGTCGGGGTGAAGATACCCCGAACAAGCCCCTCAGAGAATTACTTTCCATAGTAACAAGTGACAGTAAATTTCAGCACACTATATAAATTTTTCCTTACCAAATTCCACCTACCAAAGGCGCTACACTCCCTGGCAACGACGCCAGAAAAGAGTCTTGATGACCCACAAGTATGGGGGATCTATCGTAGTCCTTTTGATAAGTAAGAGTGTCGAACCCAACGAGGAGCAGAAGGAAATGATAAGCGGTTTTCAGCAAGGTATTCTCTGCAAGTACTGAAATAAGTGGTAACAGATAGTTTTGTGATAGGATAAGTTGTAACGAGCAACAAGTAACAAAAGTAAATAAAGTGCATCAAGATAGCCCAATCCTTTTGTAGCAAAGGACAAGCCAGAACAAAATCTTATAATAGGAAAAGCGCTCCCGAGGACACATGGGAATATCGTCAAACTAGTTTTCACCACGTTCATATGATTCGCGTTTGATACTTTGATAATTTGATATGTGGGTGGACCGGTGCTTGGGTGCTGTTCTTACTTGAACAAGCATCCCACTTATGATTAACCTTAGGCACCCCAGGCTTTACACTTTATGCTTCCGGCTCGTATGTTGTGTGGAATTGTGAGCGGATAACAATTTCACACAGGAAACAGCTATGACCATGATTACGCCAAGCTATTTAGGTGAGACTATAGAATACTCAAGCTTCTGTCACTGTAGCAACCCATCATCTACTTATTACTTCCCAGTGCCTTCCTCTAGGCCCAAATAATGGTGAAGTGTTATGTAGTCGACGTTCACATAACACCACCAGAGGCTAGACAACATACATCTTATCAAAATATCAAACGAATACCAAATTCACATGACTACTCATAGCAAGACTTCTCCCTTGTCCTCAGGAACGAATGTAATTACTCACAAATCATATTCATGTTCATAATCAGAGGGGTGATAATATGCATATAGGATCTGAACATATGATCTTCCACCAATTAAACCAACTAGAATGAACTACAAGGAGTAATCAACACTACTAGCAACCTACTAGCACCAATCCCGGACTTTGAGACAAGAATTGTATACAAGAGATGAACTAGGGTTTGGTGATGATATGGTGTTGGTGAAGATGTTGATGGAGATTTCCCTCTCCCGATGAGAGGAGCGTTCGTGATGACGATGGTGATGATTTCCCCCTCCCAGAGGGAAATTTCCCCGGCAGAACAGCTCTGCCGGAGCTCTAGATTGGATCTGCCAAGGTTCCGCCTCGTGGCGGCGGAGTCTCGTCCCGAAAAGTTCCTTCTTATTTTTTTCTCATCGAAAGACCTCATATAGGAGAAGATGGGCATCGGAGAGCCACCAGGGGGCCCATGAGGTTGGGGGGCGCGCCCTAGGGGGGGTGCCCCCCACCCTCGTGAGCAGGGTGTGGGCCCCCTGGCCTTCATCTTTGGCGTGGATTTTTCTTTATTTCTTTTAAGACATTTCGTGGAGTTTCAGGACTTTTGGAGTTGCGCAGAATAGGTCTCTAATATTTGCTCTTTTTCCAGCCTAGAATTCCAGCTGCCGGCATTCTCCCTCCTTATGTAAACCTTGTAAAATAAGAGAGAATAGCCATAAGTATTGTGACATAAAGTGAAATAACAGTCCATAATGCGATAAATATCGATATAAAAGCATGATGCAAAATGGACGTATCAATGATACGTAATTGCCCTACACATGGTTTGAATTTGTGGATGATTATACAAAAAATTTATGCCGGATTGAATTTTGCTTCTAGAAATCTTTAGAATTCGGCCGCTGGAGGCACTTTTATGGAAATCACTTTAGGAGAAGCTACTAAACTCCTAGATAATATGATGGTTAATTATTCTCAATGGGGCACTGAATGATCTACTAATAAGAAAGTGCATACGATAGAAGAAATTTATGTTTTGAGTTGAAAGATGGATGAACTTATGAAATTATTTACTAATAAAAGTGTTTCTTCTGATCCTAATGATATGCCTTTGTCTACTTTGATTGAGAATAATAATGAGTCTATGGATGTGAATTTTGTTGGTAGGAATAACTTTGGTAACAACGTGTATAGAGGAAACTTTAATCCTAGGCCGTATCCTAGTAATTCCTCTAATAATTATGGTAATTCCTACAACAATTCTTATGGAAATTATAATAAGATTCCCTCTGATTTTGAATCTAATATTAAAGAATTTATTACTTCGCAAAAGAGTTTCAATGCTTTGATTGAACAAAAATTGCTTAAGATTGATGAGTTGGCCACAAACGTTGATAGAATTTCTCTTGATGTTGATTCTTTGAAACTTAGATCTATTCCACCTAAGCATGATATCAATGAGTCTCTCGAAGCCATGAGAATTTCCATTGATGAGTGCAAAGAAAGAACCGCTAGGATGCGTGTTAAGAAAGATTGCTTTATAAAAGCGTGTTCTTCTAGTTTTCATGATAATAAAGATGAAGATCTAAAAGTTATTGATGTGTATCCTATTAAATCTTTGTTTTTCAATATGAATCTTGATAATTATGGGGCTGAAGATGAGCTACCTTTACCTAGAAGGCGTTCCAAAAATTCAGAGTCTTTAGATCTTGACGCTGAAATTGTTAAAAGTGGGATTGAAGAGGTTAAAAATTTAAATATCAATGAACCCACTATTTTGGATTTCAAAGATTTTAATTATGATAATTTCTCTTTGATAGATTTTATTTCCTTGTTGCAATCCATGCTAAATTCTCCTCATGCTTATAGTCAAAATAAAGCTTTTACTAAACATATCGTTGATGCTTTGATGCAATCTTATGAAGAAAAACTTGAGTTGGAAGTTTCTATGCCTAGAAAACTTTATGATGAGTGGGAACCTACAACAAAAATTAAAATTAAAGATCATGAGTGCTTTGCTTTGTGTGATTTGGGTGCTAGTGTTTCCACGATTCCAAAAACTTTGTGTGATTTGCTAGGTTTCCGTGATTTTGATGATTGTTCTTTAAACTTGCACCTTGCGGATTCCACTATTAAGAAACCTATGGGAATAATTAATTATGTTCTTATTGTTGCAAATAGGAACTATATGCCCATAGATTTCATTGTTCTTGACATAGATTGCAATCCTTCATGTCCTATTATTCTTGGTAGACCTTTCCTTAGAACTATTGGTGCAATTATTGATATTAAGGAAGGGAATACTAGATTCCAATTTCCGTTAAGGAAAGGCATGAAACACTTCCCTAAAAAGAAAATTAAATTACCATATGAATCTGTTATGAGAGCCACTTATGGATTACCTACCAAAGATGGCAATACCTAGATCTATCTTTGCTTTTATGCCTACCTAGGGGCGTTAAACGATAGCGCTTGTTTGGAGGCAACCTAATTTTATTTTTATTCCTTGCTTTTTGCTCCTGTTAATTAATAAATAATTTATCTAGCCTATGTTTTGGTTGTGTTTTTTTGTGTTTAATTAGTGTTTGTGCCAAGTATAACCGTTGGGAAGACTTGGGGAAAGTCATTTTGATCTTGCTGTAGAAAACAGAAACTTTAGCGCTCACGACAATCGCAGCCATTTTTATTTGGAAGGTGATATTTATTTAATTATTTTTGCAGATGATTAAAATATAAATTCCTCACGTCCAGAAATTTATTTTATAATTTTAGGGGTTCTAGAACTTGCGTTAGCTACAGATTACTACAGACTGTTCTGCTTTTGACAGATTCTGTTTTTCGTGCGTTGTTTGCTTATTTTGATGAATCTATGGCTAGTAAAATAGTTTATAAACCATAGAGAAGTTGGAATACAGTAGGTTTAACACTAATATAAATAAAGAATGAGTTAATTACAGTATCTTGAAGTGATGTTTTGTTTTCTTTCGCTAACGGAGCTCACGAGATTTTCTGTTAAGTTTTGTGTTGTGAAGTTTTCAAGTTTTGGGTAAAAGATTTGATGGATTATGGAACAAGGAGTGGCAAGAGCCTAAGCATGGGGATGCCCATGGCACCCCAAGGTAATCTAAGGACACCTAAAAGCCAAAGCTTGGGGATGCCCCGGGAGGCATCCCCTCTTTTCGTCTACTTCCATCGGTAACTTTACTTGGAGCTATATTTTTATTCACCACATGATATGTGTTTTGCTTGGAGCATCTTGTATTATTTGAGTCTTTATTTTTTATTTTGCCAAAATCTGTACACACCTTTTGAGATAAACACACATGATTCAGAAATTGTTAGAATACTCTATGTGCTTCACTTATATCTTTTGAGTTTTATAGTTTTTGCTCTAGTGCTTCACTTATCTTTTAGAGCACGGTGGTGGATTTGCTTTATAGAAACTATTGTTCTCTCATGCTTCACTTAGATTATTTTGAGAGTCCTACAAAACAGCGTGGTCACTTGCTTTAACTATGTTAGGCATTCAAGATTAGTAATTGTTTTCTTATGAGTGTGTTGAATACTATGAGAAGTTTGATACTAGATAATTGTTTTGAGATATGAAGATGGTGATATTATAGTCATGCTAGTTGAGTAGTTTTGAATTTGAGAAATACTTGTGTTAAAGTTTGTGATTCCCGTAGCATGTACGTATGGTGAACCGTTATGTGATGAAGTCGGAGCATGATTTATTTATTGATTGTCTTCCTTATGAGTGGCGGCCGGGGGCGAGCGATGGTCTTTTCCTACCAATCTATCCCCCTAGGAGTATGCGCGTAATACTTTGCTTTTATAACTTGTAGATTTTTGCAATAAGTATATGAGTTCTTTATGACTAATGTTGAGTCCATGGATCATACGCACTTTCTTCCTCCCACCATTGCTAGCCTCTCTAATACCGTGCACTTTTTGCCGGTATCATACACCCACCATATACCTTCCTCAAAACAGCCACCATACCTACCTATCATGGCATTTCCATAGCCATTCCGAGATATATTGCCATGCAACTTACCATCGTTCCGTTTATTATGACACGCTCCACTATTGTCATATTGCTTGCATGATCATGTAGTTGACATTGTATTTGTAGCAAAGCCACCATTCATAATTATTTCATACATGTCACTCTTGATTCATTGCATATCCCGGTACACCGCCGGAGGCATTCACATAGAGTCATATTTTGTTCTAAATATTGAGTTGTAATTGTTGATTTGTAAGTAAATAAAAGTGTGATGATCATCATTTTTAGAGCATTGTCCCAAGTGAGGAAAGGATGATGGAGACTATGATTCCCCCACAAGTCGGGATGAGACTCCAGACTAAATCAAAAAAAATGATTAGAGAAAAAGAGAGAAGGGACAATGTTACTATCCTTTTACCACACTTGTGCTTCAAAGTAGCACCATGATCTTCACGATAGAGAGTCTCCTATGATATCACTTTCATATAATAGTGGGAATTTTTCATTATAGAACTTGGCTTGTATATTCCAATGATGGGCTTCCTCAAAATGCCCTAGGTCTTCGTGAGTGATACGTCTCCAACGTATCTATAATTTTTGATTGCTCCATGCTATATTATCTACTGTTTTGGACATTATTGGGCTTTATTATCAACTTTTATATTATTATTGGGTCTAACCTATTAACCGGAGGCCCAGCCCAGAATTGTTGTTTTTTGCATGTTTTAGGGTTTCTAAGAAAAGGAATATTAAATGGAGTCCAAACGGAATGAAACCTTCGGGAACGTGATTTTCTCACCGAATACAACTCAAGAGACTTGGACCCTACGTCAAGCCAATTAACAGGAGGCCATGAGGTAGGGGGGCGCGCCTGCCCCCCAGGCGCGCCCTCCACCCTCGTGGGCCCCCTGTTGCTCCACTGACGTACTTCTTCCTCCTATATATATCCACGTACCCCCAAATGATCAGATACAGAGGCAAAACCCTAATTCCACCGCCGCAACTTTCTGTATCCACGAGATCCCATCTCGGGGCCTGTTCCGGAGCTCCGCCGAAGGGGGCATCGATCACGGAGGGCTTCTACATCATCATCCAAGCCCTTCCAATGAAGTGTGAGTAGTTTACTTCAGACCTACGGGTCCATAGTTAGTAGCTAGATGGCTTCTTCTCTCTTTTTGGATCTCAATACAATGTTCTCCCCCTCTCTCGTGGAGATCTATTCGATGTAATCTTCTTTTTGCGGTGTGTTTGTTGAGACTGATGAATTGTGGGTTTATGATCCAGTCTATCTACGAATAATATTTGAATCTTCTCTGAATTCTTTTATGTATGATTGGTTATCTTTGCAAGGTTCTTCGAATTATCAGTTTGGTTTGGCCTACTAGATTGGTTTTTCTTACCATGGGAGAAATGCTTAGCTTTGGGTTCGATCTTGCGGTGTCTTTTCCCAGTGACAGAAGGGGCAGCAAGGCACGTATTGTATCGTTGCCATCGGGGATAACAAGATGGTTTTTTTATCATATTGCAGGAAACTATCCCTCTACATCATGTCATCTTGCTTAAGGCGTTACTCTGTTTTTAACTTAATACTCTAGATGCATGCTGGATACCGGTTGATGAGTGGAGTAATAGTAGTAGATGCAGGCAGGAGTCGGTCTACTTGTCTTGGACATGATGCCTATATACATGATCATACCTAGATATTCTCATAACTATGCTCAATTCTGTCAATTGCTCAATAGTAATTTGTTCACTCACCGTAGAATACTGATGCTCTTGAGAGAAGCCACTAGTGAAACCTATGGCCCCCGTGTCTCTTTCTCATCATATCAATCTCCATCACTTTATTATTGCTTTGCTTTTTTACTTTTCCTTTTACTTTTCACTTTGCATCTCTATACCAAAAATACCAAAAATATTATTTATCATCTCTATCATATCTCACTTTCGTAAGTGACCGTGAAGGGATTGACAACCCCTAAGCGCGTTGGTTGCGTTGAGCTATTGTTTTTGTGTAGGTACGAGGGACTCGTGGGTAGCCTCCTACTAGATTGATACATTGGTTCTCAAAAACTGAGGGAAATACGTACGCTACTTTGCTGCATCATCCTCTCCTCTATGGGGAAATCCAACACAGTGCTCAAGAGGTAGCAGTGAGCAAGCGAGTTGGATGCACACCCACTTAGTTCCTTTTGTTGAGCTTTTATACACTTATTGTTGTAGTACATCCGTTGCATGGCAATCCCTACTCACTCACATTGATATCTATTACTGGGCATCTCCATAGCCTGTTGATACACCTAGTTGATGTGAGACTATCTTCTCCTTTTTGTCTTCTCCACAACCACCATTCTATTCCACATATAGTGCTATGTCCATGGCTCACGCTCATGTATTGCGTGAAGATTGAAAAAGTTCGAGAACACCAAAAGTATGAAACAATTGCTTGGCTTGTCATCGGGGTTGTGCATGACTTAAATACTTTGTGTGGTGAAGATAGAGCATAGCCAGACTATATGATTTTGTAGGGATAACTTTCTTTGGCCATGTTATTTTGAGAAGACATAATTACTTAGTTAGTATGCTTGAAGTATTATTATTTTTATTTCAATATTAAACTTTTGTCTTGAATCTTTCGGATCTGAATATTCATACCACAATTAAGAGAATTACATTGAAATTATGCCAAGTAGCATTCCACATCAAAAAATCTGTTTTTATCATTTACCTACTCGAGGACGAGAAGGAATTAAGCTTGGGGATGCTTGATATATCTCCAATGTATTTATAATTTTTGATTGTTCCATGCTATATTATATTCTGTTTTGGAAATTATTGGGCTTTATTATACACTTTTATATTATTTTTGAGACTAACCTATTAACCGTAGGCCCAACCCAGAATTGCTGTTTTCTTGCCTATTTTAGAGTTTCGCAGAAAAAGAATATCAAACGGAGTCCAAACGGAATGAAACCTTCGGGAACGTGATTTTTGGAACGAACGTGATCTAGAGGACTTGGACCCTACGTCAAGAAAGCTACCAGGAAGGCACGAGGTAGGGGGGCGCGCCTACCCCCCAGGCGCACCCTTGACCCTCGTGGGGCCCATGTTGCTCCACCGACGTACTTCTTCCTCCTATATATACCTACATACCCCCAAACTACCAGATACGGAGCCAAAAACCTAATTCCACCGCCGCAACCTTCTGTACCCATGAGATCCCATCTTGGGGCCTTTTCCGGAGCTCCGCCGAAGGGGGCATCGATCATGAAAGGGCTTCTACATCAACACCATAGCCTCTCCGATGATGTGTGAGTAGTTTACCTCAGACCTTCGGGTCCATAGTTATTAGCTAGATGACTTCTTCTCTCTCTTTGGATCTCAATACAAAGTTCTCCATGATTCTCGTGGAGATCTATTCGATGTAATCTTCTTTTGCAGTGTGTTTGTTGAGACCGATGAATTGTGGGTTTATGATCAAGTTTATCTATGAAAAATATTTGAATCTTCTCTGAATTCTTTTATGTATGATTGGATATCTTTGCAAGTCTATTCTAATTATCAGTTTGGTTTGGCCTACTAGATTAATCTGTCTTGCAATGGGAGAAGTGCTTAGCTTTGGGTTCAATCTTGCGGTGTTCTTTCCCAGTGATAGTAGGGGTAGCAAAGCACGTATTGTATTGTTGCCATCGAGGATAACAAAATGGGGTTTATATTATATTGCATGAGTTTATCCCTCTACATCATGTCATCTTACTTAAAGCGTTATTATGTTCTTTTGAACTTAATACTCTAGATGCATTCTGGATAGCGGTCGATGTGTGGAGTAATAGTAGTAGATGCAGGCAGGAGTCGGTCTACTTGTCGCGGACGTGATGCCTATATACATGATCATACCTGATATTCTCATAAATATGCTCAATTCTGTCAATTGCTCAATAGTAATTTGTTTACCCACCGTAATACTTATGCTCTCGAGAGAAGCCACTAGTGAAACCTATGGCCCCCGGGTCTATTTTACATCATATTAATCTCCCGTCAACAAGCTATTTCTGGCAATGTTTATTTTGCTTTCTTTACTTTGCATCTTTATCATAAAAATACCAAAAATATTATCTTATCATATCTATCATATCTCACTTTCGCAAGTGATCGTGAAGGGATTGACAACCCCTTTATTGCACTGGTTGGGAGGATTTTATTTGTTTGTGTAGGTGCGAGGGACTCGTGCGTGGCCTCCTACTAGATTGATACCTTGGTTCTCAAAAACTGAGGGAAATACTTACACTGCTTTACTGCATCACCCTTTCCTCTTCATGGGAAAACCAACGCAGTGCTCAAGAGGTAGCATGTACCGGGAGTGCAATGAATCAAGAGTGACATGTATGATAAATTATGCATGGTGGCTTTGCCACAAATACGATGTCAACTACATGACCATGCAAAGTAATATGACAATGATGAAGCGTGTCATGAATGAAATGGTGGAAAGTTGCATGGCAATATATCTCGGAATGACTACGGAAATGCCATAATAGGTAGGTATGGTGGCTGTTTTGAGGAAGATATAAGGAGGTTTATGTGTGATAGAGCGTATCATATCACAGGGTTTGGATGCACCGACGAAGTTTGCACCAACTCTCAAGGTGAGAAAGGGAAATGCACGGTACCGAAGAGGCTAGCAATGATGGAAAGGTGAGAGTGCGTATAATCCATGGACTCAACATTAGTCATAAAGAACTCACATACTTATTGCAAAAATCTACAAGTCATCAAAAACCAAGCATTACGCGCATGCTCCTAGGGGGATAGATTGGTAGGCAAAGACCATCGCTCGTCCCCGACTGCCACTCATAAGGAGGACAATCAAACAACACCTCATGTTTCAAATTTGTTACACAACGGTTACCATACGTGCATGCTAAGGGACTTGCAAACTTCAACACAAGTATTTCTCAAATTCACAACTACCAACTAGCACAACTCTAATATCACCATCTTTATATCTCAAAACAATTATCAAGTATCAAGCTTCTCCTAGTACTCAATGCACTTTTTATGATAGTTTTTATTATACCCATCTTGGATGCCTATCATATTAGGACTAATTTCATAACCAAACCAAATTACCATGCTGTTCTAAAGTACTCTCAAAATAATATAAGTGAAGCATGAGAGACCAATAATTTCTCTAAAATAAAATCACCACCGTGCTCTAAAAATATATAAGTGAAGCACTAGAGCAAAATTATCTAGCTCAAAAGATATAAGTGAAGCACATAGAGTATTCTAATAAATTCCAATTCATGTGTGTCTCTCCCAAAAGGTGTGCACAGCAAGGATGATTATGGTAAACTGATACCCTCCGTCGTATCTATAATTTTTGATTGTTCCGTGCCAATATTCTACAACTTTCATATACTTTTGGCAACTTTTTATACTATTTTTGGAACTAACATATTGATCAAGTGCCCACTGCCAGTTCCTGTTTGTTGCATGTTTTTTTTGTTTCGTAGAATATCCATATCAAATGGAGTCCAAACGGGATAAAAACTGACGGAGATTTTTTTGGAATATATATGATTTTTGAGAAGAAAAATCCACACGAGACGTTGCCCGAGGGAGGCACGAGGTAGGGGGGTGCGCCCCACCCCCTGGGCGCGCCCCTGACCCTCGTGGCCACCCCGTAAGGAGGTTGATGCCCTTCTTCGCCGCAAGAAAGCTAATATCCGGATAGAGATCGTGTTAAAATTTCAGCCCAATCAGAGTTACGGATCTCCGGGAATATAAGAAACGGTGAAAGGGCGGAATCTGAGAATGCGGAAACAGAGAGAGACAGAGAGACATATCCAACCTTGGAGGGGAAACCCTTCTCCCATCTAGGGAGGAGGTCAAGGAAGAAGAAGACGAAGGGCCCCCCTCTCCCCTTCTCTTCCGGTGACGCCGGAACGCTGTCGTGGCCATCATCATCACCACAATCTTCACCGATAACTTCACCGCCATCATCACCAACTCTTCCCCCCTCTATGCAGCGGTGTAACCTCTCTCTTACCCGCTGTAATCTCTACTTAAACATGGTCCTCAATGCTATATATTATTTCCCAATGATGTATGGCTATCCTATGATGTTTGAGTAGATCCGTGATGACCCACAAGTATAGGGATCTATCGTAGTCCTTTCGATAAGTAAGAGTGTCAAACCCAACGAGGAGCAGAAGGAAACGATAAGCGGTTTTCAGCATGGTATTCTCTGCAAGCACTGAAATAATAGGTAACAGATAGTTTTGCGATAGGATAATTTGTAATGAGTAACAAGTAACAAAAGTAAATAAAGTGCAGCAAGGTGGCCCAATCCTTTTTATAGCAAAGGACAAGCCTGGAAAAACTCTTATGTGATGTAAAGCGCCCCCGAGGACACATGGGAATATCGTCAAGCAGGTTTTCATCATGTTCATATGATTCACGTTCGGTACTTTGATAATTTGGTATGTGGGTCGACCGGTGCTTGGGTGCTGTCCTTACTTGGACAAACATCCCACTTATGATTAACCTCTATTGCAAGCATCCGCAACTACAACAAAAGTATTAAGGTAAACCTAACCATAGCATGAAACATATGGATCCAAATCAGCCCCTTACGAAGCAACACATAAACTAGGGTTTAAGCTTCTGTCACTGTAGCAACCCATCATCTACCTATTACTTCCCAATGCCTTCCTCTAGGCCCAAATAATGGTGAAGTGTCATGTAGTCGACGTTCACATAACACCACTAGAGGAGAGACAACATACATCTCATCAAAATATCGAACGAATACCAAATTCACATGACTACTAATAGCAAGACTTCTCCCATGTCCTCAGGAACAAACGTAACTACTCACAAAGCATATTCATGTTCATAATCAGAGGGGTATTAATATGCATATAGGATCTGAACATATGATCTTTCACCAAATAAACCTACTAGCATCAACTACAAGGAGTAATTAACACTACTAGCAACCCACAGGTACCAATCCCGGACTTGGAGACAAGAATTGGATACAAGAGATGAACTAGGGTTTTGAGAGGAGATGGTGCTGGTGAAGATGTTGATGGAGATTGCCCTCTCCTCATGAGAGGAGCGTTGGTGATGATGATGGCGATGATTTCCCCCTCCTGGAGGGAAGTTTCCCTGGTAGAACAGCTCCGCCAGAGCCCTAGATTGGTTCCGCCAAGGTTCTGCCTCGTGGCGGTGGAGTCTCGCCCGGAAAGATGGCTTATCATTTTTTCCTCATCGAAAGACTCCATATAGCAGAAGATGGCCATCGGAGGGCCACCTATGGGCCCACGAGGTAGGGGGCGCGCCCAGGGGGTAGGGCGCGCCCCCACCCTCATGGGCAGGGTGTGTCCTAATATGTCTCCAACGTATCTATAATTTTTGATTGCTCCATGCTATATTATCTACTGTTTTGGACATTATTGGGCTTTATTACCCACTTTTATATTATTTTTGGGACTAACCTATTAACCGGAGGCTCCGCCCAGAATTGTTGTTTTTTCCTATTTTAGGGTTTCAAAAAAAGGAATATCAAACAGAGTCTAAACAGAATCAAACCTTCGGGAACGTGATTTTCTCACCGAACATGATCCAGGATACTTGGACCCTACGTCAAGAAATAAAGGAGGAGGCCACGAGGTAGGGGGGCGCGCCTACCCCCCAGGCGCGCCCTCCACCCTCGTGGGCCCCCTGTTGCTCCACCGACGTACTCCTTCCTCCTATATATACCTACGTACCCCCAAACGATCAGATATGGAGCCGAAACCCTAATTCCACCGCCGTAAATTTTTGTATCCATGAGATCCCATCTTGGGGCCTGTTCCAGAGCTCCACCGGAGGGGGCATCCATCACGGAGGGCTTGTACATTAACACCATAGCCTCTCCGATGAAGTGTGAGTAGTTTACCTCAGACCTTCGGGTCCATAGTTATTAACTAGATGGCTTCTTCTCTGTTTTTGGATCTCAATACAATGTTCTCCCCCTCTCTTGTGGAGATCTATTCGATGTAATCTTATTTTTGCAGTGTGTTTGTTGAGACCGATGAATTGTGGGTTTATGATCAAGATTATCTATGAACAATATTTGAATATTCTCTTAATTCTTTTATGTATGATTGGTTATCTTTGCAAGTCTCTTCGAATTATCAGTTTGGTTTGTCCTACTAGATTGATCTTTCTTGCAATGGGAGAAGTGCTTAGCTTTGGGTTCAATCTTGTAGTGTCCTTTCCCAGCGACAGTAGGTGCAGCAAGGCACGTATTGTATTGTTGCCATCGAGGATAACAAGATGGGGTTTTTATCATATTGCATGAATTTATCCCTCTACATCATGTCATCTTGCTTAAGGCGTTACTCTGTTTTCATGAACTTAATACCCTAGATGCATGTTGGATAGCGGTCGATGAGTGGAGTAATAGTAGTAGATGCACGCAGGAGTCGGTCTACTTGTCTCGGACGTGATGCATATATACATGATCATACCTAGATATTCTCATAACTATGCTCAATTCTGTCAATTGCTCAACAGTAATTCGTTCACCCACCATAAAATACTTATGCTCTTGAAAGAAGCCACTAGTGAAACCTATGGCCCCCGGGTCTATCTTCATCATATTAATCTTCCCATACTTAGTTATTTCCTTTGCCTTTTACTTTGCTTTTATTTTACTTTGCATCTTTATCACAAAAATACAAAACATATTATCCTCTCATATCTATCAGATCTCACTCTCGTAAGTGACCGTGAAGGGATTGACAACCCCTTATCACGTTGGTTGCGAGGATTTGTTTGTTTTGTGTAGGTACGAGGGACTCGCATGTAGCCTCCAACTGGATTGATACCTTGGTTCTCAAAAACTAAGGGAAATACTTACGCTACTTTGCTGCATCATCCTTTCCTCTTCAAGGAAATCCAACGCAGTGCTCAAGAGGTAGCAAGAACATTTCTGGCGCCGTTGCCGAGGAGGTTCGCGCAAGTCAAGATTTGACTCCCGATAACGAGCCATTACTGGTGCCGTTGGGGGGGAGTCTACGTAAAAGTCAAACATACCAAGTACCCATCACAACTCTTATCTCCCGCATTACATTATTTGCCATTTCCTCTCATTTTCCTCTCCCCCACTTCACTCTTGCCATTTTATTCGCCCTCTCTCTCTATCCTCCCTCTCTTTCTCTATTTGCCTCTTTTTGCCTGTTTCTTGCTTGCTTGTGTGTTGGATTGCTTGCTTGTCACGATGGCTCAAGATAACACTAAATTGTGTGACTTTACCAATACCAACAACAATGATTTTATTAGCACTCCGATTGCTCCTCTTACCGATGCTGAATCTTGTGAAATTAATGCCGCTTTGCTGAAACTTGTCATGAAAGATCCGTTTTCCTTCCTTCCTAGTGAAGATGCAGCTACCCATCTAAATAGCTTTGTTGATTTGTGTGATATGCAAAAGAAGAAAGATGTGGATAATGATATTGTTAAATTGAAGCTATTTCCTTTTTCACTTAGAGATCGTGCTAAAGCTTGGTTTTCATCTTTGCCTAAAAATAGTATTGATTCTTGGAACAAGTGCAAAGATGCTTTTATCTCTAAGTATTTTCCTCTCGCTAAGATCATCTCCCTTAGAAACGATATTATGAATTTTAAGCAACTTTATCTTGAACATGTTGCACAAGCTTGGGAGAGGATGAAATTAATGATACGTAATTTCTCTACTCATGGTTTGAATTTGTGGACGATTATACAAACTTTTTATGCCGGATTGAATTTTTCTTCTAGAAATCTTTTAGATTCGGACGCGGGAGGCACTTTTATGGAAACCACTTTAGGATAAGCTACTAAACTCCTAGATAATATTATGGTTAATTATTCTCAATGGCATACTGAAAGATCTACTAATAAAAAGGTGCATGCGATAGAAGAAATTAATGTTTTGAGTGGAAAGATGGATGAACTTATGAAATTATTTGCTAGTAAGAGTGTTTCTTATGATCCTAATGATATGCCCTTGTCTACTTTGATTGAGAATAATAATTAATCTATGGATGTGAATTTTGTTGGTAGGAACAATTTTGGTAACAATGCGTATAAGGGAAATTTTAATCCTAGGCCTTATCCTAGTAATCCCTCTAATAATTATGGTAATTCCTACAACTATTCTTATGGAAATTATAATAAGATGCCCTCTGATTTTGAATCTAATATTAAAGAATTTATTACTTTGCAAAAGAATTTCAATGCTTTGATTGAAGAAAAATTGCTTAAGATTGATGAGTTGGCTAGGAATGTTGATAGAATTTCTCTTGATGTTGATTCTTTGAAACTTAGATCTATTCCACCTAAGCATGATATCAATGAGTCCCTCAAAGCCATGAGAATTTCCATTAATGAGTGCAAAGAAAGAACCGCTAGGATGCGTGCTAAGAAAGATGCCTTTATAAAAGCGTGTTCTTCTAGTTCCTATGAAAATAAAGATGAAGATCTAAAAGTTATTGATGTGTTCCCTATTAAATCTTTGTTTTGCAATATGAATCTTGATAATGATGGGACTGAATATGATCCACCTTTACCTAGAAGGCGTTCCAAAAATTCGGAGTTTTTAGATCTTGATGCTAAATTTGATGAAAGTGGGATTGAAGAAATTAAAACACTAGATGTTGCTAAACCCACTATTTTGGATTTCAAGGAATTTAATTATGAAAATTGATCTTTTATTGATTGTATTTCCTTGTTGCAATCCGTGCTAAATTCTACTCATGCTTATAGTCAAAGTAAAGCGTTTACTAAACATATCGTTGATGCCTTGATGCAATCTTATGAAGAAAAACTTGAGTTGGAAGTTTCTATCCCTAGAAAACTTTATGATGAGTGGGAACCAACTATTAAAATTAAGATTAAAGATCATGAGTTCTATGCTTTATGTGATTTGGGTGCTAGTGTTTCCACGATTCTAAAGACTTTGTGTGATTTGTTAGGTTTCCGTGATTTTGATGATTGCTCTCTAAACTTGCACCTTGGGGATTCCACTATTAAGAAACCAATGGGAAGAACTAATAATGTTCTTATTATCGCAAATAGGAATTATGTGCCCGTAGATTTTATTGTTCTTGACATAGATTGCAATCCTTCATGTCCTATTATTCTTGGTAGACCTTTCCTTAGAACGATTGGTGCAATTATTGATATGAAGGAAGGAAATATTAGATTCCAATTTCCGTTAAGGAAAGGCATGGAACACTTTCCTAGAGAGAAAATTAAATTACCTTATGAATCTATTATGAGATCCACTTATGGACTGCCTACCAGAGATGGCAATACCTAGATCTATCCTTGCTTTTTATGCCTAGCTAGGGGCGTTAACCGATAGCGCTTGTTGGGAGGAAACCCAATTTTATTTTTATTCCTTGCTTTTTGCTGCTGTTTATTAATAAATAATTTACCTAGCCTCTGTATTGGTTGTGTTTTTGTGTTTAATTAGTGTTTCTGCCAAGTAGAACCGTTGGGAAGACTTGGGGAAAGTCTTGTTAATCTTGCTGTAAAAAACAGAAACTTTAGTGCTCACGAGTACTGCTAAAATTTTTATTTGGAAAGTGATATTTAGTTAATTCTTTTTGTAGATGATTAATAGATAAATTTCTCACGTCCAGCAATTTATTTTAGAATTTTTGGGGTTCCATATCTTGCGCTAGCTACAGATTACTACAGACTGTTCTGTTTTTGACAGATTCTGTTTTTCGTGTGTTGTTTGCTTATTTTGATGGATCTATGGCTAGTAAAATAGTTTATAAACCATAGAGAAGTTGGAATACAGTAGGTTTAACACCAATATAAATAAAGAATGAGTTCATTACAGTAACTTGAAGTGGTCTTTTATTTTCTTTCGCTAACGGAGCTCACGAGATTTTCTACTTTAAGTTTTGTGTTGTGAAGTTTTCAAGTTTTGGGTAAAGATTTGATGGATTATGGAACAAGGAGTGGCAAGAGCCTAAGCTTGTGGATGACCATGGAACCCCAAGATAATCTAAGGACACCTAAAAGCCAAAGCTTGGGGATGCCCCGGAAGGCATCCCATCTTTCGTCTACTTCTATCGGTAACTTTAATTGGAGCTATATTTTTATTCACCACATGATATGTGTTTTGGTTGTAGCGTATTGTATTATTTGAGTCTTTGCTTTTTAGTTTACCACAGTCATCCTTGCTGTACACACCTTTTGAGAGAGCCATACATGATTTGGAATTTGTTAGAATACTCTATGTGCTTCGCTTATATCATTTGAGTTATATAGTTTTGCTCTAGTACTTCACTTATATTTTTTAGAGCACGGTGGTGGAATTGCTTTATAGAAACTATTGATCTCATGCTTCACTTAGATTATTTTGAGAGTCTTAAATAGCATGGTAATTTGGTTAAATAATCCTAATATGCTTGGTATTCAAGAATAGTAAAAACTTTCTTATGAGTGTGTTGAATGCTATGATAAGTTCGATGCTTGATAATTGTTTTGAGATATGAAGATGGTGATATTAAAGTTGTGCTAGTTGAGTAGTTGTGAATTTGATAAATACTTGTGTTAAAGTTTGTGATTCCCGTAGCATGCACGTATGGTGAACCGTTATGTGAGGAAGTCAGAGCATGATTTGTGTTTTGATTGTCTTCCTTATGAGTGGCGGTCGGGGAAGAGCGATGGTCTTTTCCTACCAATCTATCCCCCTAAGAGCATGCGCGTAATATTTTGCTTTGATAACTTGTAGATTTTTGCAATAAGTATATGAGTTCTTTATGACTAATGTTGAGTCCATGGATTATACGCACTTTTCTTCCTTCCACCATTGCTAGCCTCTCTAATACCGCGCACCTTTCGCCGGTATCATACAACCACCATATACCTTCCTCAAAACAGCCACCATACCTACCTATTATGGCATTTCCATAGCCATTCCGAGATATATTGCCATGCAACTTTCCACCATTCCGTTTATTATGACACACTCCATCATTGTCATATTGCTTAGCATGATCATGTAGTTGACATCGTATTTGTGGCAAAGCCACCATTCATAATTCTTTCATACATGTCACTCTTGATTCATTGAATATCCCGGTACACCGCCGGAGGCATTCATATAGAGTCATATTTTGTTCTAAGTATCGAGTTGTAATTGTTGAGTTGTAATAAAATAAAAGTGTGATGATCATCATTATTAGAGCATTGTCCTAGTGAGGAAAGGATGATGGAGACTATGATTCCCCCACAAGTCAGGATGAGACTCTGGACGAAAAATAAAAAAATAAAATAAAAGAGGCCATATAAAAAAAGGAGAATAGTCCCAAATAAAAAATGAGAGAAAAAGAGAGAAGGGACAATGTTGCTATCCTTTACCACACTTGTGCTTCAAAGTAGCACCATCATATTCATGATAGAGAGTCTCTCATTTCGTCACTTTCATATACTAGCGGGAATTTTTCATTATAGAACTTGACTTGTATATTCCAATGATGGGCTTCCTCAAGATGCCCTAGGTCTTCATGACCAAGCAAGTTGGATGCACACCCACTTAGTTTCTTTTGTTGAGCTTTCATATACTTATAGCTCTAGTGCATCCATTGCATGGCAATCCCTACTCACTCACATTGATATCTATTGATGGGCATCACCATAGCCCGTTAATACGCCTAGTTGATGTGAGACTATCTTCTCCATTTTTGTCTTCTCCACAACCACCATTCTATTCCACATACAGTGCTATATCCATGGCTCACGCTCATGTATTGCGTGAAGATTGAAAAAGTTTGAGAATGTCAAAAGTATGAAACAATTACTTGGCTTGTCATCGGGGTTGTGCATGATTTAAATACTTTGTGTGGTGAAGATAGATCATAGCCAGACTATTTGATCTTGTAGGTATAACTTTCTTTTGCCAGGTTATTTTGAGAAGACATGATTGCTTTGTTAGTATGCTTGAAGTATTATTATTTTTATGTCAATATTAAACTTTTATCTTGAATCTTTCGGATGTGAATATTCATACCACAATTAAGAAGAATTACATTAAAATTATGCCAAGTAGCACTTCACATCAAAAATTATCTTTTTGATCATTTACCTACTCGAGGACGAGCAGGAATTAAGCTTGGGGATGCTTGATACGTCTCCAACGTATCTATAATTTTTGATTGCTCCATGCTATATTATCTACTGTTTTGGACATTATTGGGCTTTATTATCCACTTTTATACTATTTTTGGGACTAACCTATTAACCGGAGGCCCAACCCATAATTGCTGTTTTTTGCCGATTTTAGGGTTTCGAAGAAAAGGAATGTCAAACGGAGTCCAAACGGAATGAAACCTTCGGGAACATGATTTTCTCATCGAACATGATCTAGGAGACTTGGACCCTATGTCAAGAAATAAAGGAGGAGGCCACGAGGTAGGGGGCGCGCCTACCCCCCCAGGCGCGCCCTCCACCCTCGTGGCCCCCTGTTGCTCCACCGACGTACTCCTTCCTCCTATATATACCTATGTACCCCCAAATTATCAGATACGGAGCCAAAACCCTAATTCCACCGCCGTAACTTTCTGTATCCATGAGATCCCATCGTGGGGCCTGTTCCGAAGCTCCGCCAGAGGGGGCATCCATCACGGAGGGCTTCTACATCAACACCATAGCCTCTCCGATGAAGTGTGAGTAGTTTACCTCAGACCTTTGGGTCCATAGTTATTATCTAGATGGCTTCTTCTCTCTTTTTGGATCTCAATACAATGTTCTCCCCCTCTCTTGTGGAGATCTATTCGATGTAATCTTCTTTTTGCGGTGTGTTTATTGAGACCTATGAATTGTGGGTTTATGATCAAGACTATCTATGAATAATATTTGAATCTTCTCTGAATTCTTTTATGTATGATTGGTTATCTTTGCAAGTCTTTTCGAATTATCAGTTTGGTTTGGCCTACTAGATTGATCTTTCTTGCAATGGGAGAAGTGCTTAGCTTTGGGTTCAATCTTGTGGTGTCCTTTCCCAGTGACAGTAGGGGCAGCAAGGCATGTGTTGTATTGTTGCCATCGAGGATAACAAGATGTGGTTTTTATCATATTGCATGAATTTATACCTCTACATCATGTCATCTTGCTTAAGGCGTAACTCTGTTTTCATGAACTTAATACTCTAGATGCATGTTGGATAGCGGTTGATGAGTGGAGTAATAGTAGTAGATGCAGGCAGGAGTCGGTCTACTTGTCTCGGACGTGATGCCTATATACATGATCATACCTAGATATTCTCATAACTATGCTCAATTCTGTCAATTGATCAACAGTAATTCGTTCACCCACCATAAAATACTTATGCTCTTGAGAGAAGCTACTAGTGAAACCTATGGCCCCCGGGTCTATCTTCATCATATTAATCTTCCAATACTTAGTTATTTCCTTTGCTTTTATTTTACTTTGCATATTTATCACAAAAATACCAAAAATATTATCCTATCATATCTATCAGATCTCACTCTCGTAAGTGACCATGAAGGGATTGATAACCCCTTATCGCATTGGTTGCGAGGAGTTATTTGTTTTGTGCAGGTACGAGGGACTCGCGCGTAGCCTCCTACTGGATTGATACCTTGATTCTCAAAAACTGAGGGAAATACTTACGCTACTTTGCTGCATCATCCTTTCCTCTTCATGGAAATCCGACACAGTGCTCAAGAGGTAGCATGGCCCTCCTGGTGAACTTTTTGTGCTCAGTATTTTTTATATATTTTGAAAATGACTTCCGTGAAGTTTCAGGACTTTTGCAGCTGTGCAGAATAGGTCTCTAATATTTGCTCCTTTTCCAGCCCAGAATCCCAGCTGTCGGCATTCTCCCTCTTTATGTAAACCTTGTAAAATAAGAGAGAATAGGCTCCGGAGGCCTGCCAGGGGGCCCACGAGGCAGGGGGCGGGCCCCCACCCTCGTGGATGGTGGGTGGCCCCCTTATGGTGCTTCCTTCGCCCAATGTTTTTTATATATTCTGAAAATGACTCCCATGGAGTTTCAGGACTTTTGGAGCTGTGCAGAATAGGTCTCTAATATTTGCTCCTTTTCCAGCCCAGAATTCCAGCTGCCGGCATTCTCCCTCTTCATGTAAACCTTGTAAAATAAGAGAGAATAGGAATAAGTATTGTGACATAATGAGTAATAACAACCCATAATGCAATAAATATCGATATAAAAGCATGATGCAAAATGGACGTATCAACTCCCCCAAGCTTAGACCCCGCTTGTCCTCGAGCGAAAGCCGAAATTGAAAAATATGTCCACATGTTTAGAGATAGAGGTGTCGATAAAAATAAAATACGGACATGAGGGCATCATGATCATTCTTAGAACAACAACTTATATAATTCTTGTCATATGATCTCTTATGCTAGAGTAACAATTCAATCACAATTTCAAGTATGAATCATAAACTTCATTGAAAACTAACAAACTATAATCTCACTCATTGGAGCAATTGCAATTTAGCATAATATAGGAAAGAGTCAATATAAGAGCTTTTCAGCAAGTCCACATACTGAACTATCATTTAGTCTTCCACAATTGCTAACACTCACGCAATACTTATGGGTATGGAGTTTTAATCGGACACAGAAAAAGATAGGGGCTTATAGTTTTGCCTCCCAACGTTTTACCTCAAGGGTAATGTCAACAATAATAGTTCATGAAAACTCACATCCAATTAGCCATATATACCAGGATCTTTCCAACATGTTGTGCTTGCCAAAAGATAAAATGTAAAAAGGAAGGGTGAAGATCACCATGACTCTTATGTAAGGTAGGAGATAAAAGTAAAAGATAGGCCCTTCGCAGAGGGAAGCAGAGGTTGTCATGCGCTTTTATGGTTGGATGCACAAAATCTTAATGCGAAAGAACGTCACTTTATATTGCCACTTGTGATATGGACCTTTATTATGCAGTCTATCGCTTTTATTTCTTCCATATCACACGATCGTGTAAAGCTTATTTCCTCCACACCAATCAATCATACATATTTAGAGAGCATTTTTTATTGCTTGCACCGATGACAACTTACTTGGAGGATCTTACTCAATTCATAGGTAGATATGGTGGACTCTCATGGCAAAACTGATTTAAGGGTGTTTGGAAGCACAAGTAGTATCTCTACTTGGTGCAAAGGGTTTGGCTAGCATGAGGGGGAATGGCAAGCTCAACCATGTTGGATGATCCATGACAACATAATTTATCTCAGATGTAAGAAAACATAACCCATTACGTTGTCTTCCTTGTCCAACGTCAACCCTTTAGCATGTCATATTTTAATGAGTGTTCACAATCATAAAAGATGTCCAAGATATTGTATTTATATGTGAAGACCTCTCTTTATTTATTACTTCCTATTAATTGCAACGATGACCAAAACTATGTCTGTCAACTCTCAACAACTTTTATTCATCATACTTTTTATATGTGAGCTCATTACTCTCCATAAGATCCATATGATCTCTTTGTTCCTTTTTTATTCATTCTCTTTTCGTTTATTCCCTTAAGATCATGGCAAAATAATCAAGCCCTTGACTAAACACTAATCTTTATTATATAGCTCATGGACTCGATTACGTAGAAGGATCATAAAGCAAAACTCACAACTAGATCATACTAAGAACTTTTATTCTACTAGATCAAAATATTATCAAAAGGATCGAACTAAGAAAAACGGTAAAGATAAAAGTGATGGTGATACGATACCGGGGCACTCCCCCAAGCTTGGCAGATGCCAAGGGGAGTTCCCATACCCATGTGATTATGTGTCCTTTGTTGGTGAAGAAGATGGTGATGATGATGGGTAGGCGCACATTGAGCGTAGGAGGTCTTCCAACTTGCGGATAATGCCCTTGAGTGCGATGATATGCTCCTTCAACAAAATATTTTCATGTGTGAGATACTTGTTTTGTATACGAGCTAGCTCAATCATCTTGAAAGCTTCAATCTCAGTTGGGGTAAGAAGATTGTGATCAAGTTGAAGGATGTCTTCTGTTGCCGGAACTTGGTCCTCCATGGCCTTCTTGATCCCTTCATCCTTGTTGATCTCCATGGGTTCTTCTCTCTTCAGCTCTATCTTTGTCGGAGTAAGTGACCACGGGTAGCCTAGCCGGCTCCCCCAGGCCTTTCTGAAAAAATTACGAGCCGATTCGGCTCTCAAGAAACCAAGACATGGGACCGCCTTCCCCTGGCCGGCTGTCTCCCAGGCCGGCTATTGGAAGGCGGCCCGACTTCAGCCCTCATGAAGAAAGTCGCGGGAGGGTCGGCTCCGAGGAGCCGGCTGCGAGAAGGCCGACTCCAAGGAGCCGGCTCCCATAAAGCGGTCAAGACCGTACCCGCGAAGTCTGCATCCACCTAACGGCGATGTGACGGGGCGTGTCTACAATGAAGCCTGCCACCCCCGAATCCCGGAGCACGCCTGTCACAGTGCGCCGTACGGGTGGCCATGACCTGTCCGGCGCAGCACTGTTGCCACGTTTACCCTGACGTCATCCACGACGGGCTACCAGTACGGCCCACGGGCGGTGGGCCCCTTCGGACAGAGAGACACCCAAAGGCGGCCTGGCCTCCCCCAGTCGGCCCAAGACAGAACCGGCTCTCTCCCGCCGGCTTGCCACTCCCTCGAGGGAGGCGCCCCATTAAGGAGACAAGACGCGGTGAGGCTATAGTGGTCACCCTCCGGACGGTAGCACTGTAGCCACGCTTACCTCGGCGAAGCCCTCGTCACCAAGATTGAGCAACAGTGACCAGCCACCGACAAGGCCCTGGACAGTGGGGCCTGCCTGTCGACCAAGGAGCCGGTAGCCGGCGGGACCCACCGGCCGGCGGGCCCCAGCAGCCGGCGCAGAAGCCGGAGAGCGAAGACACAGACGGCTGGGCCCCACGCCCAGCCGGATTACCATTGTACCCCCGGGAGGTAGGCCTATATAAACCCCCGGGACACCCATGCAAAGGATTCCTCCCTGCTAGTTTTAGACACCACGTAGGGAGGAGAAGAGAGCTAGCAGAGCCCTTCTTCCTCCTCTCGCCAAACAGCTCAAGGAGCATCGTGTAGCTACTTGTTCATCTAGTGATCATGCGGAGACCCCGCAGAGCAGCAGTAGGGGTGTTATCTCCACGGAGAGCCCCAAAGCTGGGTAAGATTCGCCGGCGTGCATGTCTTCGCCTCATCCCGTTTCTAGGCACCGGCGATGTTTTACTGGCTCCCACAACGATAAGCCACCCGTTGGCATATGTCGCACCTACCACCCGACATTTGGCGCCCACCGTGGGGCCAGGTGCACCGTCGTCCGGAGACCTGTTCTGGACGGGAACCTTCTTCCTCCCCCGCGAGCGTAGCCAGCCCGGCACGCCCGATGGCGCTTGCCACGACGCGCTGCAAGGCGTCACCAACGCCTGCGCAGCGAGCAGCCTCGCTGATCTCCTCGACAAGACCCTCATCTCTGACGAGCCCGCCTCCGACGCGGGCACCGACCACCTCGTCAACCTCCTCGGCCGGCTCCATGTCTCTGGCGAGCCTACAGTGGACTTGGAGTCGGTTGGCTCCACCGATCCGATGCCTGTCGACTCCGACACGGCCTCATTCGACACCTTCCCCACCAACGTCACGATCTACAACGACCCGCTTCCCCGAGCCAATGGCTGCGGCGCTGTCACCACCGAGGTGATGGTCATCGGCCACGACGGCGCTGCTGACGAAAGCGCCCACGACGCCCCACACGCGGTGGTCCACGACTTGTCCATCCCCCTCCCAGCCGACGCCGACGCTGAAGCACTGGAGGCTCGCCGCCTCGCCCTCCTCGCGGAGGGCCGGAAGTTGGTTTCCATGAGACTCCTCGCTGAGGCCCACCGATGCGAGGCCGACCGCGCCGCCTTTGGCACGCCGCCCCCAGGCGGGCCCAGCCGGGTCGGCGTTGTCAGACAGCGCGGCGTTGTCGTTGCCGACACGTTAGGAGTCGACCGCCCAGTCTACGCCACTCCACTCTAGAACCTGCGCGCCGCCTAGGCGGCCGTAGACGAGTTAGACGGACTGGGGGCCGAAGAACTCCCCCACATGACCCGACGCATCCAGCAGCTGATCGATGCAGCCGCGCAGCGGCACGAAGCCGACGCCCGTGCGGAAAGCCTTCCCCCGCGCCGAGATCACGGCGCGACATCCCGGACGCCGACTGCAGGTAGAGACCGCGCACGGCGCGAGAAAGAGCCGGCTGCCAGCCGAAGCCAAACCCGGATCTCCATCGAGCGAGACGCAGAAGGCCATCCTCGGGCCGTGGAGTGGCGGGGCAACCCACCTCCGCCTCGGCCCTGTGGAGAGAGATATCCCACCCCTCCGCCTGTGGCGCATCCGACTCTCAGCGGCCGACTAGGTCGCCGCGAAGGAGTCGGCGAAAACAACGCCCGCCATCGGATCGACCGCCTGGCGCGATCCCTGGCACTGGAAGAAGAAGACGATGTCGGTCCGCCTTGCTTCGGCCCCCGCATCCGCGACGAGCCCTTCCCCAAAGGGTTCTCGCTCCCAAGAGACACGCCCAAGTACAACGGCTCCATGAAGCCAGAAGATTGGTTGATCGACTACTCCACGGCGGTTAGCATAGCCAATGGCAACCGGCGCGTTGCCGTGAAGTACGTGCCCCTCATGCTGCAAGGCACGACGCGAACCTGGCTCAACAGCCTCAAACCACACAGCATCAGCAGCTGGCTAGATTTCATAGAAGCTTTCGTCCGCAACTTCACCAGCACCTACAAGCGGGCTCCCAAGCCCAGACAGCTCTGCGTACAAGGCCCCGCCGAGTCAACTCGCGATTACCTCACGCGTTGGGCCGAGCTCCACAACTCTTGCGAAGGGGTGCATGAGGTGCAAGCCATAGAATACTTCACAGCCGGGTGCCGAGAAGGCACCCTCCTCAAGCACAAGCTTCTCTACGACGAGCCGACTACCCTCGACGAGCTTCTGGACATAGCGGACAAGTACGCCACCGCCGACTCCTCAATGAAGACCGAGCTCCGGGTAGATGCGTCCGGAAAAGTACTCAACCCGGCGCCCAAGACGCCGGCTGGGGATTCCGGCCGACGCCCACACTCGAACGACCACAAGCGCAAGGGCCCCGCACCGCCTCCCGCCAGTCGGCAGGTGGCCACAGTCGAAGACGTGCCACCGGAAGGGCGGCCCGCGCCCAAGAAACCCAAGGGCGGCAGGCCGGCTTGGCAGCCGGCCTTCTCCTACGAGCAAACTCTCGACGCCTCGTGCAAGTTCCACAGCGGCGCGAAGCCGTCCAACCACACAACCCGGAAGTGCCATTGGCTCGCCCGAATCTCCAAAGGCGAAGGGCTCGCGCCGCCTCCGCCTGCCGGCCCGCCGCCTCCGGTTCCGCCGCCGCCGGCCGCTCGGCCCGCAGTCGGAGCCGTGCATGATGAGTTCCCCGACGAGCATGCCGCCGATATCATCTTTACAAGCCAGCCCAAAGAACGGCGCAGCAAACGCCGAGAGAACCAGGAAGTCAGCATGGTTGCTGCCAACCCCACCGAGCACATGCACTGGTCAGAAAAACCTATCAGCTGGAGCCGGGCCAACCACCCAGAGGTGATGCCGTCTCCCGGCTCTTATGCATTGGTTCTGGATGCCACCCTTGCAACGGACAGACGCGTCGCCCGCTTCTCCCGTGTGTTGATAGACGGCGGCAGCAGCATCAACATCTTGTACCGCGACACCCTGGAGAAGCTGAACGTCAAGACGAGGCAACTCATGCCTACTCGGACAGTGTTCCATGGCATCGTACCGGCCTGTCCTGCGCCCCCATTGGCAAGGTCAAGATTGATGTACTTTTTGGGGACAAGGAGCATTTTCGCCGGGAAGCGATCTGGTTTGAAGTGGTGGACCTGGAGAGCCCTTACCATGCATTGCTTGGCCGACCTGCCTTGGCCAAATTCATGGCGGTTCCCCACTATGCATACCTCAAGATGAAGATACCAAGCACCAAAGGCGTCATCACCGTAGCCGGCGATTACAAGAAGTCCTCTGAGTGCGCAGCAGCCAGCAGCCGGCTGGCCGAGTCCCTTGTGATTGCTGAAGAAAAGAAGATGTTGGACCGAGTCGCAGCCATAGCCGGCAAGCAGTCGGCCTTGTCCCCCGATCCCAAGGAGCATGATGCTCAAGGATCTTTCCAGCCGGCCAAGGAGACAAAGAAGATACCTCTTGACCCCGAGCACCCAGAGAGGTTTGCCGTCATCGGGGCAAACCTGAACAGCAAATAGGAAGGCGAGCTCACCGATTTGCATGGTCCCCCAAGGACATGCCGGGCGTTCCGAAGGAATTCGCCGAGCACAAATTACACGTCCGAAAAGACGCAAAGCCAGTCGAACAACCCCTCCGCCGACTGCCGGAGGAGAAACGCAGGATTGTGGGAGAGGAGATAGCCCGGCTTCTGGCAGCCGGCTTCATTATGGAAGTTTTCTTTCTAGAGTGGCTCGCCAACCCGGTCCTCGTGCTAAAGAAGAACAACAAGTGGCGCATGTGTATAGACTGCACGAGCCTCAACAAGGCCTGCCCCAAAGATCCCTTTGCTCTGCCAAGGATTGACCAAGTGATAGACTCCACGGCCGGATGCGAGTTGTTGAGTTTCTTGGATGCTTACTCAGGGTATCACCAGATAAAGTTACATCCGGCAGACCGCCTGAAGACCGCCTTCATCACGCCATTCGAAGCCTTCTGCTACCTGACTATGACATTCGGCTTGAGAAATGCCGGTGCCACTTTTCAGCGTTGCATGCAGAAGTGCCTCCTCAAGCAACTCGGCAGAAATGCCCACGTCTACGTAGACGACATTGTGGTGAAGACGGAGAAGCGCGGCACCTTGCTGGAAGACCTCAAGGAAACATTTGAGAACCTACACCGGTTCCAAATCAAGCTTAACCCCGAGAAATGCGTGTTTGGAGTACCAGCCGGCCAGCTCCTAGGCTTCCTGGTCTCCGAACGCGGCATCGAATGCAACCCAGTAAAGATCAAGGCCATTGAGAGAATGGCGATTCCCACCAAGCTTCGAGACATTCAGAAGTTCACCGGGTGCTTGGCCTCCCTAAACCGCTTCATCAGCCGGCTCGGAGAGAAAGCTCTCCCCCTCTACCGCCTCATGAAGAAGACCACTCACTTCGAGTGGAACGACCAAGCTGACCAAGCTTTCCACGAGCTGAAAAGATGCTAGCCACACCGCCAGTCCTGGCGGCGCCGACCGAGAAAGAGCCCATGCTCCTCTATATTGCCGCAACCAGCCGGGTGGTCAGCACCGTCATCGTAGTCCAACGCCCAGAATAAGGCCGAGCCCAGCCGGGTGGTCAGCACCGTCATCGTAGTCCAACGCCCAGAATAAGGCCGAGCCCAGCCGGTCCAGAGGCCGGTGTACTATTTGAGCGAGGTGCTGTCTACCTCGAAGCAGAACTACCCGCACTACCAGAAGATGTGCTACGGCGTGTACTTCGCCGCCAAGAAGCTGAAGCCCTACTTCCAAGAGCATCCCATCACGGTTGTATGCACCGCCCCGCTGGCGAGACCATAGGCAGCCGGGATGCATCCGTCCGGGTGGCGAAATGGGCCATCGAGCTGGCCCCCTATACGATCTTCTACCAGCCTCGCACCGCCATCAAGTCCCAAGCATTGGCCGACTTCCTCGTCGACTGGGCCAAGACCCAGTACCTGCCGCCGGCTCCCGACTCCACTCATTGGCGCATGCACTTCGATGGGTCCAAGATGCGCACCGGCTTGGGAGCCAGCATCGTCCTCACCTCTCCCAAAGGCGACAAGCTCAGATACACGCTGCAAATCCACTTTGCTGCCTCCAACAATGTAGCCGAGTACGAGGCGCTCATACACGGGCTCCGGCTTGCCAAAGAGCTCGGCATTCGCCGGATCCTATGTTATGGCGACTCGGACTTGGTGGTCCAGCAATCATCCGGCGACTGGGACGCCAAGGACGCAAATATGGCAAGCTACCGCTTCCTCGTTCAGCAGATCAGTGGGTATTTTGAAGGATGCGAGTTCCTCCACGTACCGCGAGCCGACAACGAGCCAGCTGATGCTCTGGCTCGAATAGGCTCCACTCGGCAAGCAATACCAACCAGCGTCTCTCTACAACGCCTCCTCAAGCCGTCTATCAAGCCGTCTCTAGAGTCCGATTCCATCTTCGTGCCGCCTGACCCCGATGCGGCCGGGTCCGGCTCGAAGAACCAAGCAGGTGGCCCAGGGACTTCGATAGTCGGCCAGGGGGTATCTGCAGGCGGCTCAGGGACTTCCGTAGTTACGCCCGACCCGGGGACTGCCTCACCCGGCTCGGGGACTACGGTAGTCGGCCCGGAGACTACACCAACACAACAGGCGGCGGCCGACTCCAGCATTTCACCGCCTAGCCCGCCCGCCCTGGTCGTAGTAGCCGTTTTGGCAATAGAAGAAGTCGCAGCTCCGTCATGGGCTCAATCCATCCTCAACTTCCTAATAAACCAAGATCTGCCGGCTGACGAAGTAGAGGCAAGACAAGTCCAACGCCGAGCCGGAGCATACACAATCGTCAACAGAGAACTCGTCAAGCGCAGTGTCACTGGAGTCCTCCAGCGATGCGTCGAGCAAGAGAAGGGCATTGCAATCCTCAGAGACATCCACCAAGGAGAATGCGGCCACCACGCAGCCTCAAGATCACTCGTCGCCAAAGCCTTCCGCCATGGTTTCTTTTGGCCGACTGCTTTGGATGGTGCCAAGGAGTTAGTTAAACATTGCAAAGGGTGCCAACTCTTCAGCTCCAAGCAACACATGCCGGCTTCAGCACTCAAGACCATTCCCCTCACTTGGCCCTTTGCCGTTTGGGTACTGGACATGGTGGGCCCATTCAAGACGGCGCATGGCGGCATGACACATCTGCTTGTCGCCGTGGACAAATTCACCAAATGGATTGAAGCAAAGCCGATCAAGAAGCTGAATGGGCCGACTGCCGTCACATTTATCACAGATATAACAACTCGGTACGGCGTGCCACACAGCATCATCACCGACAATGGCACAAATTTCGCCAAGGGAGCCTTGGCACGTTTCTGCGCGACGCAAGGCATCCGGTTGGATCTAGCATCCGTCGCCCACCCGCAGTCAAACGGCCAGGTCGAGCGAGCCAACGGCCTCATCCTTTCCGGCGTCAAGCCCCGACTGATCGTACCACTGGAGCTTTCAGCCGGCTGTTGGCTCGACGAGCTGCCGGCTGTCCTCTGGAGTCTGCGCACTACACCAAACAAGTCAACCGGCTTCACCCCTTTCTTCCTTGTGTATGGTGCCGAGGCAGTCATCCCAACTGACATCGAGTTCGACTCGCCTCGAGTAACCATGTACACGGAAGCAGAGGCCAAGGAAGCACGAGAAGACGGCGTCGACCTGCTGGAAGAAAGCCGGCTGTTAGCCCTCAGCCGGTCCGCCATCTATCAGTAGGGCCTGCGCCGCTACTACAGCCGGAAGGTCAGGCCAAGATCTTTCCAAGAGGGCGATCTTGTGCTCCGGCTGATCCAGCGAATAGCCGGCCAGCACAAGCTCTCGGCCCCTTGGGAGGGCCCCTTCGTCATCAGCAGAGCCTTAGGCAACGACTCCTACTACCTGATCGACGCGCAGAAGCCGAAGGCACGAAAGAGAGACGACTCCGTCAAGGAGTCGGAACGACCATGGAACGCCAACCTCCTCCAAAGGTTTTACAGCTGAAACGCAGTATGTATCATGCTAACTCTTGTACTAAGTACGAGACAATTGGGCCCCCGAGGAGAGCTCGGGGACTGCCATCTTTTGTCTATAAATGAAAAGTATCATGCTTATGGCCTTGTCATTGCATTCACTTTTTTCCGTCCGGCACCGGGTTCGACTAGTCGGCCCGGGGACTGGTCGCCTGGAGTTATATTAGAAGTCCTACCCGCAGTCAAACAAGTAGTGTGCCGGCTCCCAAGCCTTCCCTCGCCAAAAGTCGCAGTTCGAAGAACGGGCTGTCCGGCTGGCAAGAGTTAAGGGCAGGAACGGGTGCCCACACGAAAAACGGCTAGGGACTAACGGACTAATATAACAAAAGCCGGTTTTTCTCCCACCGCCGACCGGCTACCAGAGTAGCCGGCCGGCCGGCTTCCATTCACCTCGCTCCAATCTAAGAAAGCTCGAGTACTTGCCTTCCCAGAAGGGGAAGGCGGCAAAGGAAACAGCCTAAGGATAAAAAGCATACGTGAATGGAAACCAAACATGCACACGATAATATTTACATAAAAGGCCTTCAAAAGGCCAGCATTCAACATAGTTTGGATACACCCCCAGTGGGTGGAACTGCGGAAGCTTAATAAAATTGTTCAGAAGGCAACAAGCTGGAAAAACAAGGACGACAGATCAAGCCAGTGGAGCGACTGACGAGTCGGGCAGGTCGGTGGAGACGGCAATGCCGGCTGGAGGAGTGGCCGGCTGGCGAACCTCGGCATGATCACCGCCTCCCGCCGAAGGCACACTTGCGCGCGCCTCGTTGCTGCAGGCACGGTCAGGCTGAGGCTGGCTGGCTGTTCCACCGACCGGCTCGACGTCTTCGCTTTCCTCTCCTTTGTCGTCTTCGCCTTCGTCGCTGGAGGCGATCTCTTCTGCCGAGTCTTCACCCACCGCCGGGTCCAGCCTGAACCACTCCTCCGGCTGGGCAACGCCGTCATCATTAATCTCGGGAGCGAAGACACTGATGTTAGTACACTCAGCGCTTGTCGATGCGCGCTGAGCGGTAGCCGGCCGCACCTCCGCTAGCTCTTCGTCGGCCTCCAGCCGGCAGGTGCGCAGCTGGTCCAGGTTCAGCCCCGGATACCAAGCTCGGACGAATTCCAGCGCCCGCCCAGCTCCAAGCCGGGCCGCCGACGCCTTCCAGGCCTCGAAGCGGCCAACCGCAACCTCCAGCCAGTCGGCAGTCCGACTCGGGGTGCGGGGAATCGTCTCGCTTGGCCAGAGGGCGGCCAACACCTGCGCTCCGGCGCACTGGAGGCAGCGGAGCATACGATGAGCCGGCTGCAGCCGCGCTTGGACCGCCAAGAGTTGCTCTTCGAGCGACCGACTCGCGTCTGGTGCGACTTCAGCCCCCGCCTGCCGGCGCGCTTCGCAATGGGCCTCGATGGTTTGGGCGGCGAAGACGGAGTAGCCAGGAAAGTAGTCTGCACAGAGAATAAAAAACAGCTCAAGTCAGAACACAAGTCAGGCGGCAAGGGGCAGGCAAGGAGCGAGAAAAGCGGCTTACCGTCGATCAAATCCTCAATACAGCCGAAGCCTTCATTCAGCACTTGCCTGGTCTCAGCCCAGCCCGCCGCTTCATTCTCGAACTCGGCCTTCAGGGCGGCTTCGTTATCCCGCGCCTTCTTCAGAGCTGCCTTGTGGCTCTCCTCCTGGTCAGCCAGCTTCTTGGCCAGGCGGTCACGCTCCAGGACCAAGGCATCGTAGTTGGTTTCCTTGGCGCGAAGGGCGGCCTATGCCTCACTGACCTGCCCCCTTAAGTCGGCATTGGCTTCTGCGAGCACGAAAGACAAAAGAAAAACCAGTAAGGTGAAGTCGTCAGGAAAGATCCGGCCCGACTGCTCAGCAGTCGACCCGAATCTCGGGGACTACACCCAGTGGGTGCGCTAACGCGCCCCCACAGGAGATGAACGAAACCAAGTACGTACTCCGGCTGCTGATCAGGTCTTTGGTTCTCCGACCCAGCTCCTGAGCCTGGGAGTTGAAGGCGGCAGCACAGAGGTTATGATACACCTGGAAGATTACACAGGAGGCGAGAATAAGGTAGTCGTCAAGGAAGATCCGACCCGACTGCTCAGTAGTCGGCCCGAATCTCGGGGACTACACCCAATGGGTGCGCTGACACGCCCCCACGGAAGAAATCAAGAGAACAAAGCAACCAAAGATAGAAGACTCACCCGGATGATGGCCCGCGTCGCAAGGAACTCATGGGTGTATTGCTGCAGCGAGGCGGCTTGGGCCTGAAGCCGGTTCCGAACCTCTTGGGCCGCCACATTCAGCTCGCCCGTCCCGCTGCTGGGAGTCCACTCGGACGTGCCGGTGCTGGCCGCCTCCAAGGCCTCCGCCGTCTGGCTGGCACCCGTAGCTCGGTGCGGCTCCGGCGCAGTGATGCCTCTCCCTGCGCGCTGGCGCATTGCCGGCCGCACCTCGAGGCCGGCTCCTGCTTCCGGCTCACCCCAAGCCGGCTGCTCTGGTGCCGCAGCCGACTGGCCACCTTGGCCCGCTCCGGTTGGCGCTGCCGGCGGCACCCTCTCCACGAAGATCACGGAGTCCTCCCTCCGCTCCATCACCGGCGGTTCTTGGTCGACCTCCTCCAGCGGAGGCACAGGAATGTTGGGGGCCACGGCGCGGAGGGGAATGGCTAGCAGCGGAGGTTGGTTGTGCGAAGCCTCCGCCTCCATCTCCGCAGCTGCCGCGTCCGCCCGGGCCTTGGCTGCTGCATCGGCCTGCTCCTTCGTCGCCTGGGCAGCCTTTCACTCCGCCGCCTCCCGCTCCTCCCGCGCCTCTCGTGCGTTCCACTCCGTGGCCTCCCTGAGGTCGGCGCGGGGATCCACGCGGCGGGAGCCTGAAGACCCTCCAGTCGGCCCGACTACGGAGCCTCCCGGACCCCGCTCAAGGGAAAGCGGCGCCCTGTCCGGCGAGCAAAGAAAGGTTTAGAAGAGTTTTCAATCGAAAAGAAGAACAACAAAAATATGTATCCAAGCATTCGACGACTTACGCTGAGATCGCCTGCGGCTGCTTCACCGCCTTGCAGAAGCGGGCAGCCTTCGCGGCCGCCTCATCTCGCTTGGTCGCCGCCGTGGAAGCCTTGGACTTCTTCGGCCGGCTGCCGAAGAGGATCGACATGGCTCGGCGCTTCTGGGCGCCGCCGCCAGCAGCCGGCACGGCGGACGAGCTCGCGCCTTGATGATCAGGCGCCGGCTGGCGGCGCGGGGCGACTTTGACCTCGGCATCATCCGGCCAGTCCTCGAAGCCGGCCGTGAGCCCCGCGCCTCCGGCCTCGTCGCTTTCCCCCACAATGGCGTCTTCCATGGCGGCCGCTCCCAAGTCCGGGTCGTCGGCGTCGTCCACCGTGCGGTCAGGGACGAGCTGGTGCTCTACCCCTGCGGCCCCGGTCGTCGGCGGAAGGAGAGGGTTCTGCTAGGGGCAAACCGACTGATCAAAGAGTCGGCTATCATGAGGCCGGCTACCAAAGGAAGAAAAGAAGAAAGAACTTACGACGGGCGGAGGGTTGGCGCGAGAGTACGGCCCCTTGCCGTACCGCCAATCCTCGGCGAGCTTGCAGTTGGAAATATAGTTCACCATGTAGGAGACCTCCGCATGAGGCATCTCCCTGGTGCTTAGCCGGCTTGGGTCGAAGCGGCCGCTCATCTGACAAACCATATGAGGCCGGCTTTGGAGGGGAAGAACCTGGCGCTCCACGAAGGCGGCCACCAAGTCGGCTCCGGTTAGGCCCTCCGACTGGATCATCACCCGAAGCCAGGAGACAGCTGCGTTCCCGGACTGAGACAACGACCTGGCCCGGAAGCTCCACGAAGGTCGCCTCCTAGCCGGCGGGCCGGCTTCATAAGCCGGCAGGTTGACGTAGTCGCCTTGCTGCGCGACATTCTTCACGTAAAAGTATGACTTCTGCCAGAGCTTCACCGACTGGATCAGCGGGATGGGCGGGAACGGGTTGTTCTCGCTCGCCCGCCTCATGGCAATGAAGGCTCCGCAAGGGGCGGGCACGCCCGCGACGATGGTGCCAAGCTTGCTTTCGAAGAATTCCGCCCAGAGCTCGAGCGTGGGGAGGACCCCAAGGAAGCCCTCGCACAGCGTGACGAAGGCCGACAGCAGCATCACCGCGTTGGGCGTGAGGTGATGCGGCTGGAGGTTGTAGAATTCGAGGAAGGCTCGGAGGAACCCGCTCGCCGGAAGGCCGAAGCCGCGCAGGCAGTGCGAGCGGAAGATCACCCGCTCGCCCTCCTCCGGTGACGGCGAAATCTCCTTCTCCGGCGCTAGACGAACCCGAACGAAGTTCTCACCGGGCAGGCGTCGCGTCTGGCGGAGGAACGCGACGTGGTCCTCATGGACGTTGGAGCCATCCCACGAGCTTGACAGCGCCATGGGGTAGCGCGGTGAGAAGCAAGACGATGCGGCGGCGGAGCGGCGCGGCAAAGAGTTACTGCGGCGGTGGGAAGGAGAAGAAGGAAGACGAGAAAGGGCGGAGTGAGGGAGAGCGTGCGAGCCTCTGCCGCTCCCCTCCTCCTCCTACTTATAGACCGCGCAGCGGAGCCGAGGAGGCGCGGCATGGGGGAACATGGGGATCAACTGCGCCCACTCCACCACGTCCCGCGATTATTATGCCTTGATAGCAGAATAAAACTGCCGCGAGAAGGTGAGCGGTCCATGTGGGCCGCAGAAGATCCACGCTCGGGCCGAGGCCTAGTAGTGGCGGGCCTGGGCCTGCGGCGGCGTCCTGTCGCACACGTGCACTGGCAGGGTTTCCTTGCCACGTGGCCCGTGGGATGGCCTGCGGACAGCTCGCAGGTCGACTGCGTTCCTGCCTATGAGAAACGGAGCTCTCCGAAGTCGACGCACACAAGCAAAGCCGGCCCCTCAGGATAGGAAGCTGACCAAGCTTCTCGTCCCTTTATCAGCTTCGAAGCTCGCTCAGCTTCGGGGACTACTGTCGGAGTAAGTGACCACGGGTAGCCTAGCCGGCTCCCCCTGGCCTTTCTGAAAAAATTACGAGCCGATCCGGCTCTCAAGAAACCAAGACATGGGGCCGCCTTCCCCCTGGCCGGCTGTCTCCCAGGCCGGCTATTGGAAGGCGGCCCGACTTCAGCCCTCATGAAGGAAGCCGCGGGAGGGCCGGCTCCGAGGAGCCGGCTGCGAGAAGGCCGACTCCAAGGAGCCGGCTCCCATAAAGCGGTCAAGACCGTACCCGCAAAGTCTGCATCCACCTAACGGCGATGTGACGGGGCGTGTCTACAGTGAAGCCTGCCACCCCCGAATCCCGGAGCGCGCCTGGCACAGTGCGCCGTACGGGTGGCCATGACCCGTCTGGCGCAGCACTGTTGCCATGTTGACCCTGACGTCATCCACGACGGGCTACCAGTACGGCCCACGGGCGGTGGGCCCTTCAGACAGAGAGACACCCGAAGGCGGCCTGGCCTCCCCCAGTCGGCCCAAGACGGAACCGGCTCTCTCCTGCCGGCTTGCCACTCCCTCAAAGGAGGCGCCCCATTAAGGAGACAAGACGTGGTGAGGCTATAGTGGTCACCCGCCGGACGGTAGCACTGTAGCCACGCTTACCTCGGCGAAGCCCTCGTCACCAAGATTGAGCAACAGTGACCAGCCACCGACAAGGCCCTGGACAGTGGGGCCTGCCTGTCGACCAAGGAGCCGGTAGCCGGCGGGACCCACCGGCCGGGGGGGCCCAGCAGCCGGCGCAGAAGCTGGAGAGCGAAGACACTGACGGCTGGGCCCCACGCCCAGCCGGATTACCATTGTACCCCCGGGGGGTAGGCCTATATAAACCCCCCGGGACACCCATGCAAAGGATTGATCCCTGCTAGTTTTAGACACCACGTAGGGAGGAGAAGAGAGCAAGCAGAGCCCTTCTTCCTCCTCTCGCCAAACAGCTCAAGGAGCATCGTGTAGCTACTTGTTCATCTAGTGATCATGCGGAGACCCCACAGAGCAGCAGTAGGGGTGTTATCTCCACGGAGAGCCCCGAAGCTGGGTAAGATTCACCGGCATGCATGTCTTCGCCTCATCCCGTTTCCAGGCACCGGCAATGTTTTACTGGCTCCCACAACGATAAGCCACCCGTTGGCATATGTCGCACCTACCACCCGACAATCTTCATTAGCCAAGCGTCATTGCCCTCATTGTTGGAGGAGGAGGGAGACGACATGATGCTTAGCTTTGACAACCCTGGCAGAAAACAGCTCGAAACAAGAACAAGAGATTTTTGCGTGATACGGTGGTCGAAACCTTCGAGAGATTATATAATGAATTTTTACTGACCAAAATACATAACGTGTAAGAAAACGGAGTCCGGAGAGTACACGAGGTGCCCACGAGGTAGGGGGGCGCGCCCAGGGGGGTAGGGCACGCCCTCCACACTCGCGGAGCCCTCGTGTCCTTCTCGGACTGCTTCTTATTTTTCTATTTTTCTAAATATTCCAGAATGGAAGAAAATTGCCATTAGAACTATTTTGGAGTCGGTTTACTTACCGTACCACATACCTATTCCTTTTCGGAGTCTGAAACATTCCGGAAAGTGTCCCTTATGTCTTCCTCCGGGGTTACGGTTTCAATAACATTGGTTTCAACATTTATAGGATTACCTGAGATATAATGTTTAATTCTTTGACCGTTCACCACCTTCGGATTTGTGCCTTCGAAGTTGTTGATTTTTATGGCACCGGAACGATAGACCTCCTCGATAACGTAAGGACCTTCCCATTTAGAGAGAAGTTTTCTGTAGCGACCAGACCTCAAACGTTCTGGTCTCTGTGCTCAGGTGTCATCCCTGGATCAGTAATGCTGACACCACCAAATACTTGGAGGATTTATAACAGAGTAGCAATCACACACTTACTACATCGAGTGTCTCAAGAGAGAACTTATTACAATAAATATGGCTTAAGGCCATCTAATAACGATAACGGCGGAAGGCTTGGAAGATAAGTGAGTCCATCAACTCCAACGGCATCACTGAGTATAGAACCATGACCTAAAAACTCCTTAATCGTCGTCTGAAAAGTCTGCAAGATTAACGTTGCAGCCCGAAACGGGCCAGCACATGGAATATGCTGGCAAAGTAACACATAGAGAGTAATGGAATGAAATAGCTATACTATATGCATATTTGGCTGGTGGAAAGCTCTATGGTTACAATTTTGCATAAAGCCAATTTTTCCCTACTGCAAATGAATAAATTTTATTTAACTATCATGGTAGTTGTTAAACATTGAGAATGGTTGACAGCATTCTCAATCCCAATTAAGCATCATCATTAACAAAACCCAACAAAATTAATTTAGAGTAACATGTTGAGATTCACATGATAATCCAAGTACTAGATACTCAAGATGTCCATAACCGAGGACATGGCTAACCCTGATTAGTTTATACACTCTGCAGAGGTTTGCGCACTTTTCCCCACAAGACTCGATCGCCTCCGTTTGGTTTCTCGCACTACATGGTGTTTGAGAAGACGGATGACCGAGACATAGTCTTTTAGAAGTGCTAGCACCTTACGATGGATAGACCGTTACACCTAATTTCCCCTACATCTGCTAGTCTACCCTGTAAGAGTGCGCACAACTTAATCAACTATGCTATATCCCATAATAGCTTGTGGCTGCACACGGAAGTTTCTAGTATGAATAATCTCATGATCCCTTTGGGCCTGGGTGGCGGTCCATAAAGAAAAACAGGCAATCCTGGAATACCCAGGTACCTCAATCCACCCAGATGTGTGTTTAAGTTGCCACATTAGATAAACCATTAATTAACAAACTCACATCTATCATGGAATCACTCACCCAATCCACGTCTACTAGCATAGCATGGCATAATGGCAAACATAGAAGTAAGTCCCAAAGTTTTGAAAATAAACAGGTAATAGGTACTACCTCAACTACTTCCCAATCCCACAATTTAATTAGATCCTAATCATGCAATGTTTGAGGATTGATCTAATGCAATAAAACTGGGTAGTAGGAGGTATGATCAAAGTCTTACTTGCCTTGCTGATGATCCGCGAAACCTAGAGATTCGAAGTAACAGGCGGCGCACTCCAGGTATTCTATCGCAGACAAACAAACAAGCATACAATAAGTATTCATTTAATGCACGGGTAAACCTCAAATAAGAGATCTAACCAGAAGGTTCAACTTAAGAACTCCGGTATGCAAAAAGAATCAAATCAAACGAAGCAACGAAAGTCAAACGGCAAAAGAAACAGGCTTCATTTACTATTCTGGATCTAGGGCAATTTTTACGGTGGCAAAAACTTGTTTAAGTTGGTTAAATGTATAGAGGGTTTCGAGGCGAAACTCCAGGCGCTTGAATCGCCTGATTCCGATAGACGAGCGAAAAGTTATACTAAAACGAAAATCGGATCAGGAATCGTGATCAGAAAAATCGCGGATTTAATCTGAGAAAAAGAAAAACGACGAACATTCGCTAGAACGAACGAACGGATGAACGCTCGCTAATTAAATAAATCGGAAAAATCGATCTATTTAAAAAAACCGAAACAAAAAAAACCGACAAAACCATCGGAAAAACCGACGGTTTTTCGAAAAAAAGAAACCGGCATCTAAAAAAAATCTACCGGCAACTCCGGCGAGAACTCCGGCGGCGGCGGCGGTCGGCGGCGGTGGCTAGGGCGGGGCTGGGGCTAGGGTTTGGGTGGGGAGGCTCCCGGGCTGGGCTCCCGGCTTATAAAGCCCGATCGGGCCTAGTGTCCAGGTCGGACACGGCCAGTAGGTCGGTTGCGTTTTTTTTAAATTATTCTGCGCTGAAAAACAAATAAAATAAATACTAAACGGACTCCAAAAATCCCGAAATAAATTTTCCCGGGCTTCTAAAATCAAGCCGCACAAGGTGAACATTTATTTGGGGCCTAAATGCAATTTTGAAAAACACACATTTTTCCTAAATTCAAATAAAACAACGAAAAACTCCGAAATAGAACTTTATTTGATTTTATTATTAAATCCTCAATATTTCTTTATTTTGTGAAAGTCATTTTATTCCCTCTCTCATATTTTTGTAATAGAAATAATTGATGATAAAATAATTAAAATCAAATGATCCTATTCTCAAAATTTGAGAAAACTCAAATATGAAAATAACGAAATCCCCAACTCTCTCCGTGGGTCCTTGAGTTGCGTAGCATTTCTAGGATCAAAACCAAAAGCAAATAAAATATGATATGCAATGATGATCTAGTGTACAACATTCCAAATTGAAAATTTGGGATGTTACAAACCTACCCCCCTTAAGATGAATCTCGCCCTCGAGATTCGGGTTGGCTAGAAAATAGGTGAGGGTGGTCCTTGAGCAAATCTTCCTCTCGCTCCCACGTGGCTTCATCCTCCATGTGGTGGCTCCACTGAACCTTGCAAAACTTGATAACCTTGCTGCGGGTGACTCGACTGGCATACTCTAGAATCTTAACTGGTTTCTCCTCATAGGTCAAATCGTTATGCAACTGAATTGCTTCCAATGGCACTGTGTCTCTCAAGGGTATGTCAGCCATCTCCGCGTGGCACTTCTTCAACTGAGAAATGTGGAACACATCATGAACTCCTGACAATCCTTCAGGCAATTCCAACTTGTAGGCCACTTCTCCCATACGTTCCAATACTCGGTATGGTCCTACAAATCGTGGCGCTAACTTTCCCTTAACACCAAAACACTTTGTTCCCCGAAGTGGGGATACTCGAAGATAAACTCTGTCTCCGACTTTGTAAATTGTCTCCTTGCGTTTAGAATCTGCATAACTCTTCTGTCTGGACTGGGCTACCTTAAGCCTATCGCGAATCAATTTCACCTTCTATTCAGACTCCTTAATCAAATCAGGTCCAAACAACTGGCGGTCTCCAACTTCATCCCATGACAACGGTGTCCTGCACCTCCTTCCGTACAAGGCTTCGAAAGGGGCCATCTTTAAACTGGATTGATAGCTGTTGTTGTAAGAGAACTCTGCATACGGCAAATTCTCGTCCCAACTAGATCCATAATCTAGCGCACAAGCTCTCAGCATGTCCTCCAAAATCTGATTGACTCTCTCAGTCTGTCCATCTATCTGTGGATGAAAAGTTGTGCTGAACTCTAGCCTGGTACCCAAAGTTTCGTGCAACTGATTCCAGAACTTCGAAATAAACTGGGTTCCTCTATCTGATACTATACTCCTCGGAACTCCATGTAAGCATACAATCCTGGTCATGTATATCTTTGCCAACCTAGCACTGGTGTAAGTGGTCTCTACCGGGATGAAATGAGCTACTTTCGTCAACCGATCAACTACAACCCAAATCGAGTCATAGCCGGAACGAGTCATGGGTAATCCCATGATGAAATCCATGCCTAACTTATCCCACTTCCATTCGGGTATCAGCAATGGCTGTAGCAATCCTGCTGGCTTCTGATGCTCTGCCTTTACTCTCTGACATACATCACATACTGCTACATACTCCGCAATACCCTTCTTCATTCCGGTCCGCCAGAAAATATCCTTCAAATCCAAATACATCTTGGTATTTCCTGGGTGAATCGAATATGGTGAATCGTGTGCCTCTTGCAGAATCAACTTCCTGATCTCCAGGTCATTGGGCACATAAACACGGTCTTCAAACCATAGGGTGTCGTGCTCATCCTCACAAAATCCTTTAGCCTTCCCTTCGCTCATTTTCTCCTTTATAGAGGCAATCTCCTTGTCAGTCTTCTGAGCTTCTCTGATTCTATCCATCAAAGTTGACTGAATCTCCAATGCTGCTACATAGCCTCTCGGAACTATTTCCAAACATAGTTCACGAAGATCCTCGGCTAACTCCTTTGGTATTTCTCCCATCATTAGTGTATTGACATGGCTTTTACGGCTCAATGCGTCAGCTACTACATTAGCTTTTCTGGGATGGTAATGTAATCTCATATCATAATCCTTGATGAGATCCAACCATCTCCTTTGCCTGAGGTTTAACTCCTTTTGCGTGAAAATGTATTTCAAACTCTTGTGGTCCGTATACACCTCACAATGATTTCCAATGAGGAAATGTCTCCATGTTTTCAATGCATGCACTACGGCTGCTAACTCCAAATCATGCGTAGCATAATTCAACTCATGAGGCTTAAGCTGTCTTGAGGCATATGAAACAACTCTCCCTTCCTGCATAAGCACTGCTCCAAGTCCTCGACGTGAAGCGTCGTAGTACACCTCATAGTCCTTGGTCTGGTCTGGCAAAATCAACACTGGTGAAGTAACCAAGCGTTTCTTCAACTCCTGGAAACTAGCCTCACACTCCTCGGTCCATATGAACTTGGTATCCTTCTTCAACAACTCAGTCATAGGCTTCGCAATCTTTGGGAAATTCTCAATAAATCTCCGGTAGTATCCTGCGAGTCCAAGGAAACTCCGGATCTCGCCAACTATGGTTGGTGCTTCCCACTTGGTCACGGTATCAACTTTAGTGGGATCTACTGATATACCTTCTCCGGATATAATGTGTCCGAGGAATCCTACTTCCTTCAACCAAAACTCACATTTGCTGAACTTGGCATACAACTGATGTTCTCTGAGCTTCTCAAGTACCAATCGCAAATGTTCCTTATGCTCCTCTTCATTCTTCGAGTAAACCAGGATATCATCAATGAACACCACAACGAACTTATCCAAAAATTCCATAAACACTTTGTTCATCATGTTCATAAAATAGGCATTTGTGTTAGTCAGACCAAATGATATAACGGTATACTCGTACAGCCCATACCTGGTGGTAAAAGCTGTCTTAGGTATATCCTGTTCTTGAATCTTCAACTGGTGGTATCCTGATCGTAGATCGATCTTGGAAAATACTTTAGCTCCTTGCAATCGATCAAATAGATCATTGATCATTGGTAGTGGGTACTTATTCTTGATCGTTACTTCATTCAGCCCACGATAATCAACAACCATCCTTAACGATCCAATCTTTTTCTCCACTAGAAGTACTGGTGATCCCCAAGGCAACGAACTTGGGCGAATGTAACCTTTATCCAGTAACTCCTTAATCTGCTTCTTGATCTCCATCAAATCCTTTGCAGGCATCCTGTATGGTCTCTTTGATATTGGCCCTGTGCCTGGCAATAGCTCAATCAAAAACTCAATATCTCTACCCGGTGGCATGCCTGGCAACTCTTCTGGAAATACTTCAGGGAAATCCCTTACCACTGGTACTTCCTCCTGCACAACTCCTGTTAAACAATTTACTTGAGTCCCTTTTGGCACATGTCGGGATACATACTTGATCCTTCTCCCTTCTGGGGTGGTAAGAAAAATTGTCTTACTGGCGCAATCAATGTTTCCTCCATACATCGACAGCCAATCCATACCCAGAATTACATCCAATCCTTGTGATTCCAAAATGATTAAATCCGAGGGAAACACATGCCTACCTATACTCAATGGCACTTGAAAACATCCTTGACTGGCCATATACTCCGCTCCTGGTGAGCTTACTAGCATAGGTGTTCTAAGAACCTTAGTGGGCAAGTTATACTTATCCACAAATCCCCTTGATATGTATGAATGCGATGCACCAGTATCAAAAAGAACGAGTGCAGTAAATGACTTAACCAAAAACTTACTGATTACGGCATCCGGCTGCTCTTCAACCTCCTCCACGTTAACGTGGTTCACCTGTCCCATGTTGAAAGGGTTTGGCTTCTTCCCAGAGCTTCCATTGCCATTCTGGCCTTCAGGACATTCATTGGCATAATGTCCGGTCTTCTGACACTTAAAGCAAGTGACTTGGCTCAGGTCTTTCTTGGCTGGGGTTGTTGGGTTGGTGCGGTTCTGGCCGTTTCTTCCTCCATTGCCATTACCATTTTTGGTGCCATTGTGATTGTGCGAGCTACCTCCTCTATGGGTATGCTGAAAATGTCCTCCCGATCTAGGGGTAAAACGTGGCTTCTGCTGAGCTCCTGAATTGTACTTTCCTTGTCCATACTTCCTCTTGCGATTTTCAATTTCTGCTGCTTGCCTTCAATCATAAGAGCACGGTCTACCAACTCCTGGTAGTTGTTGCAGGTTGCTATCATCAACTGCATTCTCAACTCATCATTTAGTCCTTCCAGAAACTTCTCCTGCTTTGCTGCATCCGTAGTAACGTCATCTGGGGAATAACGTGCTAATTTACTAAAGTCCTCCACATGCTGGCCAACTGTTCGTCCTCCTTGGCGAAAGTTGCGAAACTCTCGCTTCTTCATGGCCATAGCTCCTGCTGAAACATGGGCAGTATGAAAAGCCTGCTGAAACTAGTCCCATGTGACAGTGTCGACAGGGAAAGTGGCTATGAAATTCTCCCACCATGATGCTGCGGGTCCTTCAAGCTGATGTGCAGCAAACTTCACCTTCTCCGCATCTGTGCATCCTGCTGTGGTCAACTCTCTAGCTGTCCTGCGGAGCCAATCATCTACTACTATCGGTTCGGTGCTACTGGAAAACACCGGCGGATTCAGCCTAAGAAAAAGGGCTAAGTGATCAACAGGTGGTGGTGGTGGTGGGCTGTTGTTGTTGTTCCCCTGATTCTGATTCTGGACTAGCAACTGCATCAATGTGTTCTGCTGCTGGATCAACTGGGTGAGCTTCGGTGGAAAGGTAAATCCGGGGTCACGTCTTGAAGGCATCTGAGGGTTTAGAAAAGATGAGATTTAAGAATAGAGGGGGTCTAAAGAGAAAACACTACCCATATGCACATGAGGCAAAAGCAAACAATTCACTTCATTCAATCAAGCAAGGGCATACAATCGATCTAACTATCGCAAAAGTGCTCAGACTACTGTATTTACATGGTGGACTACTACTACTAATGAGGTGGTCTACTAGAAATATTCTTCAGTTGCAGACTCCATGATATCTGCTCCGGCTTCATCAACATAGTCATCATCGCTATCATCGGGGTCTAGGTCGGTGTCGTCGATGATGATGTAGTCTTCCGAGCGAATCTCCTTGGGTTCTTCGTCTTCATCTACTGGTGTAGGGCCTCCCATAAATATTCCGATCTTCTTGATCAGATCGTCATTCTTCTCCACCAATACTTCTGTTTCTTCTTCATAATCCTCACGTGTAGCCTTGAGTTCTTCCTCCAGTTCCTTGATTCTTGTCCTTGCCTACTTCAGGTCTATCATGTCGGCGCACATCTGGTTCTCCTGTCATCGAATATGCTGGTTTAATTCCTGGATAAAAGCTGCAACTGATCTATCCTTTCTGGTGCTGATCATCTCCCAGTGCTCATCTCGGCGCCCACAAATCTGGTAGATAGTATCCTTGAGATCATTGCGGTAGACATCTCCAATGCGTCCCATGGTAATGTGAGCTGCCATGCTCTTTCCTAGACTCCAAGTTGGTGCATCAAAAGAAAACTCTATGGGCTCAGTGACTGGCATGAACGTCCTTCCTAGAACTTGGACTTGAATCATCCAGCGCTCTTCTTCAGGTAAAGTGGCGTTGTAGGTTCCGGTGAAGCTTGGTACTCCTATGTTCAGGTATCTAGTGACTTCCTTCAAGTGACGTCCAAAGGGTGTATCTTCATCTAGTTGCGTGAACTTGTTCCTTGCGCCCGCCATCCTAAGGAGTAGAAAAGATGAGAGGTCAGAAGAGAAGAGAGTGAATAGTGATCTAGGTCTTTAGCTTAGTGGTCGTGTCCTATAGTCAGCGTGTGCTCTGATACCATCTCTGTAGCGACCAGACCTCAAACGGTCTGATCTCTGTGCTGAGGTGTCATCCCTGGATCAGTAATGCTGACACCACACAATACTTGGAGGATTTATAACAGAGTAGCAATCACACACTTACTACATCGAGTGTCTCAATAGAGAACTTATTACAATAAATATGGCCTAAGGCCATCTAATAACGATAACAGCGGAAGGCTTGGAAGATAAGTGAGTCCATCAACTCCAACGGCATCACTGAGTATAGAACAACGACCTAAAAACTCCTTAATCGTCGTCTGAAAAGTCTGCAACATTAACGTTGCAGCCCAAAACGGGTCAGCACATGGAATATGCTGGCAAAGTAACACATAGAGAGTAATGGAATGAAACAGCTATACTATATGCATATTTGGCTGGTGGAAAGCTCTATGGTTACAGTTTTGCGTAAAGCCAATTTTTCCCTACTGCAAAGGAATAAATTTTATTTAACTATCATGGTAGTTGTTAAACATTGAGAATGGTTGACAGCATTCTCAATCCCAATTAAGCATCGTCATTAACAAAACCCAACAAAATTAATTTAGAGTAACATGTTGAGATTCACATGATAATCCAAGTACTAGATACTCAAGATGTCCATAACCGGGGACACGGCTAACCATGATTAGTTTATACACTCTGCAGAGGTTTGTGCACTTTTCCCCACAAGACTCGTTCGCCTCCGTTTGGTTTCTCGCACTACATGGTGTTTGAGAAGACGGATGACCGAGACATAGTCTTTCAGAAGTGTTAGCACCTTACGATGGATAGACCGTTACACCTACTTTCCCCTACATCTGCTAGTCTACCCTGTAAGAGTTCGCACAACTTAATCAACTATGCTAGAGCCCATAATAGCTTGTGGCTGCACACGGAAGTTTCTAGTATGAATAATCTCATGATCCCTTTGGGCCTGGGTGGCGGTCCATAAAGAAAAACAGGCAATCCTGGAATACCCAGGTACCTCAATCCACCCAGATGTGTGTTTAAGTTGCCACCTTAGATAAACCATTAATTAACAAACTCACATCTGTCATGGAATCACTCACCCAATCCACGTCTACTAGCATAGCATGGCATAATGGCAAACGTAGAAGTAACTCCCAAAGGTTTGAAAATAAACAGGTAACAGGTACTACCTCAACTACTTCCCAATCCCACAATTTCATTAGATCCTAATCGTGCAATGTTTGAGGATTGATCTAATGCAATAAAACTGGGTAGAAGGAGGTATAATCAAAGTGTTACTTGCCTTGCTGATGATCCGCGAAACCTAGAGATTCGAAGTAACAGGCGGCGCACTCCGGGTATTCTATCGCAGACAAACAAACAAGCATACAATAAGTATTCATCTAACGCACGGGTAAAACTCAAATAAGAGATCTAACCAGAAGGTTCAACTTAAAAACTCCGGTTTGCAAAAAGAATCAAATCAAATGAAGCAACGAAGTCAAACGGCAAAAGAAACAGGCTTCGTTTACTATTCTGGATCTAGGGCAATTTTTACAGTGGGAAAAACTTGTTTAAGTTGGTTAAACGGATAGAGGGTTCCGAGGCGAAACTCCAGGCGCTTGAATCGCCTGATTCCGATAAACGAGCGAAAAGTTATACTAAAACAAAAATCGGATCAGGAATCGCGATCAGAAAAATCGCGGATTTAATCAGAGAAAAAGAAAAACGACGAACGTTCACTAGAATGAACGAACGGACGAACGGTCGCTAATTAAATAAATTGGAAAAACCGATCTATTTAAAAAAACGAAACAAAAAAAACGACAAATCCGTTGGAAAAACCGAACGGTTTTTCGGAAAAAAACCGGCGTCTAAAAAAAATCTACCGGCAACTCCGGCGAGAACTCCGGCGGCGGCGGCGGTGGCGGCGGTAGGCGGCGCGGGCGGCGGCGGCTAGGGCAGGGCTGGGGCTAGGGTTTGGGTGGGGAGGCTCCCGGGCTGGGCTCCCGGCTTATAAAGCCCGATCGGGCCTAGTGTCCAGGTCGGACACGGCCCGTAGGTCGGTTGCGTTTTTTTTAAATTATTCCGCACCGAAAAACAAATAAAAGAAATACTAAACGGACTCCAAAAATGCCGAAATAAATTTTCCCGGGCTTCTAAAATCAAGCCGCACAAGGTGAACATTTATTTGGGGCCTAAATGCAATTTTGAAAAACGCACATTTTTCCTAAATTCAAATAAAACAACAAAAAACTCTGAAATAAAACCTTATTTGATTTTATTATTAAATCCTTAATATTTCTTTATTTTGGGAAAGTCATTTTATTCCCTCTCTCATATTTTTGTAATAGAAATAATTGATGATAAAATAATTAAAATCAAATGATCCTATTCTCAAAATTTGAGAAAACTCAAATATGAAAATAACGAAATCCCAACTCTCTCCGTGGATCCTTGAGTTGCGTAGCATTTCTAGGATCAAAACCAAAAGCAAATAAAATATGATATGCAACGATGATCTAGTGTATAACATTCCAAATTGAAAATTTGGGATGTTACATTTTCCTGCAAAAAATCTTAAACGAGAGTTGTATAGCAATACATAGTCACCTACATTATACTCACGCTTTTGTATCCTTTTGTCATGCCATTTTTTGACTTTTTCTTTAAACAACTTGGCATTTTCGTAGGCTTGGGTTCTCCATTCATCAAGTGATCTAATGTCAAATAACCTCTTCTCACCGGCAAGTTTGAAATCATAATTGGGCTCTTTAATAGCCCAATAAGCCTTATGTTCTAGTTCGAGAGGTAAGTGACATGCTTTTCCATAAACCATTTTATACGGAGACATACCCATAGGATTTTTATATGCAGTTCTAGAGGCCCATAATGCATCGTCAAGTTTCTTGGACCAATTCTTTCTAGATCCATTAACAGGCTTTTGCAAAATTAATTTGAGTTCTATGTTGCTCAATTCTACTTGACCACTAGACTGTCGATGATAAGGAGATGCAATTCTATGATTAACATCAGATTTAGCAAGCATTTTACGGAAAGCACCATGAAGAAAATGTGAACCACCATCAGTCATTAAATATCTAGGGACTCCAAACCTTGGAAAAATAACTTCTTTAAGCATTTTAATAGAAGTGTTATGATCAGCACTACTAGTTGGAATAGCTTCTAGCCACTTAGTAACGTAATCAACAGCAACTAAAATATGTGTATATCCATTAGAGGCAGGAAAAGGTCCCATATAATCAAAGCCAGAAACATCAAATGGTTCAATAACAAGTGAATAATTCATAGGCATTTCTTGACGTCTACTAATATTACCAATTCTTTGACATTCATCACAAGACAAGACAAACTTACGGGCATCCTTGACAAGAGTAGGCCAATAAAAACCGGATTGCAATACCTTGTGTGCAGTTCTATCTCCAGCATGGTGTCCTCCATACGCCTCGGAGTGACACTTGCATAGGATCTGTTGCTATTCATGTTCAGGTACACAACGTCTAATAACACCATCTACTCCTTCTTTATAAAGATGTGGGTCATCCCAAAAGTAATGTCTCAAATCATAAAAGAACTTTTTCTTTTGCTGGTATGTGAAACTAGGTGGTATAAATTTGGCAGCAATGTAATTAGCATAATCAGCATACCATGGAGCAGTATGAGTAGCATTTATGACATTTAATTTTTCATCACGAAAGCTATCATCAATAGGTAGTGGGTCATCAAGAACATTTTCTAACCTAGACAAGTTGTCTGCAACGGGGTTCTCAGCTCCTTTTCCATCAACAATATGCAAATCAAATTCTTGTAGTAAGAGAACCCATCTAATAAGTCTAGGTGTAGCATCTTTCTTTTCCATAAGATATTTAACAGCAGCATGATCAGTGTGAATAGTTACTTTAGAATCAACAATATAAGGTCTGAACTTATCACGGGAAAATACAACTGCTAAGAATTCTTCTTCAGTAGTAGTATAATTTCTCTGAGCATTGTCTAGAGTTTTACTAGCATATTGAATAACATTTAATTTCTTATCAACTCTTTTCCCTAGAACAACACCTACAGCATAATCACTAGCATCACACATAATTTTAAAGGGTAAATTCCAATCAGGTGGCTGAACAATCGATGCAGAGATCAATGCTTTCTTAAGTATTTCAAATGCTTCTACACAGTCATCATCAAAAACAAATGGTATATCTTTTTGTAATAAATTAGTCAGAGGCCGAGAAATTTTTGAGAAGTCCTTAATGAACCTCCTATAAAAACTGGCGTGACCAAGGAAACTTATTATACCTTTGATGTCCTTGGGACATGGCATCTTTTCAATAGCATCAACCTTGGCTTTATCAACCTCAATACCTCTTTCAGAAACTTTATGCCCCAAGACAATACCTTCATTAACCATAAATTGAAACTTCTCCCAATTCAAGACAAGGTTAGTTTCTTCACATCTTTGCAAAACTCGATCAAGGTTGCTTAAGGAATCATCAAAAGAGTATCCATAGATGGAGAAATCATCCATGAAAACTTCACAGATATTTTCACAAAAGTCAGAGAATATAGCCATCATGCATCTTTGAAAGGTAGCGGGTGCATTACATAAACCAAAAGGCATACGTCTATAAGCAAAAGTACAAAAAGGGCAAGTAAAAGTAGTCTTTGATTGGTCATTGGCTGACACAGGTATTTGAGAGAACCCAGAATAACCATCTAGGAAGCAAAAATGTGTATGTTTGGATAATCTTTCTAGCATTTGGTCGATAAAAGGTAAGGGGTAATGATCTTTTTTAGTAGCTTTATTTAATTTGCGGAAAACAATTACCATCCTATAACCTGTAATAATTCTTTGCGGGATCAACTCATCTTTATCATTAGGAACGACACTAATACCTCCCTTCTTAGGGACACAATGGACATGACTTACCCACTGACTATCAGCAACAGGATAAATTATACCTTCCTCAAGAAGCTTTAGTATTTCCTTTCTTACCACTTCCTTCATCTTAGGATTCAGCCGTCGTTGATGATCACGAACTGGTTTGGCATCTTCCTCCAAATTTATTTTGTGTTGACACAGAGTGGGACTAATGCCCTTAAGATCATCAAGAGTATATCCAATAGCAGCACGGTGCTTCTTCAGAGTTTTCAATAATCTCTCTTCTTCATGCTCTGAAAGTTTAGCACTAATAATAACATGATATATCTTCTTCTCATCAAGATAAGCATATTTAGGAGTATCAGGTAACGGTTTAAGCTCAAACACGGGATCACCCTTGGGTGGAGGAGGATTCCCTAGGATTTCAACAGGCAAATTGTGTTTCAGGATGGGTTCCTGTTTAAAGAATACTCCATCTATTTCCCTTATTTCATTAAACATATCATTTTCATGGTCTAGCAAATATTGTTCTAAAGGATCACTACACTAGAAAAAGAAGACACATCCGTGACATTTTGGGCCGAACGGAATTATTTTCTGTCATACATATGACACTTCTATGACGATAATTGTGACAAAACCCGATATAATCATAGATGTGGTGGGCTCCTACTTCTATGACAAAAAATCATGACAGAAAAAGGGCTTTTCGTCCTGGGCGGGCCAGAGACACAACTGCATGACATTCTTTGGGCCATCCATGACGGAAAAAACCGTGGTACAAGCGAGGGGGAGGAAAATTTCGGGGAGTTCCCGGTTACGGTGGGAGGTCGTGGGCCGAGCGATGCGCGTTTCTCTCGTACACATACGCGCATGTGTGCGAGGCGTTGGCTCTAACTGAACCCGAGCGAGGCGTTGGGCTCTAACTGAACCCGAGCGATTGCACTACAGGCTACGCGTTACTAAACCCGAGCGATCGATTGATGGATGTTAACTGAACCCGATCGAGCGACTCCTTCACTACTGCTGCTAACTGAAGCCGATCGATGCTGCCTCTGGGATGAACAGTGAGCATTGCAGGGGGGGTTGGACGAACAGTGAGCGGTGGCGTTGCCTTTGGATGAACAGGACCCCGTGGTGTGGTGGAGGGCTGGATGAACAGTAGACGGTGGAGGGGTGCCCGTGGAGGGGTGGTTGAATAGGACCCTGTGGTGTGGAGGGCTGGATGAACAGTAGACGGTGGAGGGGTGCCCGTGGAGGGGTGGTTGAACAGTAGCCAGTCGAGTAGCGCGCGATGCAGGTTGGATGAACAGGAGCCCGTGGAGGCTGGAGGAGGTCAACGGTAGCCCGTGGAGGCTGGAGGAGGTCGACGGTGGAGATGAACAGTATCCCGTGGAGTCCCGTTTTGCGGTACGCCACACCCCTCCCGATGAACAGGACCCCCGTTTTGACCGTAGCGCTCCAACACAAGTCCGTTTCGTCCATTTTGTGGTACGCCACACCCCTCCCGATCAATAGGACCCCTGTTTCGACCGTAGGAGGTCCGTTTCCTCCGTTTTGCGGTACACCAAACCCCTCCCGATAAACATTACCCCATTTCGAACATAGGAGGTCCGTTTCCTCTGTTGTGCAGTACGCCAGGCCTCGTTTCCATCGCCTGTTCCATCCAAGCCCTCCCAATGAACACGACCACGCATTCCGTTTCGACCCAGCCGGTTGGCTCCCACGCGTTCCGTTGCCTCCCGATGAACACGAGCATTTCGTTGCCTCCCCATGAACACGATGCATTCCGTTGCCTTCCCATGAACACGACGACGATGTTGTTTCTCTGTTCCGAACCAGCCATGTACACGAGCCCTGGCCGTACGTATGCGCGAGTAGGCGTTCGAGACCCCGCCCGTCTGTACACATACGTGGGCGTATTTTCTTTCCTGCACCCTGGCCGCTGTACGTACGTGTACATGCTACGTGCGCGCCTCTACCACGACACGTACGCGCCTCTACTACGACACGTGCGCGCCTCTACATCCACCAGTATATATGTACGTACACGTTCGCGACCAGAATGACAACGCTACGTACGCTTCGACCAGGTGGGTCCTGACTGTCAGGCACTTCCTTGCCTGTGAAGATGTAGTTGGTGGGTCCCAGCAGTCAGGGGGCAAATCGTATTTTTTGCTCGGACGCACTTCCTTACGTGCGAAGATGTAGCTGGTGGGTCCCAACAGTCAGGGGCAAACGTTTTTTTTTCGTGAAATACGGTGGCCCGTCTGGTGGGTCCCTGCTGTCAGGTGGAGGAATAATTATTTTGCATGTAATAAGGAGGCACTTCCTTGCTGCGGCCGTGGACCCAGCTGTCAGCCTCTCCACGTACAGTCCACGTCCGATGGAAGCCGTTCCTTGACCACGTTGACCACGCCGTGCCGAGAGCACCAGGGCGGTGGACGACGGCGAGGCCTAGGATGGGGACGACGCGGAGACGGGGAAGACGCGACAGTGGATGCCCATGCGTAGAGGAGTACGAGGGTTCACTGGTTCGCTGTGGTGTGAGGCTGTCGTTGCCGCAGAATAACAGGGGGTGTGGGTGAGTAGAGGGATGGCCTGGCCAGCGGTGGGAGTAGTAGGGGGCAGTGAGGCCTCTGCCGCATTGCAGCTGGCCACGGGAGGCAGGAGCACGAGGCACAACCGGCGCTGGTTTGGGCGGCTGGAGCAAGAAGACCAGAGGTTCAAGAAGCACTATGGTCGTTGGATGGACATCGTATGGTCACTGGAGCTAGAATCGTGCATATTGACTAAGTTGACAAAGCCCTCCATCCCCGTCAACTTAGTAGGCCCACAAGTCAGCCTGCCACTATACTGGGTCCCAGCTAACATGGGGAGTATTCATTTTTTGTGCGTAATAAGGAGGCACTTCCTTGCGTGCGAAGATATAGCTGGTGGGTCCGAGCTGTCAGCGACGGTAATGTTTTTTTTGCGAAATACAGAGGCCCTTTTGGTGGGTCCCTGTTGTCAGGTGGAGGAATCATTATTTTGCGTGTAATAAGGAGGCATTTCCTTGCGTGCGGCCATGGACCCAGCTGTCGGCCTCTCCACGTACAGTCCACTTCAGATGCATGTCGGTCGTTGACCACGTTGACTAGGCCACGCCGAGAGCACCAGGGCGGTGGACGACGACGAGGCCTAGGAAGGGAACGACATGGAGGTAGGGAAGATTCGGCAGTTGTTTCCCACGCGGAGGGGAGTACGACTATACGAGGGTTTACAGGTTCGTCTGCCGTCGCCGGAGAATAACAACAGGTGTGGGTGAGTAGAGGGATGGCTAGGCCAGTGATGGGAGTACGGTGGGGCGGTGAGGCCTGCGCGGCAGCAGAGCCGGCCGCGGGGAGGAGGGAGCAGGCAGTCCTGCCGGCGCTTGTTTGAGCGGCTGGAGCAGGAAGAGCAGAGATTGAAGAAGCACGATGGCTGTTGGATGGCCATCCAACAGTCACTGCTTGTGCGACAACCTTTTTTTAGGAAAGCCTCAAATCTGTGGAAAACAGCATACAACCCATCTGCCATTATTTCTAATAATTTACAGCCCATTTGCTAATTATTAAGGTTTTTTTTGGAGCCCATATTCTTTTTGTTAGCATTACAGCCCATATTGTGGCCATGGTTAAAAAATTATATGAAATTTTGCATATTTCGGTGCGATTCGAACTGTTTTTAATCCCGAAATTTCGACTCACATTCAAACTGATTTCAAAAATAAATGTATATCAGTATAAAATCCAATAAATTCTCCATGCATAAAAATTAATGTAATTTAAAATCTTGAAATGAAAAAAAGATATTTGAAACTAATTGCTGCTTTGATGTGTTTTAAAAATGTACAACCCATTTCTCATTATTGATGGGCCATTTTCTCGGCCAGCCGAATGAAAGCTCTCCTCGTCTTGAAAGATTTGCAGCCCAACAGGCCTGACAAAGCGACTTACTTGGCAAAGCACAAAAAAACTGGGCCGTGGCCATGGACCCAGCTGTCAGTCCATTTGTTTTTTAGTCCATTTGGTGGGCTGCGTGAAACAATGATGTAGCATCTATGCAGCCCGTTTAAATCTCATTTGCATTTTTCTCGAAATCCACGGACTTGCTGGGCTGGGTGAAAATATCATGTTGGGCTAGACGGAGAAATGTTATCAAAACATTAACACATGATTGCACGTCAGTAAAATCTTTGCAAGCTTATGTACGCAATCACTAGGAGTTAACTTGCCAAGTTATATATAAACAATTATTATTATTATTTTGTAAGAACTTTCAACTTACGAAATAAAATATCATTTTAATTCAATGAGTTAATAGTACATGGGGTACTATTATTTTTTAGGCTAGACGTGGGACAGTTGAGTTGGTTCTAGGGGAAAGTACTGGGAGAAAACTCAGTTTACATCGAAAAAGAAAGTGGGAGAAAATTCAGAGACCTACTAGGTCCACCTGAGGAGGGGAATATGTTGGGAGGAAGGAGATTCAAAGCACGGCAGCCGAGTGAACTAGTTTTTTTTACGGACAAGTGAACTAGTTTACATACATAAGCAAATAGCCACTAAAAAAAGCAATCAGGTTAATGGGTTCTTAAAAGAAATATTTCGGACAAAACAGATAATTACGACACATAGGCTAATGCATGAAACACTCAGATGATAAATGTGCTTATAAACAGATAAAGTACAACATCTAGACCTTCTTGGCACGCTTGATCATGACGCTGCGGCTGTCCGTGTACTCGTCAGTTACGGGAAGCAGACACGCCCTCATGTCCAAGATCTGCCTGTACATGTCGTAGCATGCGTATGCGTCCTTGGCCGTGTAGGTTATGTAGGCTAGATTCAGAGGTACCTCCCACGTGTTCAGGTCATCCTCTTTCATGTTGGCATATAAGGGGTCGATGATGGTCTCAGCGAGGTCAACCACAAAGTCCTTCTCCTGCCCGTTGCTGATGATCTTGTATTGCTTCTGGATGTTGACAAGCTTGTTGGAACAGATGGCCGAATCGTCGTGTTCTTCCTTCTCTCCACCGTAGCAAAGGTGCAGTCGGCACTGCCGATGAAATGGGCGAATGCCCCAGAACCTGGTACAGCCATAGGACTGAGGCGAGGCAGAGCTTCACCGAGTCCGTATCATTGGTGTACATCACATTCAACTTGGTGCAGCCATAGGACTGAACGGCGAACTCAAAGGGGAACTCCTTGCTGAAGTCAATATCCAGCAGGCTCACCCCTCGGATCGCCATTGGAGTCTCTTCAAGTGAACGAGTGTGTAGGTGGCGGCAGCAGTTCGTTTTTCAGCTCTTGGGGAACTGGATTCAACAGTAAGCTGAGTGTGTATAGGTGACAACAGTTACTACCCCTCCCTCATCCGATACACGCCCGACAGAAGATGCACCCTCGGCCACACGTCGGTTCACGAGCGGGTCTATATTGATACTGTAATAACAAGATTTAGTGGTCACTTTACTTAAATTTAATTAGCTTTAATAGAAATTTTACTTAAAACAAGCAATGCATTCGCTCGTTCTATCAGTGCCACAGGATCAACATGCACAATAATTAGAATTATTATTCTCAGGACGCACACGATCAGCACATTTGTCGCACTTTCACAAAGATAATACTACCAAGTTTGAACTGTTTGTTATGGTTGTTGTCCTCTACATCATCATGCCGTGTTTCCCAGCTTGCAAGATTCAGAACCAACAAATAAGATCCAAATAATAAGTACAAAAAAGATGCCTACACATCTCATTGATTCCCAGCTTGCAAGATTCAGAACCAACAAATAAGATCCAAATAATAAGTACAAAAAAGATGCCTACACATCTCACTGATTCCCAGCTTGCAAGATTCAGAACCAACCCATTAGAGCCTTTTGATAAAGTGAATATCGGGATTAAATCCATCTTGGCTAGCCATGTCATACAATCGAAGAACTTGGCGAATGCTCTTGACTGTCACAACATCTGTAGTTGAGTATTCCTATTTGCACGTCATATTTGCACAGCATAAACAAGGAGACAGGAGAGCATGATTTCGCTTTAATAGCGGCCTCCTTGAACTCAACCTCCAGCTCTACTTGGATGAGGTCTGCCTGGAGTTCCATGATTCAATTCATGTGCCTTTTTCTGCAGTTCACCTGAAATGAAGCAAATATTGGATCATTCAGCTAGCAAGAAGTACTTGCTCTTGTGAGCTGGCAGGTTCTTCTTTAGTAGTTGCACTAAAATTGAGGAACATTAAGTTGGCTGTCCAGCTCATGTAAGGTGCAACTATAATTTTCTTATCCTTTTGTGCAGTTCCACTAAAATAAAGTGTCATTGTGGTGACAGTGACGGCTCCATCTTGCAAAGGCTAATAAAATGTTGCGCGAGATTACGAGCAGAACTTGACGGAGATTTTGGAAACTCCAATCACCCTTTTGTGCAGTTCCACCAAAATTGAGAGATGTTGCCCACGTGACATTTTAGTTGAACTGCACAAGACACTCATTCCAAAAAAAAGTTTTTTGGTGTAGTTCACCAAAAGGTCACAATAGAAACAAGGTGAAATGGATATCCCTATCTGCACAAAAAGATAGAAAGTAAATAGTTACTGGTCAATAAGAATATACGAAACATATACAAAATGAAAAGAAGCATCTTAATTATGTTCATGGAAATCACGCAAGGACAGTAGAAATTTTAAAACTTCAGCAATGCTTCATGTTACCAGAAGCATTACGATCAACAATGAGATTCCTCAAATATGGGATTACTTTAATGGTGGCATTGCTTGTTTACCAGACACAGTAAATCAACGACAGCTAAAGAGTTGGTTTAAGGGCATGGGACCGTGGGGACACCAGGACACTCAGCAGCGTAAAGGAGCAACTTACTTATCATACTGGGGAAAACAGCAGGAGTGCCATTGTACTATGTGAGGGCAGCAAATCTAATCCTGGAGACCTTTTACTATGTGAGGGTAGCAAATCTAATCCTGGAGACCTTTTACTATGTGAGGGGAGCAAATCTAATCCTGGGACCTTTTACTATGTGAGGGCAGCAAATCTAATCCTGGAGACCTTTTACTATGTGATGGCAGCAAATCTAATCCTGGACATACTCTGTTGACTTGTCGACCAGCCGCCACTTTCTATCCTTTTTTAAACCAATAATATATCAGTTCCTTATCTAGTTTGTACTGCATTTTCCCATTATTTCCCTTTTCAACGAAGAGACCGGTTGGGTATCCGGTCTCTACTACTTTCACCATATTATTTCCTCTTTGAATCAATTCCTAGATTCATGCTACAACTTTCCCCCCTTTCTTCGTTGTTTGAACAAAGCCCTAGATTCGAATGCATGAAGTAGCTTTACCACTAATAATACAAAAAATTTAGGTGGCTTTGGAAGAGCTGATGGGAGTAGAAAAATATGCACATGCAGGCACATGGGGAGCTGGGGCAATAGAGCAAGGCCGCTTTCGAAGAACTTATACCTGAGGGTCGCTGGGATGTCGGCGGCGGCAGGTCGGATCTGTGGACAATACGGGAAGGAGGAAGAAGAGTCGAAGGACCTCCCGACTCGGCCATGTGTTGGAGAGAACGGCACGGGCAGAGGATCGGGCCCCTCCGGCAGCTGTGGGTTTCCTCCCTCGGCGGCGATGACCGCGTGAATGATGCACCTTTTAGTCCTTGAGGGAGTCCTGGATTAGGGGGTGTCCGGATGGCCGGACTATACCTTCAGCCGGACTCCTGGACTATGAAGATACAAAATTGAAGACTTCGTCCCGTGTCCGGAAAGGACTTTCCTTGGCGTGGAAGGCAAGCTTGGCGATACGGATATACAGATCTCCTACCATTGTAACCGACTTTGTGTAACCCTAACCCTCTCCGCTGTCTATATAAACCGGAGGGTTTTAGTCCGTAGGACAACATAGACAACAATCATACCATAGGCTAGCTTCTAGGGTTTAGCCTCTCCGATCTCGTGGTAGATCTACTCTTGTACTACCCATATCATCAATATTAATCAAGCAGGACGTAGGGTTTTCCCTCCATCGAGAGGGCCCAAACCTGGGTAAAACTTCGTGTCCCTTCCCTCCTGTTACCATCTGGCCTAGACGCACAGTTCGAGACCCCCTACCCGAGATCCGCCGGTTTTGACACCGACATTGGTGCTTTCATTGAGAGTTCCTCTGTGTCGTCGCCGTCAGGCTCGATGGCCCCTACGATCGTCAATAGAGACGCAGTCCAGGGTGAGACCTCCCTCCCTGGACAGATCTTCGTCTTCGGCGGCTTCGCACTGCGGGCCAATTCACTTGGCCATCTGGAGCAGATCGAAAGCTACGTCCCTAGCCGCCAGGTCAGATTTGGAAGTTTAAACTACACGGCTGACATCCGCGGGGACTTGATCTTTGACGGATTCGAGCCACTGCCGAGCGCGCCGCACTGTCCCGACGAGCATGATCTAGCTCTGCCACCGAACAGTGCCCTGGAGGCCGCACCCGCATCGGCTTCGACCCTTAATTCGGAGCCAACTGCGCCGATCGAGGATGGGCGGTTGGACGCCGCCTTGGGGGCTGCGATCCCAACGGTGATTGAGCCGAACACCAGCCCCGCACTCCGCGAGACTCATGACTCCAAGGAGCTGGACTCCTCTCCGGATTCCGAACCCTCCGCGCCCCCGCCGATCGAATCCGATTGGGCGCCGATCATGGAGTTTACTGCCGCGGACATCTTTCAGCACTCGCCTTTCGGTGATATTCTGAAGACACTGGAGTCTCTCTCTTTATCAGGAGAGACCTGGCCGGACTACGGTCAGCAAGGTTGGGGTACGGACGATGAAGTAATTCAAAGCCCACCCACCTCCCACTTTGTAGCCACTATCGATGATTTAACCGACATGCTCAACTTCGACTCCGAAGACATCAACGGTATGGACGCCGATGAAGGAGACGATGAAGAACTAGCGCCTATTGGGCCCTAGAATGCCACCTCGTCATATGACGTATACATGGTGGATGCACCAAAAGATGATGACGAGGAGCGGAAGGACGCACCAAAGGCATGTTCCCTCGAAAAGCAGTCAAAGCGGCGACGTAAGCGCCGCCCCAAATCCCGCCTCGACAAAAATAACGATCACACAGACCCAGCGCTGGAGCAGGGCAAACCGCTGCCGGACAACGGCAATCCGGATAATCAAACCGACCAAACAAACCCTATCAAGGATAATGGTCCGGACGACATAACGCCGGACAGACTCCCGGAGCAGCAGAATGCCTGTAAATGGCTTGTTGCCACCACGAGGAGTCTTAAAAGCAGAAGAAAAGGCTCAAGGCCGCTCAAGACACACTCCAAATGAGATGGAGTAAAATACTCAACACAGCAGCAAGGTACGGCGATAATCGCCCCTCCAACAGCTACCCAAAGCGGAAGCTGCTACCCGAATTCAATGAGGAGGCCTCAGACCCCCCACAACCAAACATCAAAGTAGCCACCTGGTCGGATAGACGACCCCTCTACCAACACAGAGCGGCATACAACGCCGCTCACAATACAACACGCGACCCATGCGAGGGCTTGCACCCAAAGGATGGCGCAACAAGATCCATCTATGGACCATGCAAGCGCACCCCAGCATACAATGTAACACAACAAACATCCGAACAATGCGGTACACCCAGCTACAGGGGTGCCGCACACCCCCTATGTTTCACCGATGAGGTGCTGGACCACGAATTTCCAGAGGGATTCAAGCCCGTAAACATAGAGGCATACGACGGAACAACAGACCCTGGGGTCTGGATTGAGGACTACATCCTTCATATCCATATGGCTCGAGGAGACGATCTCCATGCCATCAAGTACTTACCCCTCAAGCTCAAAGGGCCAGCTTGCCACTGGCTCAAAGGCCTCCCCGAAAGCTCCATTGGGAGTTGGGAAGAGCTTGAAGACGCTTTTCAGGCAAATTTTCAAGGGACTTATGTCCGACCTCCGGATGCGGACGATTTGAGTCACATAACTCAATAGCCCGGAGAGTCAGCCCGAAAGCTTTGGAACAGGTTTCTTACTAAAAAGAACCAGATTGTCGACTGTCCGGACGCCGAAGCCTTGGCAGCTTTCAAGCATAGCGTCCGTGATGAATGGCTCGCCAGACACCTCGGCCAAAATAAGACGCGAATGATGGCCGCATTAACAAACCTCATGACCCGCTTTTGTGCGGGTGAGGACAGTGGTCTAGCCAGATGCAGCACCAGTGACCCCAGTACATCCGAAGTTACAGATGGAAACGGGAAATCACGGTGCAACAGAAATAACAAACGCCGGAATAAAGAAGACCGCACGAAGGGCACGACAGTAAATGCCGGATTCAAAAGCTCTCGGCCAGGTCAAAAGCCGCCCCCTAAAGGCACCAGGGATGAACTGTCCAGCCTCAACAAAATTCTGGACCAAATATGTCAGATCCATAGTACCCCTGGTAAACCTACTAATCATACCCACAGAGAATGTTGGGTCTTCAAGCAGTCTGGCAAGCTCAACGCCCTACACAAGGGGGAGGATACGCCAAGTGAAGACGAGGACGAGCCTCGCAAGCAAGACACGGGGGAACAAAAGAAATTTCCACCAGAAGTCAAAACAGTAAACGTGTTACACGTGATCAAGGGAAAAAACAATGCGGCACTCCCAGAAAAATATACCCAAGTGCCTGTCACCGCGAAGTCCTGCCACTGGTCGTCTCAACCGATCACCTTCGACCATCGCGATTACTCATCAAGTATCTGGCACGCAGGATGTGCTGCCCTGGTATTAGACCCAGTAATTGGCGGATATCACTTCACACGAGTCTTGATGGATGGCGGCAGTAGCCTAAACCTAATATATCAGGATACAATCCACGGGATGGGGTTAGACCCAACACAAATTCGCCATAACAATACTACCTTTAAAGGAGTAAGGCCAGGCCCAGGGGCTCGTTGCACGGGTTCCCTCCCACTACAAGTTATATTCGGCTCCCCCGATAACTTCCGTCGCGAGCATTTAACTTTCCACATCGCTCCGTTTCAAAGTGGCTATCAAGCACTGCTCGGACGCGAAGCTTTCACTCGCTTTAATGCAATACCACACTATGCCTCCCTCACACTCAAGATGCCCGGTCCATGTGGCATCATTGCAGTGCACGGAAATATCAAGCGATCTCTGCATGCCGAAGAGAGTGACGCTGCCTTGGCAGCCGCACAATAAAGGCGCCTGGACCAGCGAAAGCATCCAATAGGCCGTCAAGACCTCGGACACAACTAATCGAGTCCGGCGCCGCTACTTATACCGAATAAACAGTCACACCTCTATTTGTCAATACAAGCGGCTCAACGCGCACAGACAAGTGGCAATTTCTTCTCATCTTGAATTATGCATGGTTTCTTTAAAAAACTATCTTTCTGCACGACAACTTTTTCACCTAAATTCCTCTCTTTTACAGACGATCATCGTGCTACACCCGTCCAGGATACGGCACAACGGAGACACAGGCGCAGACGTGCAGCAGGGACCCGTTCCAAGGATTCTTTTTAGATTAAGACCCTGCGTAAACCTTTTTTACTGTCTCTTGTTGATACATATCCACCAAAGGATGCTGACATCTTGGCATGTGGCAACGCTAGAACAATGCCCGTACCTGGACAGAAGGGGCTTCTTACAAAGGCCGTTATTTAGGCCCGGTTTATACCACTAAGACCGAATACCTTAGGGAGTGTTCGGCGTCGCAAGTTCGGCCTCATATGCATCAGCTCCAAATCATTGTCTTTGGTCAAATGTTGGGTTTGCCCGGCTCCTGTGTTTTGGTGCCTTACGTTCCGCTTTACTGGCTAAGGTAGCACCAGGAGAACTACTGCGATTGTGCCCTGGTTCATGCGGACGAGCACCTCAGTAGAGAAAGCCGAAAACTGACTGTCATGATATAGCATGAGACTGGTCAACCACTCGATGACCTGTCAGAATGTTAGAATTCCTCCGCCTTAACGAAGGGCCGTTTTCCGGCCAGGCATGTACGCACCCCGGGATTGGGAGAGTGCGGAGCCACCAGGGGTTATCTAGTAGCCCCACTGTCAAACTCCTATGGCTAAGTGAAAGTGCTAAAGCATTATAGTCTGGTTGCCTCGCTCGCTCCGCTATCACCTCCTTAATAGGACCAAGACGTTGGGTTAAGTGTGAACGCGTGTTTGGGCGAGCACCTCCGCATTATATGCGTGAGGGTTGAAGCCGACGACTGCAATCTTTCAGGTTATACACATGTATACATAAACGGCCGCCCAGGAGGCATCATATTACTTTCAGGCAAAAGTATAAAAATATCCTTATAAAAATTTATAAAAGCATCTCGCTTACAATGAGATTACATATCACTCAAACATAATATTTTTTGAGCACTTGGTCTCTATCGAACGAGCACCCTCAGGAACTTCTTCAAAGTAATGCTCAGCAGCCCTTCGACCTATGGCCGAATCCCGCGCTGCAATGGTGGTAGCATCCATCTCTGCCCAGTATGCTTTAACACGGGCAAAGGCCATTCTGCGCCCTCTATGCACGCGACCTCTTCATCGCATCAATGCGTGGCACCACGTCAAGGAGCTTCTGCACCAAGCCAAAATAGGTGTTCGATTTTGACCTTTTCGGCCATAGCTGATCCACAACAGACCTCATGGAGACTCCGGACAACCTATTTAGTTCGGCCCATTCGGCTAATTGGTCACTCAAGGAAAGCGGACGCTCGGGAGAATGGAATTGTCTCCAAAACAGCTGGTCTACTTCACGGTCTGTCTGACACTGGAAATACTTGGCCGCATCGGCAGCGCTCGCCGCCAAATCCATATATACATCCTCCGAACTCCACAACCGATCCAGAGGGTCATATCGTGGATCTCCGAACTTCCTCCGCAACATAAAGGATTTCCCAGCTACAATATCCCCGGCTTCCCGCAGCTCCTCCTTCTTTGCCCTCATAGCAGAGCGGAGGTCCTTTCTCATTGCAGCAACCTTCTCAAGGTCCGATGCCTTCGCTTGGTTTTCCTTTTCGAGAACTCGGCAACGTTCGGCGGCGGCTTTTAATTCTATGGCCATCTTGGCCATCTTGTCTCGGCTCTCGCCATGCGCGGCCTTCTCGGCTTGCAACTCTTCGGCCGCCTTCAAAGCAGCCGCATTACCCAACCTCGCTTGTTCCTTGGCTCGGGCAAGTTCCACCCGCAAGGCTTCAACAGTGGCAGCTCCATCTGCAGTCACAACATGTTAAAGATACGGGCATCATGCTGCTCTTCTTATGTGGCGTTTTAAGGACACTTACCCTGTGCCTCGTCAAGCCTTTTGTTAACAAGCTCGATGTCGGCGTCTGCCGCATCCAACTGCCGTTCTAAATGGGCAAACTCGCTAGTCCGGCTAGCCACCGGAGCTTCCATTACCTGCACATAAAGGCAGTATGGTTATTACCTGGGAATATGATCCTCTGTTCGTCGTCGTTTCTGACGACAACCAGAGTCTCAGGGGCTACTATCTACACAGGGCACACCTAGCATGTGCAGGACTATCATACATTCTTTTACGTACCTCAAAGCCTGTCAGTAGACTCATAAAAGCTTCATGCAATCCGCTTTCGGCGGACGATATCCTCTCCATCACCGTATTCATCAGCACACGATGTTCGTCTGAGATGGCCGCTCGCCCCACCAACTCCCTCAGAACATCCGATCGCACACTAGCCGGTGCCGGACTCTTTTGTCTGCTCTCTTCGGGAACCGGACGCTGGGAGCTTCGGGGGTCAACGGGATTATTTTCTGGCCTCACCGGACTCGGAGAGGCCCTCCGCGACGACACTTCAGGGTCACCCGCTTCCGGAGCGAAGGAGTCCGGAGGAGGCGTTTCACTCTCCATCATCTCTGGAAGAAGATCCCCCGAAGACGAGCTCATTTGAGAGGGGCTAAGGCCCGAACTGCAAAGATATATGCGGTGGTTATTTTCTCAGAAGAAAAAGATGGCGTATATGTACTATTAAAGTATTTCGGGTCACTTACGACTCGCGGGAGAATTGACCCCCCCCGCAGACTTTGTGCGGCAACAGCGCCCCCTAGGGTAGGACCCTCTGTGGGAGACTTCTTCTCCCATTTGGAAGCTTTGGCTTCCGAACCCCCGGGCACGGTCCTTTTCCTCCTCTGGTCGTCTTCCTTCATGGAGACGCTCCCTCCCTCGGTTAGAATGGGCAGCGTTGGGGGCCCGCGTCCACCCGTGTTAGCCTCCCCGGTATCTTCCTTCAAGGGCTCCGGGCAGGGTGCGACTTGGAGCATCTTTTCCAGTACCGGATTTTCCAAACCCTCAGGGAGGGGGGGGGCCGAACAACGAATCAACTTCGCCTTTGTTAGCCAGTCCTGGTCAAAAGAGAACTCTCAGAGATAACTTCGTAACAAGTGAGAGATAGTATATTTGGCTGGAAGATTCCTTACCTGTTCGGCGGCGCGGATACTGCTCAGGCCCACGTCCTCGGTGATTTCCGGACACTCTACCTGAGGTCCGAAGAATGACTTGTACATCTCCTCGTGCGTCAGGCCGAGGAAATTTTGAATGACACGCGGTCCCTTGGGATTGAACTCCCATAAGCGAAGAGGCTGGCGTTTGCAAGGCTGGACTTGACGGACCAGCATAACTTGTATTACCGCAACCAAACTGAAATCTCCATTAAAGAGATCTCGAATGCAGCTTTGCAGCACAGGCACGTCCTTGGCTGGACCCCAGCTCGGTCCTCTGCTAATCCATGACATCAGTTGTGGTGGAGGGCCCGAGCGGAAAACGGAGGCGGCCGCCCACTTGGCACTTCTAGGAGCCGTGATGTAGAACCACTCCTGTTGCCACAATTTAGACACCTCTGGGATGGAACCTTTGGGCCATGAAGCTCCCATCATCTTGCGTATTGAGGCACCTCCACACGCCGCATGTTGCCCTTCGATCATCTTCGTCTTTACTTCAAAGGTCTTGAGCCATAGGCCAAAGTGAGCGGTAACCCGGAGGAAGGCCTCGCACACGACAATAAATGTCGTGATACAAACAAAGGAGTCCGGAGCTAGATCATGGAAATCTAGCCCGTAGTAAAACATCAAGCCCCTGACAAAAGGATCCAGAGCAAGGCCTAGACCTCGGAGGAAGTGGGAGACGAACATGACACTCTCGTTGGGTTCGGGGGAGGGGACGGCCTGCCCCCAGGGAGGCAGCCGATGCAAAATCTCAGCGGTCAGATATCTGGCCTCCCTCAACTTTTCGATGTCTTCTTCCCTGACGGAGGAAGGCACCCATCGGCCTTGAAGGCTAGATCCGGACATGACTGAGGGTTCGGAGCACCTGACCTGAACTTTGGGCGTTTGAGCTTGGGGTGGGGGAAGGATTCAATTGAGCATGGGAGGGAAAAATAAAAGGCCTTGTCCCTTTATAAAGAGGGTTAATATCAAGCGTCCTCTCCGTGTCCGTTTGGACTTGCCTATAATCTAGGAGTCCTAGGAACGGTTGGGTTACCCATGACTGTATTGATGAGAATCCCGGAATAAGGGGACACGATCTCTGCTTTAACAAGACGTGCCAAGGAAACCGCCTCGCATAACGCGCTGAGGTAGGATAATGAAACGACTCGGATAAAGGCTTGGCCGTGGTGTGTCGCACTACGGAATACGTCAACAGATTAGTTTTGTGTAAATATTGTTCTCTCTATGGCAATATGTGGAAACTTATTTTGCAGAGCCCGACACTATCTTTGTGTTCAAAATTTTCTATGAAGTACTTGGAGGAGGAACCTGCCTTGCAATGCTGAAGACAAACTGCGCGCCGGACTCGTCGTCATTGAAGCCTGGTTTAGGGGCTACTGAGGGAGTCCTGGATTAGGGGGTGTCTGGATGGCCGGACTATACCTTCAGCCGGACTCCTGGACAATGAAGATAAAAGATTGAAGACTTCGTCCCGTGTCCGGAAAGGACTTTCCTTGGCGTGGCAGGCAAGCTTGGCGATACGGATATAGGGATCTCCTACCATTGTAACCGACTTTGCATAACCCTAACCCTCTCCGGTGTCTATATAAATCAGAGGGTTTTAGTTCGTAGGACAACATAGACAACAATCATACCATAGGCTAGTTTCTAGGGTTTAGCCTCTCCGATCTCGTGGTAGATCTACTCTTGTACTACCCATATCATCAATATTAATCAAGCAAGACGTAGGGTTTTACCTCCATCGAGAGGGCCCGAACCTGGGTAAAACTTCATGTCCCTTGCCTCCTGTTACCATCCATCCTAGACGCATAGTTCGGGACCCCCTACCCGAGATCCGCCAGTTTTGACACCGACAGTCCTCTACACACACCGGCCGAAGGGATCCGTCCGGATCTGTGACCAGCGGTGAGCAGAGAGAAAATGTCGCTACCGCTGTCTTGTTTATATCTGGAGAGGATGAGAGAATGAAGAGAGCAACCCTAGTAAAGCAAGCGCTCAGGCCCCTGCGTCCATATATAGTGGAGTGATTATATTTTTTCTCTCCACAACAAGCGTTTCAATTTGTGTACATGGCATTAAAGAAAAGAAACTCTCTATTTAAGGTGACTACTTTACGACTCCTACTTACTTCTAGTAGTACTACAGTATAGTTAACTTGTGCTCCCCGCCCCTCCATTCATTGAACAACCCCACGGGCGAATAAACATACAGTAAGTACTGTATTTATATAGAACGAACAAGCTCGAACTATTTTCGCATAGTTAAAAGTTGAAGGCGGGGCTTTTCCCGGGTAGGGCCAGAATACTATTTTAATTTTTTTAAAACTTCAAGACGGCCACATAGCATGGAGCCGACCCCAACGATTTTAAGCTTACATGCACGGTACACGCTATCCTAGGCTACTATACACATGAAACTGCCACACGAGCGTCCGGGCTGCGCTTGGCTCTTCGCCTCTTCGGGAAATCGAACAATGATGGAATACTACTGCACCGGAGGAGTACTACAGTACGCTTCTGGCCATCTAACACCGATTGAACTGCTGCACGTCCACCGCGTGCGGGAGGGAGAGCGTGTAGTGAAATCTTCTCCTAGTCTTGCCAGCCACCACGCTCATGGGCGAGGGAGGGACGCTCCTGCCTTTGCGTGTATGACAGGTGGGCCCTACAGGTGTGTGGCCAACCTGTCATACAGCCAAAGGCAGGTGCAGTTAAGTCCGCGAGGGAGAGGATAATCAAACTTCTCGTTGATGTACGAGTTGACGCGACACATCAAAGCACTGCACTCAATATATTTCAATAGTTTGCGTGTGTGACTCCCATATGAAGAGGCTGGGGGTCATCATCCTCCTTTTCGAGAAAAAACAGATGCGTGTGTGAGAGGACGAGTGCATGCGTGCATCTCTTCTCTTCCTGTATAACGTACTACTAAACTCAGAGTACAAGTTTTTGTGGGTGGCACGATGGTGTGTGCGAGAAGTCCCGAGAGATAGGTTTAATGCATTAATTGCAATGCATGCATGCATAAAGTACATGCATCGGTCAATTTTCTCTTAATACTTGCATGCAATGATTTAATGCACCTTGGAATCTGAACATGTTTTGGGGACAACCAAATTGATCCTCATAAAATGGAAAAACTAAAATTTTGAGATAAGCCCTATAAAACCGGAAAGGAGGGAGTAGAAAAATAAGTACTCCATCCGGGAATAGTGCCGCACTTCGAAACTAGAACCGTCAATAAATTTTGAGCTTGCGTCTCGTCACATTCCAAATTACTCCATGCTATATTGAATTGCAAACCTGTTCACACCTTCACAACCTAAACGGTTTCCCACTTAGGAGCATATTAGTACTCAGTTATAAATACTAGTATGCCAAGATGACTGCACATTCCTCCTCAACTCCTCATCCACAAAAACAAACAAGTCATTCAGCATCCTTCCCTTGCGTCTACCATGGCCAACGTGAGTTCTGGGTCGAGAGATTGCCACCAGGGAGAGGCGAGCATGGAAGCGGAAGCACGAGAGATGTCCCGCCTTGCTGCGAGAGCAGCCGACATGTCCCGCCGCACGGAAGTAGCAGCACAGAGGTCCCGCCGCGCCGTTGAAGCAGCACGGAGGTCCCGCCACACTGTCGATGCAGCAGACTGGTCCGGCCGCACCGCGGAAGCAGCAGAGATGTCCCGCCATGCCACGATTGCAGCAGAGATGTCCCGCCGCGCGGCGGCGGCCCGGGAAAATTACTCGCGGCAGGCGACGACTGTTACAGGCGCATGCATGCGATCGTCCATAGCGAGATGGATCAGATCTCCGGCTCGGCGAGGTTGCAGGACGACATGATAGCCTCATTTGAACAGGCTACCGGCGTCATCCGGCAACTAAGGGAGGGCAATGAGAGGCTCCGGGCCGAGCGCGACCTACTGAGGGAGAAGATCGTCCGAAGTGCAGACCTGTAGGAGGAGACCAGTGCCTTGTTGTAGAAACTTATGGATGAGAATGACATGCTCCGCAACAAGCGCCAAAGGCTGGTGGAGGAATCCCTGGATGTTCTCAAGCAGCGTCTTGAGGACACGAAAGAGCTCATCGCCGCCCGCGGTGGAGACTAGTTTCTTGGTTTCTTTTGATGTAATAATCGGTTTAGGATGTGGATTGTGTCGTCGGCTATGAAATGTTGGGTTCTAGCGCGGATGTTTGGCCTTTGTTGGCCTCTTGGGATGTTGCATTTCAATCTGGTAGGTTTTAGTCCTTCTGTTAGGCTGGAGTTGTGCTGAACTTCTTGTGAATTGTGGTGGTTTTCAGTAATGAAAATCGGAGGGGGCAAGCCCTTCTTTGATCAAAAAAAATTAATTGTCCTTATATATTCATTAGTCTTGCTATAAGTCGTAGTAGATGCTATATAGGTCCGTCGGATCTTACATCAAGATCCGTGCTTTCAGATTTTCTTTTTTCTCTCTTAAATCTCAGTCAAGTGAGACATAGCCACACCATTAAACAGAGGCTCGGGCGCCATTAATGGAGACCTTGGGAGAGAGGTGGACGGCAGATGGAGGTCAAAGGGCTCTCCTCCCGATAAGCACGCGTAGGGGTCTGATTGCACGCCTCTCATACTCAAATAGCTACCCTGCACGAGGACTCCTACCTAATAAAAAATGGGGACGCGTGGCGGCACATAAATGGTACTAGTAAGTAGAACGCCCACAGTTTCAATAATACTTGTGTTTCCGATTGTAACGTGACATCACTTGTTCCAAAATGACTTTGTTGATTGTTAATGTGTGCGCCTTCGCAAATCGGACTACAAATTTACCACAACATTTTGGTGCCATGTCATGGCACCAAGCCAAGTTTCATTATTTTCATGCGTGTTTTGGATTTACAGGAATTAAAAAACTAAGTTTTTCAATGTTTCCAACCCAGCCACGACGCCCAGAATTTTGAATTTCATTCCCATTTCTTGCATAGAACCTAGAAATTTACCCAAGGACACACATGTGATTTTTCAACCAACTTTGGTGCACTGGAACATGCTTGTATTTCGAATTTGAATTATGCACACAAAGGTGACATGTTCCCTCCCAGAACCACGAGCCTTCTTGAGAGAAGCTCCGATTTGCAAGAAGCTTATACCAAAATTTGTTCCTATTCGGCCAATTTTTTACCACGGCATGCTACTACCATGACATGACACCATGCCAAGTTTCATGATTTTAAAACCAAGTTTCTCAATGTTCTCGACCAAGCCACGATGCCCAGATGTTTGAATTTTATTCTCATTTTTTGCATGGGACCTACTCCTTCCTTCCATCTATATAGGGCCTAATGTGTTTTTCAAGACAACCTTTGACTATTGACAAGATTAATAGCACATGAGATGTATACTATGAAAATTATATTATTGGAAGCTCCTTTGACATACAAAATTGTAGGTATGCTTTGTGTAAGTTGCATGTCATATATTATTGCTCTAACGTTTGGTCAAAGTTAGCCTTGAAAAACGCATTAGGACCTATATAGATGGAAGGAGGGAGAAGAAATTCACCCGAGGACACAAATGTGATTTTTTTTAACCAACTTTGGTGCACGGGAGCATGTGCTTGTAGTTCAAATTTGAATTATGCACATTAAATGACCAAAAACTCAATTAACGTGTAAATAAGGCCAAACGAAGCCGGAATAATTCCAAAATTTAATAGGGCACTCATGTAGTTCTATGTTGCCTTTGTAAATAAACTCAATGGGGACAATGTATATCGTTTCGCACTCAAAGGTGGCACGTTCCCTCTCAAAACCACGAGCCTTCTTGAGAGAAGCTTTGGTTTGCAAAAGCTTATACCAAAATCTGTTCCTATTCGGCCAATTTTTTTACCACAACATGGTAGTACCATGACATGACATCCATGCCAAGTTTCTTGATTTTTAGACGTGTTTTGGATATACAAGAATTTTAAAACCAAGTTTCTCAATGTTCTCGGCCGAGCCACGATGCCCAGATGTTTTAATTTTATTCTCATTTCTTGCATGGGACCTAGAAATTCACCTGAGGACACAAATGTGATTTTTCAACCAACTTTGGTGCACGAGAGCATAATTTGACTTATGCACATTAAATGACCAGAAACTCAATTAATGTATAAAAACGACAAACGAACCCGGAATAATTCCAAAATTTAACAGGGCACTAATGTAGTTCTATGTTGCCTTTGTTAAGAAACTCAAGGGGGGGCAGCGTATATCGGTTCACACTCTAAGGTGGCACGTTCCCTCTTAGAACCACGAGCTTCCAAATCGGCCCATTTTTTACCACAACATGTTAGTGCCATGACACCATGCCAAGTTTCATGATTTCCAGGCGAGTTTTGGATTTACATGAATTTAAAATCAAAGTATCTCGATGTTCTCGGCCGAGTCATGACGCCCAGATGTTTGAATTTCATTCTCATTTCTTCCATGGGACCTAGAAATTCAACCAAGGACACACATGTGATTTTTCAACCCACTTTGGTGCACCGGAGCATGTGCATGCAATTCATATTTAGATTATGCACATTAAAAGTCCAGAAACTCAATTAATGTATAAAAAGGCCAAATGAACCCGAAATGATTCCAAAATTTAACAGGGCACTCATATAGTTCTATGTTGCCTCTCTAAATAAAATCAGGGGGGAGGCAGCGTATATCGTTTCGCACACAAAGGTGACACGTTCCCTCTCAGAACCACGAGGCTTGTTGAGAGAATCTACGGTTTTGCAAGAGGCTTATACCAAAACTTGTCCCAATTCAGCCAAAAATTATACGCATGAAAACAAGGTTTAGATTATCCCAAACATCTCGCTACCTAGACCAATAATGTAATATGATTTGAATTCAACATAAAATGGATACAAATATTTGAATTGGAGAGCGTATGGTACATGTAGTTCATAGTGAAATATGATTACTGCTATATGTATGTTTTTTGTTATCAAGATAATATTTAAATTATTGTATAACTTGACAACAATCGTATTCAAATAAGGAAAATTGATTCAAATTTAGTCCATATGGTAGACGACAATATATATGTTCACATGGTGGAGTAAAATGTTCATATATGATGGAAGATCAAAATGTACGACTACATCAATTATAAACCGCAAGGTCAGCTAACGATATATTCGAATTCAACATAACATGGATTCAAAAATTTAAATTCGAGATCATGGCATCTGTAATCATATAAAAAGGGACATTACTCTTTCTTTGTGGGAATTGATTTGTTTTTTGTTGTTGTTGAGGGAAGTGTGAATTGATTTGGTACTGTGCAGGGCATCTATAGCAATATAGTAAAAGGGGACATGACTCTCTTGTGTCTTGTATGAATTGTTTTTTTACACGTTAAGTTTGTTATGCCGAACAAGGAATCCGCACCTTGTTATCCCGAAATTTTCAAGCTCGAGTATCTTTTGCCTCACCTGCTTTGAAACTCCCGCTTCTTCAACCCGCGCCGCGCCTTGTTATCCCAAAATTTGGACGCGCGCGAGAACTGCCTCCTCATCCGAAATCGCTCCCACAGCCCAGACACGCGAAATCCCCCTTCTACCCCTCAGCCAGAAATGAAGCTCCACGTCGCGGTGTCAAAACCGGTGGGGCTACGCTGGTAACTTACCCTACGTTTCGGACAAGCGCGTCCCTAAGCTTGGCTCCCCCATCCCCCTTCCCCCCCGCCATTTGTACACCGAGGCCGCCAAAACCCGCGAAAACCCCACGCTCCTCCGTCGGCCTCCCGGCCGCCGCCCAGCCGGAGACTCTTCCCCGACTACGTCGTCCACCGCAACAGCTCACCGTCCCTCATCCACCGCACCAGATGAGGATCCTTTGTCGATCTCGTCGTCCCGCCGGATCAGCCACCCCGTCCTCCACCTCCAAGGAGCTGCCCCGACGTTCGCCTCGTCTATCACGCCACCTCAATCCCCACAGCGCCATCTTGACCGGCTCCACCGGAACCGTAGCACCCTCACCAATTCCTCCGATGAAGCCGAGGCCAACTCGGCGCCACCAAGGAGGTTCTGCACTCACCGCTGCATTTTATCTTTTATTCGATCTCATAGGGCTGCCGGTGCTCGATACCGAGCAGACATGGCGTGTCTCCATCGACGACACCGTGGCCGGCCACATCATCCACGGCGTCTCTCCCCCATGTCGTTGCTTCCTTGGCGGCGACTTCCAGAACGGCACTAGCTGCAGCTGCTTCGGCTCTCGCTCGTGCTGCGGCTCTATTCTTGTTGTCGGTCACGCTGCTGCACTGCTCCTGCTTTTGTTCATGATACTGCTCTGCTCTTGCTCTTGCTTGCGCTGCTGTTGCTGCACGACCTCCGGCAGCTACAGGAGTTGCTGCTTTAGCACTCGCTCGCAGTGCTACTACACGATTGCTCTCTGCTAGTGTGTTCCCTGCTCGAGCGTCTGCTGATTTAGATCACTGCTTCTCTGCTACTAGTGCTCGAATGCCCTAAACATCTATTGCAATGCTCTGTTACTAGTTCAATCAGTTTCGACAGTAAAATTCAGTTTCGACTGTGAAGTTCATTTTCTTTAGTTAAGTTCAGAGTGAACAGTACTTACAGCATCTGTCGGAGCGGCCGTGGCGCGGCTGATGCGTTTTACATCTAGCACTTTTTGGTGATGTATTTTACATCATCTATTGCAGATGATATTAGGGTTCCACTTCAGATTAACGTTGTCTGTCTTGTCATGCTTCAGCCTCGTCGCCGTACACCTTAGCGGAGCTGCTCCAACGACGGAACCATCCATCACAGCGGAGCAGTACCCTTGGCGTCGTTTCTAGAGGCCTCGGATCTTCTTCCCCGCCTCCGACAGTCACACCAGCATCATCACCATCCTCCATGTCCAACCTAGTGATGCTAAAGTCCACAAGGCTATGCTAAAGAGGTTGTACACTCGTCGCATCACTTTATTTCTCCATTCCTCTGTTCTTCCAATTCATGTGAGCCAAAAACCCAGGTTGACTGAAATCCTATGTTTCCAAATGCTCTGTTTTGCACGTGCATTCCTATCCTATTCCTGTGTTTTTCCTATCCCTGCGTTTATAGAATCCTCCAATTCTAAGGACCCCTTACAGATTTACTTCATTTTCAGATAGGCGTCAAAGAAAACTCTGTGTTATGTCCTGCTCCTACCGTGTCGTCATCCACCCCACCTGAGGTGCACCATCGACAGAAGCGTTCACTTCAGCAGAGATCCCCCCTGCAGACTTCCTTTCGCCGCCTCAGATCATCTTCCCCATTGCCTGCAGCCACGCCAACTGCATTACCATCATCGACTGAGCAGATGAACCTGAGGACTACACAGTTCCGGAAGAGAGGTCGCAGTCTTTCGTGTTTGCTTACGTTATACATCGGTTTTTATTACCTGCTACTTTATCGTTCAATCTTGAGTTTTGAATTTCCCATGGGTCTCATATCGAGCCAGCAACGAATAGTATCTGTCTACTATCTGGTTCATCTGGGGTCTTCTATGTGGTTCATGTTGGGTAGGCAACAAACAATAGATGATCCATTGTCTATCTTTTTAAACTGAAGCTATAATCTACATGCTATCATTAGTTTTGGATCCATCCACTCGTTTGCTACCATCAGTCTTGATTTTTGCATGCACCCCTTAGGCCTTAGAAAATCTAACTATTTTTTATTATGCATGTCAGATATTGTACACAATCGTACTGAACATGTAGAGAAAAAGAGAAGACTGTTGCGTGCGAATATAATGTCATGCAGATGCCGCTCCATGGTGGGCGAAGTGCCCCCCTGCCTGCATTTCCAGATTGTATTCCAGAGGAAGATAACTGTTCAGATGGAGATTCAGAAGGAGCCGACCACGCCTGTTTACCACCTGAGGTGTTTGCTCTAACTTGGCATTCTGATTTTGGTCATATCATGCATATGGCGCCTTGCATTGCTTACATTATACATCTTATATGTCATCAGCTTAGTTTAGATTTGCTTTGTGTGAATGCCACCTGTTTGGTTTCTATATCATACTCCAACCATTCGTAAATACTTGTCTTTTTAGAGATTTCAACAAGTGACTACATACAGAACAAAATGAGTGAATCTACACTCTAAAATGTGTCTATATACATCTGTATGTGGTACTCCATTTGAAATCTCTCAAAAGACAAATATTAGGAACGGAGGGAGTATATGGGAATTATGCAATGCCGTCTTCTTTAGCCAGGCATCATATATGTGAATCATGCAATGCCATCCTGTTTAGCCACTCATCGTATATGTGAATTGTATCGTGCCATATTTTTTCCTTAATGTATTCCATTTGTCAACAATGTTTATACATTCATCTACTCTTCCTGTGCATCAGCCATTTGAGTCGGTCATGGGAAAATCTGGAGTGAAAACAAGGTCTTGTGAGCAGTCAGTGCTACCTGTCGATGCAGATTTCTTGTTGGTTACAGATAGCTCCTCAGAAGAGGATTCAGAGAGAGATGACCAGTCGTATCCCCCCCGAGGTGCATGCTCTAACTTGGTTGGGTTATATTGCTCATATCATGCATATGGTGTCTTGCATTGCCATGCCATCTTCTTAGATTAGACATGCTTTGTGTGAATGCCTCTTGTTTGCTTTCTATATCAGAAATGTGAATTATGCAATGCCATGTTTTTCAGCCAGTTATCATATATGTGAATTATGCACCGCCATGGAGCCAGGCATCATATATGTGAATTATCTCATGCCATCTTTTTTTTCATTACGTATTCCATTTGTCGACAATCTGTGTATATTGAACTACTCTTCATGTGTATCAGCCATTTGAGCTGGTTATGGAAAAATCTGGAGTGAAAACAAGGTCTTCAGAGCAGGCAATGGTACCTGTTGAAGCATATATCTCGATGGTTACAGGGAGCTCCTCAGAGGAGGATTCAGAGACAGATGACCAGTCCTATATCCCACCTCAGGTGTATGCTCTAAGTTGCAATGTTTATATTTCTCATATGATGCATATGGTGTCTTGCATTGCTTAGTTTAGACATCATATGCACAATATTTAATTCTATCTGGTTAGTTTAGAGATCATACATGTGAGTGCCAGCTGCTTAGTATATGAATCAATTATGTCAATTATATCATGCCATCATGTATACTTAGACAACATGTATGTGAATTATTTCATCACAACCTATTTTAGAAAGACATCATATAGTTTTGTCATGTCATCCTGTTTAGGTACTCATCATATGTTGAATTATGCCATTATATCCTGTTAAGTTATCCATCATATATCTGAAACTGTGTCATGCTATCCTGTTTAGTTAGGCATCATATATGTGAAACTGTGTCATGCTGTCCTGTTTGGTTAGACAACATATATGTGAATTACCACATCTATCTATCATACAATGTCTGTATGTTCAATTTCTTTTCTTCTTTATCAGTCATTTGAATTGGAGGGGGTGATGGCAGTATCTAAGGTAGCAAAAACCCGTTCTTCACAAAAGACAGTGCTACCCGTCGATGCAGATAGAACCATGGTTGTACTGGCCCACAAACTAGCCCCAGCACACATAATCGAGACTCTTCCAGATTGCACACTTACACCGTTGGGCAGAGAACCAGCTACAACCCATCTAACCGCAACCCTAGCGGATAGTAACCCACTTATAGTTGACAAAGCACCATTTCCACCACAAAGTACCCCCACACGAGCAGTTTGTAAAGCTACTGTAGTGCCCAAAGCACGAAGACCACCACAGCTAACCCAAACTCCACGTTTAAAGCAGAAGAGCAATTATTCTTCGGTCAGATTCTGTAGCTACGGTCCATACTCCTTTGCTGTTGCATCACTATATTTACTCATACCAACTACTTTCTAATTTGAAGGATCCAATTGAAACTCCAATGGCGCAACAGGTATGTTTTAAACCTATTTCTTTAACTGGATTGTTGTTCTAACTTCTTGCTCTATGTTGATTTCAGTTTAAGTTGTATAAACAGTTATGTTCTCATGTGATGCACATTACAAGTGCTGCCAATGCTGTGTAGTTTCTCACACTTATATTTTGTCTATGCTATTGTGTCTTCAAAATATATGAGTTGAACTGTGTCTCTATCTTGATTAGGGAACATAAACTAGAATGATATGGACAATACAGTGACCATAGTACATAGATATATGTTTGTTTCATGTTGTTATCCTGTCCACCTTACTACTGAACCGGTTTACCAAAATGAGTTCCATATACTACAAGCTAAACCTGTGATGTGTCTGCTTGTTTCTCTTGTAGTATGCAAACAGAATATTGGAGAAGAGCACCCCACTATGCAATGGTAGAGAAAGTAATGCAAATAAGGTTCAAGATAGTGAGCCAACCCTGTTGGTCTCCAAGAAAGGTGATAAAAATGATCTTGTAGACAGTGAGAAAACCCCACAGTTCTGAGTTGATGTAGTGTTCGAGTTACTGGCTAGTACCGCTGGCACAAGCTCTTCGAACTTGCTGCCTGAATCACTTCAGCTTCTTCAGTCTGAGCTACAAGCTGAAAGGCATCAGTCAGCTGTGCTGCGGCAAGAAGCTGAAGGACTAAGGACGTCCCTGCAGAATTCAGGTGCATACTTTCTTGTGCAACAGCAAGCGCTGGAGGATTTAAGCGCCAAACAAGAGAAAGTTAATAAGCTTGCTAAGCATCTTGCGAGCATTATGGGTACCCAGGATATTGTTTCTTGAACTCTTCTAAAGTGGTTTCAGTTCTGGACTTGTTTTGCTGCGGCGTTTATATGCTGCTTTGTTCCCTATATATGCACTGGTGGCGAACTTTGATGCCCAGTGGATGTAATATGTGTAATAGCCGTGATAGCCTAGCATAAGTTGCTTGCTTATTTATTTCCTTGTTGTCTTGTTTATTTGTTTGCTTGTAGTCATTGCAGTTCTTTTTCCGCGGTTTGCTAGTGTCTGCAATAACCTATTTTTTAAACTAGGCCACAATAACCATGGGCTAATATTTACTGTAGTGACACTAGGCCTTCTACGGGCCGTAGAAACAGTGGGCCTTCTACGGGCCGTAGAAACAGTAGGCCATCTATGGGCCGTAGAAACAATGGGCTTTCTACGGGCCGTAGAAATAATGGGCCTTCTACGGGCCGTATCATCAATGGGCCCTATACGGGCCATATGATCGATTGCCAAACATGGGCCAATAACAGGCCGCATTATGGCCGTAAACGGGCTAGAGTTGGAATCGTCTGTTCATGGGCCGACCATAACGGGCCATCGTTAATAGGCTGTATTTGATGACGCTATGAAAACGGCCCAACGTATTAACGGACCACAAACGGGCTGACTGTAACCACCGGCTGAATTTGGCCCACAAGCAGAAAATGACAGTAACCGGCCGTAAGTAAACGAATGCTGGAAATGAGCCCAAGAATAAATGGGCTCTGAGAAGGCTGAAAGATAACATGGGCTGGAAACGGCCCAATGGAATAACGGGCCGTTAATGGGTATAAAGTGATACACTGTTCATTACGGGCCAGTTTCACCACGGGCCGTTAATGGGTGTAAAGTGATACACTGTTCATTACGGGCCAGTTTCACCATGGGCCGTTAATAGGCCAAGAGTTACATAGGGCCTCATATGGGCTGAAAGACATCATGGGCCATACATGGTCCAGAAGTGAAAATGGGCTGGAATCATATTGGATGGCCCAGATGACGCTACTGGGCCTAATTCGGATAGGGTGTAACGGGCCTTGGGTTAGCGGGCTGTAAATGGGCTATATGCGAACATGCCGTTAACAGGCTTTCCATGGGCGGCCCGCCACCTTTTGACCAAGTCAAACGGGCTGGCCTTTTCATAGGAATGGGCCTCTATTGGGTCGTGCCACGTGTCGACGTATCATAGGCGCCTTCTGTCCAATGAGTGGATGACATATGTCCCAACGATGAGCCGACATGTGTTTGCTCCAGCCAATGATGATTTTACACGTGGAAAATCCCCATTGGCCGGGGCTATTAACGGGTTATCGGATCCAAAACCCGACCTGATAGCTTAACGGCGTTCTGTTACGGTGGATGCCACGTGTCGATCACCCTTGACGAAAGCACTTCTGTGATGCACGATTTATCGTCATGGAAGTGCACACTTCCGTGATGATAATTTTGGTAATGTCATGGAACACTTCTACAACAGCACAGGTATGACTATCTTGATTCTGTCATAAAATAGTCATGGATGTACATGCATGACAAAAACACGACCTACTGTGACAAACACGTATCATCACGGAAGTGTATTTTTTTGTAGTGCTAGGAGGTACGGCAATAGAAGCAAGACCAACAATTTCATCTTTACTAGGCAATTCCTCTTCATGGTGTTGTCTACAAAATTTAGAGAAATTAAATTCATGAGACATATCACCTAAACCAATAGTAACAACATCCTTTTCGCAATCTATCTTATCATTAACTGTGTTCAAGAAGGGTCTACCAAATATAATGGGACAAAAGCTATCTTGTGGGGAACCAAGGACAAGAATATCAGCAGGATATTTAGTTTTCCCACACAAGACTTCAACATCTCTAACAATTCCAATGGGTGATATGGTATCTCTATTGGCAAGCTTAATTGTGACATCAATATCTTCTATCTCAGCAGGTGCAATATAATGCATAATTTCTTTGTATAAGTCATGAGGTATAGCACTAGCACTGGCACCCATATCACATAAGCCATGATAACAATGATCTCCTATTTTAACAGAAATAACAGGCATGCCTACCAAAGATCTAGGTTTATCTTTAGCACAAGGTTTAGCAATTCTAGCAGTTTCATCACGGAAATGAATAACATGCCCATCAATATTATCAGACAAGAGATCTTTAACAATAGCAATATTAGGTTCAACTTTAATTTGCTCAGGAGGTGTATAAGTTCTAATATTGCTTTTTCGAACCACAGTTGAAGCTTTAGCATGATCCTTTATCCTAACAGGGAAAGGTGGTTTCTCAACATAAGAAGTAGGAACAATAGGATCATTATAAGTGATAGTCTTTTCTTCAACTTTAATAGGTGCAGCTACTTTTACTTCTATGGGAGGATGATATTTAAACCACTTCTCCCTAGGGAGATCAACATGAGTAGCAAAAGATTCACAGAAAGAAGCTACTATCTCAGAGTCAAGTCCATATTTAGTGCTAAATTTAGGGAAAACATCGGTATCCATAAAAGATTTAACACAATCAAACTTAGGTGTCATACCTGACTCCTTACCTTCGTCGAGGTCCCAATCTTCAGAGTTGCGTTTAATTCTTTCTAATAAATCCCATTTGAATTCAATAGTCTTCGTCATAAAAGAGCCAGCACAAGAAGTATCGAGCATGGTGCGATTGTTATCAGAAAGCTGAGCATATAAATTTTGAATAATCATTTCTATTGAGAGCTCATGATTGGGGTACGAATATAACATTTATTTAAGCCTCCCCCAAGCTTGAGCGATGCTTTCTCCATCACGAGGACAAAAATTATATATATAATTGCGATCACGATGAACAAGATGCATAGGATAAAACTTCTGATGAAATTCCAATTTCAATCATTTGTAGTTCCATGACCCCGTATCATCACATAGCCTATACCATGTCAATGCATCTTCCTTCAAAGATAGAGGGAAGACCTTCTTCTTAATAACATCTCCGGGTACACCTGCAAGCTTAAATAATCCACAAACTTCATCCACATATATTAAGTGCTCATCAGGATGCGTTGTTCCGTCTCCTGCAGAAGGATTAGCTAGAAGTTTTTCTATCATACCCGAAGGAATTTCAAAGCAGACATTTTCATTTTCAGTAGGTTCAGTAGGTTGAGGAGCAACTCTTTGCTCTACTGGTCAGGGTGAAGATACCCCGAACAAGCCCCTCAAAGGATTACTTTCCATAGTAACAAGTGACAGTAAATTTCAGCACACTATATAAATTTTTCCTTACCAAATTCCACCCACCAAAGGTGCTTCACTCCCCGGCAATGGAGCTAGAAAAGAGTCTTGATGACCCACAAGTATAGGGGATCTATCGTAGTCCTGTCGATAAGTAAGAGTGTCGAACCCAATGTGGAGCAGAAGGAAATGATAAGCGGTTTTCAGCAAGGTATTCTCTGCAAGCACTGAAATAATAGGTAACAGATAGTTTTGCGATAGAATAATTTGTAACGAGTAACAAGAAACAAAAGTAAATAAAGTGCAGCAAGGTGGCCCAATCCTTTTTGTAGCAAAGGACAAGCCTGGACAAACTCTTATATGATGTAAAGCGCTCCCAAGGACACATGGGAATATCGTCAAGCTAGTTTTCATCACGTTCATATGATTTGCGTTCGGTACTTTCATAATTTGGTATGTGGGTGGACCGGTGCTTGGGTACTGTCCTTACTTGGACAAACATCCCACTTATGATTAACCTCTATTGCAAGCATCCGCAACTACAACAAAAGTATTAAGGTAAACCTAACCATAGCATGAAACATATGGATCCAAATCAGCCCCTTACGAAGCAACTCATAAACTAGGGTTTAAGCTTTTGTCACTCTAGCAACCCATCATCTACTTATTACTTCCCAATGCCTTCCTCTAGGCCCAAATAATGGTGAAGTCTCATGTAGTCGATGTTCACACACTACAAAAAAATACACTTCCGTGATGATACATGTTTGTCACAGTAGGTCGCGTTTTTTGTCATGCATGTACATCCATGACGATTTTATGACAGAATCAAGATAGTCATACATGTGCTGTCGTAGAAGTGTTCCATGACATTACCAAAATTATCATCACAGAAGTGTCCACTTCCATGACGATAAATCGCGCGTCACAAAAGTGCTTTCATCAAGGGTGGCCGACACGTGGCATCCACCGTAACGGAACACCGTTAAGCTATCGGGTCGGATTTTGGATCCGATAACCCGTTAACAACCCTGACCAATGGGAAATTTCCACGTGTAAAATTCTGATTGGCTGAAGGGAACACCTGTCAGCTCGTCAGTGGGCCAGATGTCGCCCATCCATTGGAGCAGACCTGCCTATGATACATCGACACGTGGCTGTGCCCAACAGAGGCCCATATAGGCTAAAAAGGCCGGCCCAGTCAAAGGCATGTAGAACTTAATCAGGTATTAGTGGGCCAGCCCAATAACGGCCTGCTTAATAAAGGCCCATTTACGACCCGAAGCCAGATCTGGCCCGTTAATTGTTCGCCCAATATTTGGGCCCATTTACGGCACGAAGCCAGATCTGGCCCGTTAATTGTTTTCCCAATATTTTGGCCCATTTGCGGCCCGAAGCCAGATCTGGCCCATTAATTATTCGCTGAATATTTGGGCCCAACTACAACCCAGTGACTTTCGGCCTGTTAGAGGCCTGATGTAGACATGGGGCCATTTCAGCCCGGTGTGACTTTCGGCCTGGGAATGGCCCGTGCTGCCCATGGGCCATATATGGTCCGACGGGACATCAGGCCCACTAACGGCCCATGCAAGGTGGAAACAGTTAAGCCCAACGTGACTTTGGGCCTGTTAAAGGCCTGTCGCATAATTCGGCCCGTTGATGCCTGTGCTATGCTTTCGGCCTCTTAAAGGCCCATGATATCAGTGGGCCAACTAAGGCCCGAGATATGTTTCGGCCTGGTAACAGCCCGTGAGCTCACTGGGCCCAAAATGGCCCGCTCTACATTTCAGCCTACTGAAGGCCCGTCGACGACTAGTGAAAATTGAGGCCCAACATGTATTTTGGCCTGCTAAAGGCCCGTGGTTTCATCTCGGCCGTAACAGGCCAGTACAATATTCAGCCTGTTAATGGCCCAACGCTACCTGGGCCAAACTAAGCCCTGGGTCGACAAAAGGCCCAACTAAAATATAGGCCGGTGTGAGTTTGGGCCTAGCGCAATGTGTGAAGGCCCCAATCATTTGGGCCCAAGAAAGACACAGGTCGGCCCAATTGTGGCCCTCTAAAAACCTGGCCCGTTAGAGTCGAATGTTTCGGTCCGGTCGACTACATCTGATTTTTTTCAGATAGCGAATGATGGCAGTAACTAGTAGGAATTAAGAACAAACCTACTCTATACAATAAAGAAATTACGGCATAGTAACTAAGAATAAACCTACACTATACAATAAAGGATTTAAGGTATATTACATCCACTGGGCATCGAAGTTCGCCACCAGTGATCATAAAGCGCAACGAAGAAGCAGATTACAAAAACTGGGCACCATTGTAGCATAACAAAATAATACTGAACCGATACCACTTCCAAGACAGTTCAAGAAAGGTTAGCCTTGTGGGGGAACTGCTGCGCAAGCTGCTGAGCAAGGCTGTGAGACCGGCCTAGCATGTCGGTCATAGCTTCCAGGTGTAGCTGTTTAGCGATGAGGTTCTCATTGGTGTTCTGCGCAATCTTTCTTAGAGATAGGACTTCAAGTCGAAGTTGAGTTGCAGAATGCCTTTCTTCTAGAACTTGGGACTGAAGAAGTCGAACTGATTTAGACAACGAATTCTGTGAGCTTGTCTAACTGTTAGTCTCAAGTAACTTGCACACTGCATCAAGACAAGACTTTGGGGTTGTCTCGCTATCTTGAAGATGTTTTGCCTTCTTTGCTGCAATATATGTTGGGTTTGTCTCACAGCCTTCAGCAGACTTGTGCATTCCATCAGGAATATCACCCTGAAACAAAGCAGAGAGATGACAGGTTTTGCACGTGTATAAACAAAGATGATAACTGTTCTGTCAATTCTATCCAATTTCAAATTAGAAAATAAAGAGTAAGTTCAAAATATCAATAGCATAATTTGGCATTGTTCATAATGCGGGGAGCTTCACCACACTACTGGATTACCATGTCAACATAACAAGCATAGATGAAGGGCAAACAAAATCATTGTATCTATTTTGGATAATGTGCATGGCATGTTGTTCATATCATCAACCACATCAGTAAGATAAAACAGGAGATGACAAGGTGCAAACGTGGGCTGCTTCACCACACACTGGATTATAGATCCACAAAAACAAGCATACATATAGGGAGTATTAAGTAATGTGCATGGTATGAATAATGAATTTGGTTTTACAAGTAAAACTTAGAACTTATAGTTCTTATGAACATGCATTTTGGTAGAAACAGCAAACTAAACAGCAGTAAACGATAGGGAGTATGAGCAAATTAAACAGTAGTTGTGGATAAAGGCTTTAGAAGGACTGACTTACATTAACAGTTAACACCGGCTTTATAATGCCCTTCTCCAGGTCAAGGGAAGGACAACTCACGAATTTCAGCACAAAATCTTCTTCATAAGCATTGCCTGTACTCTACATTTTGTAGAGAGTAATTATAGATATGATAATACTGGAAGGGATAGAGGATAATGAAGATAAGATGCAGATTGATGCTACATAATCAACTACCAATCCCTGGAAGTACAAGCATTACAGGACAAAATGTACTGACAAGAGAAATGTGCTACACTTTTACACAGGCATTGTCTGTGTATTCTACTTGTTGGTAAGATTAAATATAGATCTGATCTTTTTTAGTAAATGGTGGGCGAGGGAGATAAGATGCAGAATGCTACAAAATGAACCAATCCCTCTTCCCATAATACACGAGTGTTTTGAACACTGGTGTACTGTACAAAACGTTCTTATATTATGGGACGGAGGGAGTAGCTATTAATGCAAGTACAATGATAGACCACGTTCAGTCCTTACAAGAGGACCGCAGAGCTAAACCTCTTCAAAAGCATTGGGTTGATTCTAAATTTATGTAAGAGTCCATACGGATCTTATAATGTCCACCAAATGGACGATTACGAGGCTAACATGTGCAGTGATGCTACATAATCAAACAGCTATGAAAGTAAGTATGGTCATACAGGGCAAGAGGTACTCACGAGAGCAATGCAGTGTGCAGTATAGTTGCGAGATTCTGTGGTCCCTTGAGAACGAATGTTCTTCTGTTAAAAGTTTTCGTACGAATGAGACATTAAGGCAAATGCCGAAATGTAGTTTAAATTGTGATGTGATATCATAGACAGTACCTTATGCTGTAGCCGAGACCAATGTGTAACAAGATTATTCCAGTCACCATCGGATAAATGTAGCACCGGAGACTTTACAGAAATTTCATTCAGAGGCTTCCCATCAAAGTGCGCTTGCCTCAGGTAGGAACGGTACTTCATCAACGAGTGCTTGAAAAGCGCAACCAACCCTTGCTCGTCATCACAATCCAGTTTGCTCCTCGCCTATTTAAAAGAATGAAATCTTGTGTTTTCTGTCAGTAGAAACATATGCAGTAATGACCATGAATAACATTAGTACATTACTTATGCGTAAGTTACGGAGTAAGACTGGAAATTGTTCTGTGTCTGCGGTATAATATTTCCATGAAGGAAAGATGCGCACAAAGTTCCTGACAACAACATAAGCTTCGTCTTCTAAACTGGGAAGAAATGGAACAGGGGTCCTATTTGCTGCAATTGGGGCTCTCTCTGGTTCGAAAAGGGATTTGGCAACTAGATTTGGTGTACTCTTTGCTAGAATGGGGGTTTTGCATTGTACAACTGGTGCTATGTCAACTGGCATAATCATACTGTTTGCTGCAGTTGGGGTCTGCTGAGTTGGGGCATCAGAAATTACCAGTGTAGTAGGGCTAGGGTCTGCTAGAGTTGGGGTATTTTGTGGGTCAGGTGATATTGCAACTACACCTAATGGGCTATTTGATTTATCAGGTGCCACTACCATTTCCAAATACTTTGCTTGTGCTCCTCCACGATCAACAATCGCCCTCTTCCTTTTGAACGTCTGATACACAAGAACAACATTTGAATGGATAAATATGGTATGATGACAGATGGAATATGTACTGAAAATGGATAGGCAGGGCGTATTCACATCCACGATGTGTAAACTAAGCTAATGGCAGTTCAACAAAGTAGAAGCAATGCAAAGCATCAGTTGCAAGATATGTGCGAGCAATGTAACCTTGGAAAGTTAGAGCAAGTACCTTGATGGGTGAATAAGATAGGGCATCTTCCTCTGACTCCTCCACTAGGGAGCTACATTGACTTAGGTCTCCCTTTAGCTCAGAATCACTCTTAGGATCATATTCTGAGCATGAATCTATAGGTGGAGAGCGTTTGCATTGCATTGCATCCAGACTTGATTTCAGTCCCTTAATGCCAAGTTTGACAGCCATGGCATTGTTCTGCTTTATTCTTTTCATGCGCGCAAGCTCATAATCATTATGATGATGTTCAGAATCTGAGATTTATGAAAATATAAAAAGTAGTCAGATTATCTATGGAATGCATTGTGGATTCAACTCGGAGAGTGTCTCCCTATAAACCCCTGCATATGCAAAGTTCACCTCCCCAATCGTGCTGACCAGACCACACACAGAAATACAAACCCCTTATGTCTCTATAATAGGCAGGCACACATTTCAAAACTGAAGTAGGAACATTAGAATCATATGAAATTCGTATTTGAACAAATAAACTAAGCAATTATGCGTAATGTTTAGCTTCAAGGGTGGAGTGTTGGTAGTGCGACACAAAGCAAGTAGGCAAATTATATTCCATGTAAAAGATCGAAACCTATGTAAAAGCTGGAAATGACACTTTCTTTCTATACAATGTAGTGTTTGTTATCCACACATGATGGAAGAGATCACATAGAGAAATACTATTCACTCAGGCCTACGGTTCCAGTATTTAGAAACAGTGTGGTCCACCCTAAAAGAATATTGACAACAAATATGACAAGGCAAGCATAGATGTAGTGAATCAATCATTTACTTGTGAGCTTACTAGGACAAGTATGCAGAATTGTAACTGCAGTAAGAGACCGTCCAAAATCTCAATGAAGAAGTTTGTCAAGCACTTCTTGTTTGCAACTAATCGACGTGAATAATTGGATATTATATCGAATGAGTAAGAAAGACAAGTAAAATTGTCAACAAACCTGGCTTGCAGTAGTAATCTGGGTCAATGTCACTACGACCAACAATCCAAAATGACTAGTTTCTGTTCCGAGGGCCGAAATTTTGAAAACCCTGTGAACTTTGGAGGTACTAAAGATTACCGAAATACATCTGAACCATTAAGTGTAGGTAGCACTGAGCACACAACAAACCCTAATGACAGTCCTGCCTAATGAGTAATGAATCAATTAGAAAATGAGTGATGAGGAGTGGCTGCTGAGTGTTGAGGATGTATCTCAGGATAAATTGGGTTGGCTTGGTGGGTGCTGCACGCCTGAGCCCTGAACGGACTGGGAAGGTAGGCACGGCGGCGCGCCCGGGCAGCGGTGACGTTGTTGGGCGAGCGGCTCCTGGCCTCCTGTTAGTCCGGCGTCTCCTCCTAGAGTCATGTCGTCCGGGGATGTCAAGTCGCCAGCGAGGCAGGCGGCTACGGGCGAGTAGAGATCGGAAGCGCACAGCAGAACAGAGGGGAATCGGGGCCTGGGACGACCCAAAATCCCAGGGTGGGCTGGCCCACTGTGGGCACCCTGTAGAGATACACACCTGAGCGGCGAACATGCATTTTCGAAACTAATTTAGGAACATTTAGCTGACCAATTAAACAACTCTGTTTTTTAATAATATCAGATTCATATTTGAACAACTAAGCTTGTTTAGCTGATGGGTGGAGCAGTGTTATTATGACACGAAGCACGTATTCTGATCGTATAGTGATCATAAAATGGGGAAACTCTAAGCATATTTTTTTAGCAAAAGAGGGTTTCCCCTCCGATTTCTTTTAAAGAAACCACCACGGAACCAACATGATCAATTAAACCCTAAGCATGATCAATTAAATCGTATTATGGCTGTGCCATGGCAGATTTGAAGCTGCAAACCGGAGAAATGATATTTAGCATCCATTGTTTGCTTCGAACTAAGAACTAAATTCTAAGAGCTGAAAAGAAAGTAGAGTAACCAAGTTAAGATCTATTTTCTGGTTGAGATTAAAAGGTTGAGGAGATATGAAGTACCACCTCTCTTGCGGTGCCGTGTAGTCATCGGGGGTGCGATGGCTGTCCGTGGCGTTGAAGCAGATCTGCGACGGTAGACGGGTGCATCGGGGGATAAGTCCCGTTGCGGTGGAAGAGAAGGTCGTGTGAGCGGCCCCGGCAAAGAGGACGACGGCGCCGATGAAGCGAGAGGACGCGATGCAAGGCTATTGGTCCGTCACCGTGGATGAGAAACATCCATCTCTAGCAGTGGACGATGCGGTCTTGGTAGGCGCTCCGGCATGGTGGAGGACGGTGGCGATGGATGTGGTGGAGGACGGCGGTGATGGATGATGTGGCGGACGGAGGCTGGTGTGGGGATGGGGTGTTCTAGCGCGGACGGTGTATGAATGGGAAAATGGAGGGAGAGGTACGAGGAACCATGTTTTTGGGACGCGCCCGTCTGAAATATGGGAAAGTTATGAACTTAGCCCCCGTTTAAAATTTGGACGTCTCGTCGGTTGGGGATAGGACGGTAATCTTGCATCTCGCCAATATTTGCCCAGAGCGATTTTGGGCGAGGAGGGGGTGGTTGGCGCCCATGGTTGGCGCCCATGGTGTATGAACGAGACTGACAGGTAGGGCGGTTGTGTCACGTCTGAGTGAAGTTACAAACCTGCCCCTATTGAAAATATTTGCCTACATCGATTTCAGCCGAGTCAAGTTTGTTTTGCCGCCCATCGTGTATGAATGGGGAATGGAGGGAGAAACAGAGGTCTTTTGGACGATCTTGAATCAAATGAGTTTTGCCGCCCATGTTTGACGCCCACCATGTCGGAATGGGCTCACAGGCGGTCGTGTCACGTCTAATTGAAGTTACTAACCTACCCCTATTTAGAGCAGTGGAAATCGGGCCGATGGATTGTCTGTGTAATGGGTAGACAATAATTTCCATCTCCCAAACACTTGGCTTCGGGCAGCCGACATGGGAGTGGACATTTTGCTGCTTCTTTCGAATTTTGGGACAATAAGCATCCGGGTTTACCCTGGCAACTAAATTCGAATCCATTTTGTATTCCTATATGAATCTTTATAAATCATTCTATGTGTTTTTATATATCTTCAAAAGGACGACAAAGATGTATTCCGCTGTCATATATGAATATGGTTTACAAATGCCGATACTCAAATTCAGAAACTAGAATCCAGTTTAAGGTGAATTCGAATATTTGGAACACTTCATGTCCAACTCAAATGTCATACGCAGCATAATGTGTACTCCCATTTAGATATGTACACAAGCGATGTATCAACATTCAAATACTGAGTCAATCAACCAAGAATGTACAGAACTAACAGACATATAAACACTTATAGAGTATGTGGATCAATAATATCAACTAACATACATAAGCCAGGCCACTGTACTTTTTTTGGCTACAACAGCATCCTTTTTTTAGCCAGCATCTTGGCCCTTTCCAATGCGTGCCACTTATGGTCCATCTATACTACTACTATTGCTGAATGCACATTCATCCCGATTGGCATATTTGTAGGTCTGGCACAGCAATCCAAATGAAATGTCTCTGAGTCTTATCAATTAATACAGACTTGTGCTCAAATAAAATTACAAACCAAAAAAACTGTTATTACGTGATCTCTAAAACAAATGGTTTGATTGATTACATGAACAGAGAACACAAAGGTTATTCAATTATGGAAAGAACATTTCACCTATGATTTACCAAGTAGGAATTTAATTTCCTTTTTTCCTTCAGGACCTTAACAATTTGGTCAGTCTCAGCTTGCTTCGTTTTGAAATCCACCAAATATTTAATGGTTGTCTCGAGTACTGCTTGTGATTGTGCTGTTTGCTTCCTCAACATGTCAACTTCATCTCTAAGTGCAGAAGCAGAATCTCTTTCTACCACTACTTTAGCCTCTAGAGCATCAGGAGTTGGCAATTCATAATGCACGATTGGGCCGGTGCGACTGCTGTGGGATGATGCAACGTCCATGGGGACCTTGCTCTTTGATCTTGGGCTAACCTGTTTTGCCATTAAAGTTCCGATTGGATTCAGAAAAGTTGAAGTTAGCAAAACATCTCAACTGGGAGTTATAACAGCAAACCAGTTAAACAAACAAGGAATTAAAGAGTTTCAATTGGATGTTGAAAAGTAGTTATTAACATCATTGTAACCCGATGTTGCAGCAGCAAAGCAGTTAAACAAACAAGTAGATATTTAAGTTAAGGCAAACAGGTAATTCTTAACAGTAAGTATCAAACACATAGATAGGCGCAGTCTACAATATGATTAACAAGCTCTGCCATTATGTAATCAGTAGCGAACTAAATTAAGCCAAGCAACATAATTGAACAATTTTGCAATAAGTGGCTAACTAAAATTCCGAGAAGCAGGTAACTGAACTTACGCTAGTTCTTTGTACATGCACATTGCAACTTCTTTTTCGCTTACAAGGTTGTACGAAGGAGTCCATGGCATCAATTTCTTGGATATGCAGTCCCAATACTTCTTTATTCCCACACTTCATGGGTAAGTCGAATGGTTAATCTGGTAAGATGGTGCGTCCTTGATATGTTATCTGAGGACGTGTAGTCAGACTAGTTGTAGCCAAACACATCACACTGGCTTTTACTGTATATTTTCATGCAATTACTTTTGGCATATCGAGATCTAAGCAATCTACAATAGGATGAAAAGACTGGCATCCTTCACATTATTGGCGAACTCAGTTCATAGAAACAAGCAATTCAACCATTCTGTGGGTAAATCAAAAGCGCCACTGGAATATTTTTCACTATCCAATCATACACGCACAAAGGGGCGACGCCACCATAGGGGCTGGTATGGGCGGCCGCCTCAGGTGGCTGGAAAGTGTGCACCTAGTTTGAGTCGTCCAGGTTGGCCCACACTAGTTTTGTTCATCCCAATGCACGAGCAGGCAATGTAAAAAATGAAGAAAAATGTTTCAACTTGGATGGGCCAATAACATAAGTGCAAGGCAGGCCCTATAGCAGGCTCGCGGCCCAAACGAGCGCCTCCCATATCGATCGACAGCAGGAAAAATCCCAATTCATTCGCACCAGCCTCCAGTCTGGTTCGCTCCTAACCTAGCCGCCGCTGGATAGACCGACACAGCACTTCCTCGCGCCCTCGTTGGAGGGCGGTCGCCGGGCTTCAAGCGAACGGAAGGACAAGAAGATGAAGATCCAACCCTGGGTGTAGCCTACGTGGGAGGCAGCGGCGGCAGCACGGGCATGGCATCGAGCTTGCGCAAACGTACTGTCGCAGCTTTCAAGAGTAGCATGCGCAACGAGCAGGTACATCACATCCCTGATTATATCTAATTCAACTCTTCAATTTCTGGCCAATAGTTAAACCTAACGGTGTTGTAAAACTGCTTGTATGTAGGGAATCTATGAGAAAATGAAACCAATTTCTACTTATTTTATAACTCCCCCAATCAATACTGAACTGACTGAATCTGATGTATCCAATCAAGTTTCTGGTGCAAACATACAATCTCATGTTGTTCTTGAGCCTGAAGTGTCTAATGAACAGACTGCTAATGAAGGATTTGATGCAAACATTTTACATGCTCCTGGTGATGAACATATAGTGTCTAATGAGGGATCTAATGCAAGCATTTTGCAAGCTCATTGAAGGATTTAGTATCTAATGATGATCTACTATGTTGAGAGAGATAGAGATTTGCAGGCATTGATGACAAGCAAATTATAGTGCATTTTCGTAGCTTGAGGAAACGTCGAGGCCATCTACCAGAAAGTCCCCGTATCATGACAACATAGCATAAATACTTTTCTAATCTGTTGTTTGAAACTATTGGCATACTTGTGCAGGATAGATATATTGATATACAGTTTGCGCACTGGTTATACGTGCAATTACACTTCGATATTTTCATCCAGAGAACGAATAATTGAAGCAGGTACAGACCATGTTTGTAGTCCTTGTACACCATGTTGCATTTTGTGTTTTTTGGTGCTTGCATCATTTAGTGTTTATAATCTGAACTACTTTGGATCATTAGCTGGTTTTCAAAGTGCATGTAGCTTCACATTTCTCAAGTTATGTTGATTTCCGGAGTGCAAGTGCCTTCTATTTTTTAAGTTAAATGTTCGCCCCTGGTAACTTGAATTCATGGATCAGCCACTGCACACAAATCATACACGAATGCCAGTACGAATTAAATGAAATGCATGGACTTACGCTAGCTCATTGTACAGGCTCACTGCAGCTCTGCTTGCGCTTGGGATGTTCCATGTACAAGTATATGTTACCACTTGCTTGGATGTGTAGGCCTTGTGCTCCTTGCATCCACCTCTGCATTTTTGACACGACAAATGGTTGATCAAATAAGAGGAATCGACCTTGATGTCGTACTGAAGGACAGATACTTACAAGGTTATACGGGTGTGCAAGATGTGTACCAAATCCCGTAGCGCCGTCATGCTTCACTAAAAAATGGATTTGCTTGTTTCAGATGATATCTCCAGAAGAAATAAGAGTTAAAGTCAGAGTTTCATAGGCGTGTAAGCTAAGAGAGCGGTGAAAGGATATCAAAACATCGTCAGAACAGTGCACAAGGGAATGATGTGTGGATACCTAGTTCAGGCCGGCGTTTGGGCATGCTCGCCTAGCTAGAGTGCGGGTCACTTCAGAGCCGTTGAGGGTGATGCGCTGGCGTTGGCTGGTCGTGCACGGGTGCAGATCTTGAGTGGCAGCGGAGCGCTACGATGCGGTGGAGGAGACCGTTGGTGAAGCCCTAATGGCCTCGGGGGGCGGAGGTGCGACGATGTGCTCGGTGAAGTAGCCCCGGTGAGCTGGGAGACGGCGTCGGTGAAGCGCACTTGATGCGGTGGAACTCGGTGTCTGTGAGGCACGTTGGTTGCGGCGGCCAACGTTGTCGGTGGACCACCCGGTGTGGTGGACGAGGGCGTAGATGAGGTAGCTCTAGTGCGGTGGTGAAGCGCGACCGTCGTCTTCGTCATCGTCGTCCGGTACAGAGGTGGGGAATGGTGGGGAAAGAGACGAGACGAGGGGCGATCCGAGGGTTGGCGGCAAATTAGGGATTTGAGCAATCTGGGCGCGGAAGGGGACGGTGGAGAAGAGAGATTTTGCAGGGCTGGAATTGGGGCCGCCAGATATTTCAATCCGAAACGTGGAAGCGCGAACTTATATTGTCGTTGTGGCGCCGAAGCATAGTCCTGTCGGGGTGGTCGCGTGTGTTGGACGGACGCGTAGCACCCAGCCACCCACCCCCCCTCCCACCCCCCCAAAAAGGATGACGACAATATAAGTTCGTGCTTCCATGTTTCGGACTATACTTCGGTGCCTTAAGGCACCTGCCTTTGTGTCCATGACATGTGGGCCCAACAGGTGGTTGGCCCACATGTCAGTGACCCAAAGGCAGTTGCCTTTAAGGCACCGAAGCAGCGTCCACCCCGACACGACCCTGGTCTGCCTGGTGCGCCTACATTTGAGAATGCAAACGGATCTTCTTTCATTTCCAAACGAATCTGTATGTATTACCATGCCCGTGTTGTCCTTGCAATAATTAGTCATTTGAAACGAGATACTCCATCCGTTCACTTTTGTAAGTCGTTTCAGACAACTTAAAATGAATTGTTTTGCACATTGTCTGAAATGTCTTCAAGGTCTTATAAAAGTGAACAAAGGGAGTACTATAAATTAATTAATGAGGAGTTATTTGAAAAAAAATTCGAAACGGTACCCACACTAACGTGGATTAGAGTGTGTGTCACATAATTAGTTATTTGAATTAGAGTGTGTGTCACGTAGTTAGTTATTTGAATTAGAGTGTGTGTCACGTAGCGATCTCCAATTCTAACGTGGATTTCGCATTTCACTGTATCCATGCTACTTTTTAATACAAATTCATATGTATATGATGAACACCATGGTAGTCAGAAAACTTTTGGATGGATTCAAACATATGACCTACAAAATAGCACAACAAACTGAGTCAATGTCAACTTTTCGAAACTTAGTATGGCACGAATTCGAAATAATTACCCGTATGCCTGGTCCTCGGTTCAAATCTTACAATGTACACCGAATTGAAACATCAATATTAAGTCTCGTACTATGTACATTCAAATGTTGTTTTTAGCCCCCCCCCCCCCCCCCCCCCCCCCCCCCCCGCACAAACGCTACATACTTCCTGTAAAGGTCAATCTTCCTCTCCTAACCACCTTAGGAAGCTATCGGTTTCCAACACACGTTCATTCTTTCTCTCCATGTTTCGATCTCTAAGTCTCTCAACTACACAACCCCTTTATCCACTCTGTTACCAAATGCATTTACCTCACACACCCGCCATTGCACCCCATGCCGAGCACTCTCTCTCCCCCTCTCCCTCTCACCCTCTCGCGCTAAATACATGCATTGCCTATCTAGCTCCCCCAACCTCTCGTGCGCACGCACGCACGTTGTATATCTAGGTCACTCCCTCGAGACTGTCTCACTCTTTCTTCCGCACAGCGGGCCAGATTCGCTCAATCTCGCTCTCTTTATCTGAGTCTCATTTAACCTCGTTTTCTTTCACACACAAATGATATATCTCCCTGTTCGGGCCTCAATCGACACACTCTATACTCTCTCATGCAGATTGTCTATCTAGGTCAGTCCATCCAAGCCGTCGCCACTCTTTCGACCTCATGGTGGGCCGCGCTCACTCAATCTCTCTCTCTCTCCCTCTCTCTCCGTATGTCTCAATTGACCACGCTCTTTCTCGGACAAAAAAGATATATCACCATGTTTGAGCCCAATTCGACCTATTCACATTGTATACTCTCTCACGCACATCGTCTATCTAGGTCACTCTCTCCAACCCGTCTCACCCTTTCGATCGCACGGCGACCCTATGTGATCGGTTGACCTTGCTTCCTCCCACGCACAAAATATATCTACACGTCTGTGACTGGATCATCTCTCAACCTCTATCTTACAACCCTCACCCTTGCCAAAAAGCTCAATCGGACAATATCTCTCCAGAGCATATATATTTGTTCAATGAATGTCGGACCACACTCACTTTGTCTCTCTATCTATATGTCTCTCGATTGACCTTGCTTTCTCACACCGTGTCTTCCACGCGTTGAAGCTACTACCTCTCCATCCCTCACAAAGCCGGAGCTATTTACATTGCGAGGGGCACTCCAACCTTGGATTAATTTGTGTAGGCATTTGTTCCGGTCAGTTTAGATTATATTTTCGTAGCATTCGGCCCACAACTACTCCAAACACCATTGCAACCCACGCAACTCCCCTAGTTGATTTCCCTCTGGCTCGGTCATCACTCTCTCGCACGTCCTTTCTCACCTTCAACATCGCACCATGGTATTATTGAAAAAACTATGTTGTTCTCTTTAGTTATTATAAAAAAGCTACAAAACTACACACTGATAGTCCACTTGGAATGGAACAACTTTCGACCCACAAATTAAAGTGCTACAAACTACACACCGAGGGGCCTACATGTCATGAAACAAACTTGGACCCATATACAAATTAAAAAATAAAGGACGAGGATCGAACATGCGACCGGGGCTTCAAGCCGCACGTCAATAGGCAACATACATAGAATAGCAATGTTTGTTGTACCCCTTTTGTTCACATAATGTTTTTATATTACCACAGCCTAATTAATGGATAACATGTAATATTATTTTTAGTACTATTCGCCTTCACTTACTGGTGGGTTCCATGTGTGCTCTCTCTCTCTCTCTCTCCTCCCCTTTCGCGTTTAGACGCACGAGCAAACAGGAAGAACTCGCGGGCGATGTTGCCGTTGACCATATCTGGACACGTTCACAAGTCACGGCACCAGTTTCACGTATAGCAGCACTAGTCAGTGTGTACGTGCAATGCACGTTAATTTGGAAGTATATTAAGTGCATGCGGATATAAACTACTAGGATATTATTTGCGTGTTGTCATGTGATTAGCACTATTTTTGGCATGAAATTAACTGCACGCTAAACGTGTTGAGCGCTCGACATTGAAGCAGTCTAGGTCGTTGGATGTCAAGGAATACATGTGGCTTGATGACGTTTTATATTTAATTTGATACAGCTCTAGCAGAACATTCAATTGATCAAACCATACATTTCGTTCAGTCTGACTCCGACTTCAAATTATACGACGATCGATATAAAATAAACAGAAATGATAAACGTTCGGATTTTAAGCATGGCAATCCGAATGTTTTTCATGGCAAATTTAGATTACGCGGCGGCGGGAGCGTCTCACGGTGGAAAGCGGCTCCTCTGTCGTGCTCTGTGTGTCGTCGGGCCACTGACCGACGGCGACGGTGGCGTCTGCTACCTCTTGAGCACTGCGTTGGATTTCCCCGAAGAGGAAGGGATGATGCAGCAAAGTAGCGTAAGTATTTCCCTCAGTTTTTGAGAACCAAGGTATCAATCCAGTAGGAGGCTACGCTCGAGTCCCTCGTACCTACACAAAAACAATAGCTCAACGCAACCAACGCGCTTAGGGGTTGTCAATCCCTTCACGGTCACTTACGAAAGTGAGATCTGATAGAGATGATAAATAATATTTTTGGTATTTTTTATTTAGAGATGCAAAGTAAACAAAGTAAAAGAAAAGTAAAAGCAAAGCAATAATAAAAGTGATGGAGATTGATATGATGAGAAAGAGACCCGGGGGCCATAGGTTTCACTAGTGGCTTCTCTCAAGAGCATAAGTATTCTACGGTGGGTGAACAAATTACCGTTGAGAAATTGACAGAATTGAGCATAGTTATGAGAATATCTAGGTATGATCATGTATATAGGCATCACGTGCGAGACAAGTAGACCGAAACGATTCTGCATCTACTACTATTACTCCACTCATCGACCGCTATCCAGCATGCATCTAGAGTATTAAGTTAAAAACAGAGTAACGCCTTAAGCAAGATGACATGATGTAGAGGGATAGTTTCATGCAATATGATAAAAACCCCATCTTGTTATCCTCGATGGCAACAATACAATACGTGCCTTGCTGCCCCTTCTGGCACTTGGAAAGGACACCGCAAGATTGAACCCAAAGCTAAGCACTTCTCCCATGGCAAGAACAACCAATCTAGTAGGCCAAACCAAACTGATAATTCGAAGAGACTTGCAAAGATAACCAATCATACATAAAAGAATTCAGAGAAGATTCAAATATTATTCATAGATACACTTTATCATAAACCCACAATTCATCGGTCTCAACAAACACACCGCAAAAAGAAGATTACATCGAATAGATCTCCACAAGAGAGGGGAGAACATTGTATTGAGATCCAAAAAGAGAGAAGAAGCCATCTAGCTACTAGCTATGGACCCGTAGGTCTGAAGTAAACTACTCACACTTCATTGGAGGGGCTTGGATGATGATGTAGAAGCCCTCCGTGATCGATGCCTCCTCCGGCGGAGCTCCGGAATAGGCCCCAAGATGGGATCTCGTGGATACAGAAAGTTGCGGCGATGGAATTAGGTTTTTGGCTCTGTCCCCGATCGTTTGGGGGTACGTGGATATATATAGGAGGAAGAAGTACGTCGGTGGAGTTCGAGGGGCCCACGAGGCAGGGGGCATGCCCTAGGGGGGGCGCCCCCTACCTTCGTGACCACCTCGTGGCTTTCTTGCTGGAGGGTCCAAGTCTCCTGGATCTTATCTGATGAGAAAATCATGTTTCCGAAGGTTTCATTCAGTTTGGACTCCGTTTGATATTCCTTTTCTTTGAAACCCTAAAACAGGTAGAAAACAACAATTCTGGGCTGGGCCTCCGGTTAATAGGTTAGTCCCAAAAATAATATAAAAGTGGAAAATAAAGCCCAATAATGTCTAAAACAGTAGATAATATAGCATGGAGCAATCAAAAATTATAGATACATTGGAGACGTATCAAGCATCCCCAAGCTTAATTCCTGCTCGTCCTTGAGTAGGTAAATGATAAAAACAGAATTTTTGATGCGGAGTTCTACTTGGCATAATTTTAATGTAATTCTTCTTAATTGTGGTATGAATATTCAGATCTGAAAGATTCAAGACAAATGTTCATATTGACATAAAAATGATAATACTTCAAGCATACTAACTAAGCAATTATGTCTTCTCAAAATAACATGGCCAAAGAAAGTTCATCCCTACAAAATCATATAGTTTAGTCATGTTTCATTTTCGTCACACAAGAATGCTATCATCATGCACAACCCCAATGACAAGCCAAGCAATTGTTTCATACTTTAGTAATCTCAAACCTATAAACTTTCACGCAATATATGAGCGTGAGCCATGGACATAGCACTATGGGTGGAATAGAATATAATGAAGGGGGGTTATGTGGAGAAGACAAAAAGGGAGAAAGTCTCACATCAATGAGGCTAATCAATGGGCTATGCAGATGCCCACCGATTGATGTTAATGCAAGGAGTAGGGATTGCCATGAAACGGATGCACTAGAGCTATAAATGTATGAAAGCTCAACAAAATAAACTAGTGGGTGTGCATCCAACTTGCTTGCTCACGAAGACCTAGGGCACTTGAGGAGGCCCATTGTTGGAATATACAAGCCAAGTTCTATAATGAAAAATTCCCACTAGTATATGAAAGTGATAACATGAGAGACTCTCTACTATGAAGATCATGGTGCTACTTTGAAGCACAAGTGTGGTAAAAGGATAGTAACATTGTCCCTTCTCTCTTTTCTCTCATTTTTTGGCCCTTTTTTATGGCCTTTCTCTTTTTTTGGGCCTTCTCTTTTTTTATGGCCTTTCTTTTTTTATTTATTCCTCACTTGGGACAATGCTCTAATAATGATGATCATCACACTTCTATTTATTTAAAACTCAATGATTACAACTCGATATTAGAACAAAGATGACTCTATATGAATGCCACCGACGGTGTACAGGGATATGCAATGAACCAAGAGTGACATGTATGAAAGAATTATGAATGGTGGCTTTGCCACAAATACTATGTCAACTACATGATCATGCTAAGCAATATGACAATGATGAATGTGTCATGATGAACGGAATGATGGAAAGTTGCATGGCAATATATCTCGGAATGGCTATGGAAATGCCATAATAGGTAGGTATGGTGGCTGTTTTGAGGAAGATATAAGGAGGTTTATGTGTGAAAGAGCATATCATATCACGGGGTTTGGATGCACCGGCGAATTTTGCACCGACTCTCAATGTGAGAAAGGGCAATGCATGGTACCGAAGAGGCTAGCAAGGATGGAAGGGTGAGAGTGCGTATAATCCATGGACTCAACAATAGTCATAAAGAACTCACATACTTATTGCAAAAATCTACAAGTCATCGAAAACCTTGGCACTACGCGCATGCTTCTAGGGGGATAGATTGGTAGGAAAATACCATCGCTCGTCCCCGACCGCCACTCATAAGGAAGACAATCAAATAACACCTCATGTTTCAAATTTCTTGCATAACGTTTACCATATGTGCATGCTTCGGGACTTGCAAACCTCAACACAAGTATTTCTCAATTTCACAACTACTCAACTAGCATGACTTTGATATTATTACCTCCATATCTCAAAACAATCATCAAGCATCAAACTATTCTTAGTATTCAACACACTCATACGAAAGTTTTATTAATAATCTTGCATACCAAGCATATTAGGATTTTAAGCAAATTACCATGCTATTAAGACTCTCAAAATAATCTAAGTGAATCATGAGAGAACAATAGTTTCTATAAAACAAATCCACCACCATGCACTAAAAGATATAAGTGAAGCACTAGAGCAAAACTATAAAGCTCAAAAGATATAAGTGAAGCACATAGAGTATTATATCAAATTCCAAATCATGTATGGCTCTCTAAAAAGATGTGTACAGCAAGGATGATTGTGGTAAACTAATCAGCAAAGACTCGAATCATAAAAGACGCTCCAAGCAAAACACATATCATGTGGTGAATAAAAATATAGCTCCAAGTAAAGTTACCGATAGAAGTAGATGAAAAAGGGGGTGCCTTCCGGGGCATCCCCAAGCTTTGTCTTTTAGGTGTACATATATTATCTTGGGGGTGCCATGGGCATCCCCAAGCTTAGGCTCTTTCCACTCCTGGTTCCATAATCCATCAAATCTTTACCCAAAACTTGAAAACTTCACAACACAAAACTTAAAGTAGAAAACTCGTGAGCTCTGTTAGCGAAAGAAAACAAAAGACCACTTCAAGGTACTGTAATGAACTCATTCTTTATTTATATGGGTGTTAAGCCTACTGTATTCCAACTTCTCTATGGATTATAAACTATTTTACTAGCCATAGATTCATCAAAATAAGCAAACAACACACGGAAAACAGAGTCTGTCAAAAACAGAACAGTCTGTAGTAATCTGTAGCTAGCGCAAGATCTGGAACCCCAAAAATTCTAAAATAAATTGCTGGACGTGAGGAATTTATCTATTAATCATCTGCAAAATAATTAACTAAATAGGACCTTCCAAATAAAAATGGCAGCAGTTCTCGTGAGCGCTAAAGTTTCTGTTTTTTACAGCAAGATTAAAAAGACTTTCCCCAAGTCTTCCCAATGGTTCTACTTGGCACAAACACTAATTAAACACAGAAAACACAACCAAAAAAGAGGCTAAATAATTTATTTATTACTAAACAGGAGCAAAAAGCAAGTAATAAATAAAATTGGGTTGCCTCCCAACAAGCGCTATCGTTTAACGCCCCTAGCTAGGCATAACAAGCAAGAATAGATCTAGGTATTGCCATCTTTGGTAGGCAATTCTTCAATGAGGCATCTATTTACCTTAGGAATTTCTTTCTTTCTAGTGATTATCAAACTCTTAGGCACAAGATCAAAAAATTCATTTGTAGCAATTGGTTCCTTAATGATAGCAAAAAGATTGGGATGAATACTTATTGATTTAAGATCCACAGTTTCCTTACTAGACGATTCACCCTTATTTTTAGGAACATACATAAGCTTGGCAATTTTAGTAGGAGGACTTGGAGTATTCTTTACGGAAGAAAAATCGGTTCCCAAGTTTGTAATGATACCCACAAGTTTATCGATTCTAGTAGAATCTAAGTTTATCTTCTCATTAACTATGGGTTCCTTTTCCTTAATATTTTTCAGAGTCATTCCTACCTTAGATCCATATTGAGTAATTTGATTGTGGATCTTTTTATCTAGATTTTAAATTAATTCAATAGTAGCAACTTTATTTTCAATAATTTCAAGTCTTTGCATAACATGCTCCAAAGTTAACATAGTTCCATTAACCAAAAGAGATGGTGAGCCAAATAAATCTAACATAGCATTATAAGAATCAAAAGTATGGATACCCAAGAAATTCCCTCCGGTAATGGTATCAAGGATATATCTATACCAAGGATTAACACCTACATAAAAATTGCGGAGAAGAACTGAAGTAGATTGCTTCCTGGTAGATATATTTTGAGCACTGCAAATTCTATACCAAGCATCTTTTAGATTTTCTCCCTCCCTCTGTTTAAAATTTAGAACTTCATTCTCGGGAGACAACGGAGAAGATATGAGACTAGCCATGACGAAAAGCAAACAAACTAACACACAAGCAAACAAAAAGCAAACGGGCAAAAAGAGGCAAATAGAGAGGGATGATAGAGAGAGAGAGAGGGAGGGAGGGAGAATAAAACGGCAAGGGTGAAGTGGGGGAGAGGAAAACGAGAGGCAAATGGAAAATAATGTAATGCGGGAGATAGGGATTGTGATGGGTACTTGGTATGTTGACTTTTGCGCAGACTCCCTGGCAACAGCGCCATAAATTCTTCTTGCTACCTCTTGAGCACTACGTTGGATTTCGCCGAAGAGGAAGGGATGATGCAGCAAAGTAGCGTAAGTATTTCCCTCAGTTTTTGAGAACCAAGGTATCAATCCAGTAGGAGGCTACGCTCGAGTCCCTCGTACCTACACAAAAACAATAGCTCAACGCAACCAACGCGCTTAGGGGTTATCAATCCCTTCACGGTCACTTACGAAAGTGAGATCTGATAGAGATGATAAATAATATTTTTGGTATTTTTGATATAGAGATGCAAAGTAAATAAAGTAAAAGCAAAGCAATAATAAAGTGATGAAGATTGATATGATGAGAAAGAGACCCGGGGGCCATAGGTTTCACTAGTGGCTTCTCTCAAGAGCATAAGTATTCTACGGTGGGTGAACAAATTACTGTTTAGCAATTGACAGAATTGAGCATAGTTATGAGAATATCTAGGTATGATCATGTATATAGGCATCACATCCGAGACAAGTAGACCGGAACGATTCTGCATCTACTACTATTACTCCACTCATCGACCGCTATCCATCATGCATATAGAGTATTAAGTTAAAAACAGAGTAACGCCTTAAGCAAGATGACATGATGTAGAGGGATAGTTTCATGCAATATGATAAAAAAAACCATATTGTTATCCTCGATGGCAACAATACAATACGTGCCTTGCTGCCCCTTCTGTCACTGGGAAAGGACACCGCAAGATTGAACCCAAAGCTAAGCACTTCTCCCATGGCAAGAACAACCAATCTAGTAGGCCAAACCAAATTGATAATTAGAAGAGACTTGCAAAGATAACCAATCATACATAAAAGAATTCAGAGAAGATTCAAATATTATTCATAGATAGACTTGATCATAAACCCACAATTCATCGGTCTCAACAAACACACCACAAAAAGAAGATTACATCGAATAGATCTCCACAAGAGAGGGGGAGAACATTGTATTGAGATCCAAAAAGAGAGAAGAAGCCATCTAGCTACTAGCTATAGACCCGTAGGTCTGAAGTAAACTACTCACACTTCATCGGAGGGGCTTGGATGATGATGTAGAAGCCCTCCGTGATTGATGCCCCCTCCGGCGGAGCTCCGGAACAGGCCCCAAGATGGGATCTCATGGATATAGAAAGTTGCGGCGGTGGAATTAGGTTTTTGGCTCCATCCCCGATCGTTTGGGGTACGTGGATATATATAGGAGGAAGAAGTACGTCGGTGGAGCTTCGAGGGGCCCACGAGGCAGGGGGCGCGCCTTAGGGGGGCGCCCCCTACACTCGTGACCACCTCGTGGCTTTCTTGACGGAGGGTCCAAGTCTCCTGGATCTTATCTGATGAGATAATCACATTTCCAAAGGTTTCATTCCGTTTGGACTCCGTTTGATATTCCTTTTCTTCAAAACCCTAAAATAGGCAAAAAACAACAATTCTGGGCTGGGCCTCAGGTTAATAGGTTAGTCCCAAAAATAATATAAAAATGGAAAATAAAGGCCAATAATGTGTAAATCAGTAGATAATATAGATGGAGCAATCAAAAATTATAGATACGTTGGAGACGTATCAGCGTCTTGCGCCAGCGTACTCCTGGACGTTGGCCTAGTTTCAAGGAAGGCCAAAATGTTCTGGACTTCGAAGCGAGTCAACTGGCGGGAGGAGGCGACTGGCATTGGTGCAAGGAAGTGGTCGACGGCGGCCATCCATGCCGCTGAGGGGCGCACTAGCACCCGTGCGGGGACAGGCGTTGTCAACAGCGCAGCGGAGACATTCTTGTGCACGGGCGCGCGCGTCAGTGCATGCGCAGGCGCATGCGCTGGCAGGTGCATGGGTATCGGCACGGGCGTGCGCATCAGTGCACGCGTAGGCGCATGCGCTGGCAGGTGCACGGGGATGGGCGCTGGCGCAGTCGGGGCGAAGGGAGCCGGAACGGGAGCTGGGACAGGCGCGGCGTCTTCCCACAAGGCCAGTTCAAGCTCGCCCAAAGCGCCTTATGTTCTTGAGACTCCGGCTGGGTGTCTTCCTCGGGAAACTGGAACACTAAGGGCAGACCATCGTGATGCGGCATGGCGTACGTTTAGGTCAGGCTAGTTGGAGGTAGACGACATGAGAATCGAAGAGGAAGAGAGAGGATTGTAGCGACACCGGGTAGTGCGGGGTTGATTTTAAACTGCGGCGCCGGTGACATTAAAAGTGGGAGTAGTTGGGACGACGGTGGGCGGCGGAGCCTGGTCAAAGGGCTCGCCTCCCGGTGAGCCTGCACAGTGGTCTGCTCGCACGCCTCCCTGACAGCCGGCGCAGCGGTCTGCTCGCACGCCTCCCGTCGACTCACACGCTTGCTCGGACGGCTCCTGCCGATGAGAAGCGGGGACTCGTGGCGGCACGTAAGCGCCCACGGTTTTAATAGTGAAAGCGTTTGCCTTAACGTGACAGGTCTTTGTTCCAAAATACCTTGGCTCTTCATTTGTGCAACTTGTCATAAGCAGCTTGTCTCAAATTAAAGAAAAAACTTACGAAGTAATATTTGTGCCATATCACGTGACCATGCTTAGTTTCAAGAATTTATGCTCACTTTTGGATTTTTTGAAATTTAAGATCCAGGATTCGAAAAAATATCATAACCTGCATCTTGCAATAAATTTTCAAGCCGTATATCTGTCCTGTTGTATTTCTTAAGAAAGGGTTTGGTCAAACATTTTTCTTAGTTAGACTTCAGACAAGTTATATATGCAGAGTAAAAGGATAATCCCTCCGTACCAGTGCATTGCCTGATATATTAACTCAAGTACTAGGCACGAACAAACGGACTCAATTCTGTGCTCATCCTGGTAGTAGGAGTAGTAGTGGTGGTGGTGGTAGTAGTAGTAGTAGTAGTAGTAGTAGTAGTAGTAGTAGTAGTAGTAGTAGTAGTAGTAGTAGTAGTGGTGGTAGTAGTAGGTAGTAGTAGTGGTAGTAGTAGTGGTAGTAGTAGTGGTAGTAGTAGTGGTAGTAGTAGTGGTAGTGGTAGTGGTAGTGGTAGTGGTAGTGGTAGTGGTAGTAGTAGCAGTAGCAGTAGCAGTAGCAGTAGCAGTAGCAGTAGCAGTAGCAGTAGCAGTAGCAGTAGCAGTAGCAGCAGTAGGAGCAGTAGTAGCAGTAGCAGCAGTAGGAGCAGTAGTAGCAGTAGTAGCAGTAGTAGCAGTAGTAGCAGTAGTAGCATAGCAGTAGTAGTAGCAGTAGTAGCAGTAGTAGTAGCAGTAGTAGCAGTAGTAGCAGCAGTAGCAGTAGCAGTAGTAGCAGCAGTAGTAGCAGTAGTAGCAGTAGTAGCAGTAGTAGCAGTAGTAGCAGCAGTAGCAGCAGTAGCAGTAGTAGCAGCAGATTATATTTGTCCCCACCCTCCCAACCACCGATTGGTTTTGCACCCCCACCCCTCCTCCCCGGGAGAATATCATGTGCCCCCATACCTTAGATGCTATATGCCGATACGAGTTGCTTGGAGCTTGTAGATCTGAGATATAGCAGCTCACATGGTGTGTCTTAATATTTTTGCAGGAAACCTTGATGAGTTTGAGAATTGCACACAATTTGTACAAAAACTACTTAGATGCCCTTTGATCCCATATCCAACGACCTCGAAGCTCGTATCACCGTAGCATCTAAGATGAAGGAGGACATCATATTCTCCTGTATGTAAGAATATCATGTGCTACCACACCTTAGATGCTTTGGTGATACATGCTCTTCGGAGGCATTGGATTTGTGACCCAACACCTCCTCGGTGGTTCGAATGGTTTTTTGCAAAAAAGCCCCAAAAGAGTTCAGCCACTGCTTACAAGCACAAAGACTGCTCAGATGCCATTGGATCTCAGATCAAACGACCTCCAAGCTTGTATCACCGTAGCATCCAAGCTGCGATAGCACCTTATGTTTTCTCGCACGGGAGAGTATGAGGTGCTCCCGCATCGTAGATTCTATGGTGATACGAGTTCATTGAGATCTAACGGCCCACAGTAGGAGGTTTGAATGTTTTTGCAATATACGGCTGATAGAGTTTGGGAAATGCGCAGAAATTACAAGTACTACACATGTGCCATCTGATCACTCATCATACGACCTAGATGTTCATATCACCGTAGCGGGTAATTAAGCTACGGGGAGCACCTAATATGAGCACCGGGGAGCCGTTGGATCGAAGATGCAGCGGCACACACGAGGCCTAAATGTTTTATATGCAAAAAAAACTTTGGAGAGTTTGGAAATTGTGCATAATTACAAAGACTACTCCCAAGCCATTGGATCTCACTTCCAACGGTGTAAAAACTCGTATCACCATAGTATCTAAGTTGCGGGGTGGATGTGATATTCTATGCCGCTGTCATTTTTGTTTGTAAACTTGCAAAATACGTGTAACTCGTGCCGTTACTTGTCTAACCGTGCAAAGTGTTTGTTAAAAAAACCATCCTACACTGAAATATCGGAACAACACATGGGGGTCCCACTTGTCATTAATCAAATTTGGACCTAAAACTAACAAATCTGAAAGACGAGATTCGAACTGGCAACCTGGACTACAAAGCGTAAGTCGATAGCCTGAAAAAACGAACGGTTGTTAGCTTTGTCCCATAACTTGATTTTATACAGTACTTGCGTTGAGTAGAGTAGAGCGAGTGCCTCGTCAACACGTGCATGACCGTTGTCTCACTTACTAGTGGGTCCCAGGTCTGCGATCTCAATCTCTCTTCTCTCCATCGTGTAACCTTTGCACGGGCACACACGAAGAGTGGCGCTAGCTTGCCGTGGTGTTATTACAACTAAAAAAAGCTTGGAAAATAGAAGAATCGCCTAGAACAAGAGACGTTGTGGCTGGTCGAGACGGAGCTAACCACATCTATCCTCTGTGCCACGTTTGCATGATGAAGTTGTGTGGCTAGTGGGGTGTTTTTGACTGACTGGCTGGGTCCCGAGGTCGAACCATAGGTACTACGTCTGATATGGTATATTTTTACACGCACATTTTTCCTCCATGCCGAGACGTGGAACACCCTATCGCGCGGTTTCGGGGTCCTCCCGGGTGGTGCACGCATATATTCTTCCTGACATGGGACTCCCTACCGCGCGTTTTCTGGGTCCTCCTCGGTCATAGCGTCGAAGCAAGTAAATGAGTCGTCAAATCACGAAAGGCCACCTTTCCCGCCGAGTACATTAGTGAAGCACGGTGGCTAGCTAGTTGGGCTAGTTCGACCGATTAGCTAGGCCGCCGCCACATTTGTTTTTTCACCCCTTTTTTATCTACTTGCCGGCAGGTAAATTTAAATATCCACCGCGGCGTTGCTCTAGTGTTTGGGTGCGGCAGGATTTTTAATTTTTTGATTGACTGGAGCAGGCGCGGCAGGATTTTTAATTTTTTGATTGATGGGAGCAGGCATGGTAGCAATTATTCACGATGACTCCGCCTGTAAAAACCCATTGCTCCCTGATGTGAGAAGTCGTCGACAGGTGTTTTACCATGGTGAAAACCAAAAGATTCCCCGCTCCCTCCGCCTTCCCGTAGATTACATTGCCTTTCAGCCGTTTCGCCCCCTTTGCTTCCTCTCCCCACTGCTTCTACCTGGTGCCATGGCGGCGCAGTAGATCATGGAGTCCGAGGTGAGGCGCCTGACAATGGCTCCCGTCGACCGGGAGCGGGCGGTTGCACCCTGCATCACCAATGTCGTGCGTCTCGAGAAGCATAGGGACTTCGGTGATGTTTAGGCGCCCTCTGCGTGGGCATGTCCATGTCTCGGCGCAACATGACCGTTGGATCAAACTCAGATGGTGCAGATCAGTCACTGCAACACAAAGCGTGTGGGAGTGTTTGGTTGCATTCTCATCTCAATATAGTTGTTTCCTCTTTGTGTATTTTTGTCAACCTACTAGTGTGGACTCATGCACCCTTAAGTGGGTCGAGACGGGAATTTTTGCTTCCATCCCGTGCACCCTTCATACACCCTGCCTAACACTATTCGTGCTTCATATGGTTCATGTTTCATGGAGTACTGTAGCACCATACTCTCCGTGCGCTATGGACCTAGTTCTGTTAACATTGATCTCACCGTTCATTCTCGACCGGGCAGTCGAAAAAGCGGTACAGCTCAGTTCTTTTCTGGCTTATGGACGACTTATGGTGGAAAATAAGCACAAGCTAAAAAGAACTCGTTTTTTTGTATTCGGCTTAATTTTCGGCCACAGCCGGTCCCTTCATGTTTGGGAGAAGCCGAGAGAGAGCAGCTTCCCGAGCGCAGCCCTTTAAAAATTGAAGCGGTACATCGCTATGCCCTCCGCGTAGGCAGTATTTACGAGAGAAATGCCACCCGCGAAAGATATAACTCCAGGCATCGAAGCCATCTGTCCCAACGCATCACCTGCTTCGGGCGTCTGCTAGGTTTCCTTGTCGCCGCCTCTTGTCTAGCTAGCCACCGCCGCCGTCGTCCTTCCTGACGCCATGCAGGGAGGTTAACCAACGTCGCTCCCAACGTCGCAATCGCTGGCCTCCGCCCGTCCCTCTGCTGCTTCCCGTCCTGCTGCACTTCCGTCCTGCACACTAGCTACTCCCATCTTCACGGCAAGCTCCAGTCCGATCGTCCCCGTCCAAGCTCTTACCAAGGTAAGCACCGTCTGTCCTCTTATCTTTCTGCTCCGGACTTCTTTCCTGATCTGCATGTGATGCATGATGTTATGAGTGTATCTGGGTCCGGTGCAATACATGTGTATGTGTCTGTGTAGGTTTGAACAATTATCACCGGGTAGGATTGCTCCTATAGATACGCTCCTGTGGCAATCGGCCGAGTGATCTACGTGTACGTTAGTACTAGCACTATAAAGATCAAAGCGAAGATCATCAAGCGATGTGCGAGTATTATCTTGGTGTTGCTAATCGATTGCTCGTAGTACGAGTAGCACTTCTAATTGCACACTGATTGCTATGCACGTGTATTTGTATGACCAAAAATACTTTGTCATGTATGAATTTGGTGTTTTGGCAGTGAGCTAATTTTTTTTATTAAATAGATAGTTGGATTTTATTTCTGCTACGTGTTATGTGGTATGGGGGTATGGGGTATGCGCTATTTGATTAAAATTGTTACATTCATTTTATGATAGATGGATAAAGGTAAATCTGGGAAAGCAAATTGGGATCCTGTTGCCCATAAAATTTTCCTTGACATTTGTGTTGAAGAAGTGAATGCAAATAACCGTTCTGATGCACATTTGAGCCCAATTGGGTATGAAAATATGATAAGGAAGTTCAATGAGTGGACAAACAGAATTTATGTTCGCAAGCAATTCAAGAATAGGTGGGATTTACTTAAAAAAGAGTACAATTGTTGGAAGACGTTGAACCAAAAGGCATCTGGCATTGGAATAGATCCTGTTACTAGGAGCATTGCGGCTACCGATGAATGGTGGGCGAATGAGATACAGGTATTGAACCATTCATATTACTTTTACTTGTTACTTTGCCATCCAATTTCTTAACTAATTTATTTGTGTGATTTTTCTGCAGAGGAATGAGATTTCCGCCAAGTTCCGATATGCTCCATTAGTTGATGAGCAAAGAATGAGTTTTATATTTGATGACCATAGTGTGATGAATGCATATGCAAGGGTCGCAACTCCCTCGTCTCAAGTTGATGCTTCTCAAATTAACATTGAAGAGGGTAATGAGGACGGCTCGGGATGTGAGTTAGATGTTAACCAAGTTACACCCACCAATGTTTCATCTAAAGGTCGAAAGAACAGATCATGTCCTTATTCACCGAGTCCCAAGATGGTCCAAAAGGCGGCAAAAGATAGTGATGATAAAATGGTATTTAACCGTATGGTTGACCTTTGGGAGAGGAGGGAGATTAGCCGCAATTCGGCGACGTCTCAAACAAATGTGGATCATGTGAGAGATGAGATAAAAGAGATGACGACCATGGTGGTGAACAATGGAGGTCATCCTAGAAGTGATGTGTATTTCTATGCTCTACAACTGTTTACGAAGAAGGAACATCGTGATGTGTTCAGTGCCCTCAAGGATGAGACTGCTAGTGTGAGGCTTGAATGGATCAAGAGGACATGGGATCTCTTTATGAAAAAGGATTAGAACTTCTGTGATGTTATTTTCTTTGAACAAAATTACTTGCTATCGACTTGTACTATCGTGAACCTATGTTTTGTTTGGAACCTCTTGTTTGCACTCAGATTGTAATATAGGGAAAGTGGATTGTTTGTCATCAATTCGTATGCATCATGGATCTTTTTTCTACTCATTTTTAAAGCCATGTATCATGTTTGACGGCTCAAATTATTTTGTTTTATTGTGTACCAAATTATAATGCATCTATATTGTGTTCTTTATATGACAGATGGATATCTCTGTTGAGGATGAAGATGAAGAATTAGATTTCTGCATTCTTGCAATGGCACATTATCTTCAAAATAAAGAGAGGGTGCCCTATGCACCTAGAAGAGCACCAATAATGACGGGGTTGCAATGGGTGCAAGAGAAACAGATGAATCCAAAAGCATTATACTCAATGTTTAGGATGCGGAGGTCAGTGTTTTACCCATTGCATGACATGCTAGTTGAGAAATATGGTTTAAAGTCAACTTGCAACATGTCAAGTAAAGAAGCGTTAGCACTATTTTTATGGACTTTGGGGACATGCCAGACCACCGACAATATTGCGGATCGATTTGAACACAGTCGGTCTACAATTAACAAAAAGTTTAAAGAGGTTTTAAGGTGTGTATATCGTATGGCTGGTGATTACCTACGACCCAAAGATGAAACTTTCACCCAAGTTCACGACTCGCTTAAAAAACCAAGATTTTGGCCTCACTTCAAGGATGCCATTGGGGCCATAGATGGAACACACATACCTTGTATTGTGCCGGAAAAACAGCAGCCCAAATATCGGAACAGAAAAGGTGTCACCACTCAGAATGTCATGGCAATATGTGATTTTGATATGAGGTTCATTTTTGTTGTTGCTGGATGGCCTGGATCTGTTCATGACACCCGTGTATGGGCTGATGCACGAGCTGAATATCCCAGTTTCCCACACCCTCCAAACGGTAATTACTCGTACATGCATTTTTTTACACTAGCCTTTTGCTTTAAATTACCGCTCTTCATTGTATTTTTGTTCCCTGTATAGGAAAATACTATCTTGTTGAGTCAGGCTATCCAAACAGAGATGGCTATCTAGCACCATACAAAGGACAACGGTACCATGTACCTGATTTCCAACAAGTACCTCCACGAGGGAGAAATGAGACCTTTAATCATCTACATTCCTCACTACGAAACGTCATCGAAAGAACTTTTGGTGTTCTCAAGATGAAATGGCGAATCCTTCTTGGCATTAGCCGTTACAAAGTTGAAACACAAACAATGATAATTACTTCATGTACTTGTCTTCATAACTACATCCGTGAGAGCAAACTACCTGATGAGCATTTTGATATGGTTGAGAATGGATCCTATGTTCACGAGGAGAGCGCTTCTCATCACTTTGCACCCTATGATGAAGGCAATATGGGAAGTGTACGAGATGCTATTGCTGCGAGTGTCTTTCCTTGATGAATAGCTTTATTGTGTATGCTTTTGTTGGGAGAACCATGTAATATTTAGAATATCTTTCTTTCTTCTCAAGTACTATAGACGAGTTTTTTCCATATGTGCGACAATGATCTTCCTTATGTGGACTTGTTACAATTTAGCAATGTTTCAAAATAAATTTTATGTTTGTATGTGCGGCTAAACAATACAAAATAACCCAATTATTATTTCAACAAAAAAGATTTAGGGGGTATTACAGACTTTTTATTGGGTATATAGAAAATAAGCTAAACGCACAGAGGCTAAAAAGAACTGGATGGCTTATTCTCACTAGGCTTATTTCCACAACGGCTTGTCTGGGGCTTATTTCCACAGTGGCTTCTTCATAAGCCAGAGGTGAAAAGAACTGGCCCTATGTTACATATAGGAGTAGTTGACATGCGCACAACATCATTTGTTATCATCATATCTTACTACACTAGCAACAAGATTGTGTAGTACTGACGTATGAACCACTGCACATGCCTAGTAGTAGGAGCACTATGTATGTTCAAGTGGTTGCCGTGATTCGCACTCCTCCATTGTAAGAGTGGAAACGCTTGCTGTAATCATTTTTTTCTCCAAAAAAACAATGGACACGCTCTACCGTGTGGATCCTCCTCCAGCCATGCACTAAATTACTCACTTTCACCGACGTGTGGGACAGCCAGCACCTGGGTCCACCAGCCATGCACTAAATTACTCCGTAGTAGAGTGACGGTAGACTACCCCAATCGAACTGCCGCAGTAATGCCCAATGAGCCGTCAAATCACAAAACCCCCTCCTTTCCAGCAGTAAGTTGGACGGACGAAGCAACCATCATTTCACTCTTCTCTCTCAGCTTCCTCTCTTGACGCTCGCTTCGCTTCTCCCTCATCTCGTTCCTTCTTTCACTCTTCTCTCTCAGCTTCCTCTCTTGGATGGACGCCGGAGCACCGGCCGGCGTGATGTCTATGGCTCTGGCCAAAACCGTCGAAGAAGCGCAAGCACCCTGCTGAGACTATCGCAGACAAGCTCAAAGCCATCGCCCTGTCCAAGCCCCCCTCTCCGGGATCCCTCATTAAGCAAGTCCAGGTAATGTCTCTTGTTGACGATCTTTTTCTCGATCTTGATCGTGTTTTTTCATCTAACACGTAGTACTAGTACTGGTAGTACAACTTTCTGGGTGATCTTGCATGTGATTTTAGTGTGCCAAATGATGGTTCTAAATTCATCTTTTGAACAAAACATGCGAGAGGTTGACACTGATTTCTTATAGACTACTTTCAACTACTCCCTCTATCCCAAATTTCTTGTCTTAGATTTGTCTAGATACGGATGTATCTAATACTAAAATGTGACTTGATACATCCGTATCTAGACAAATCTAAGACAAGAATTTTGGGACGGAGGGAGTACTTTATGAACATCAATGCTACCTTTTAAGAGGGTATATTTGCCTCGGTAACTTATGTTATGGATATTGCATGTAATCCCTCTGCTCTCATGCCTTTGAAGACATGTTCTAATGCCTTTGTTCACTCATTTCTGTGTGTATATGTAGTCATATATTGAGTATAATATCAAAAATCATCTTATATTTCTGAACGGAGGTAGTAATAAAATATGGTTTCTGTTTGAATTAGAACCAGGTCCGCGGTGGAGATGAAGTTCTCAAAGTCATGTCGTGTGAACTGGAAGACCTGATGATGAGTTCTACTACTGAACTATCCAGCTGTTGTGTCCTTGTCGCCACGTGTCCTGAACTAGTGTTTTCCTGTAGCATTGTTGTCAGGCGTGTTCTCGAGGCTATACTTGACCACAGCAATTTCCTGGCTGTGCCTTCGATTACGAATGGTGTTGTTCTTGTAAAGCTTCCCAACAAATCTGATGTGGCATGTCTTCATCATCATGTTTATGAGTGGAAAGACCACTCTGTTAGGTTCTCCAAGGTTGACAAGATGGTGATGGTGCATGTAGACATCTCACACGAAGTCCATGGCCTAGTCAGTTATGCGGGGTTCATCCCGTAGGTCGGTGGCAAGAAATAGTCGGCAGAGTTTAGTTAGTGCAACTTTGCTTGTCTGTAGTAAGTACTATTGTTCAGTACTTGATTTGTGTTTGTGAACCCTGTATTGTTTATTAGTACTACCGCTTTTGGTGTGTGGTCAGTCCTGAGAACGGTCTATATTAATGTATGTCCACTCAATTCAGTCTGTATATTTTGAAGTATCCAGATCATATTTTTTGTGAGGACGGTTTATCAATTATGGTTACACTCCAATATTTGTATGCATTGCAGGGTTTATCACACCCACCAGGATTTTGAGTCCCATGGATGTTCGGTCCATACGATTTGTCACGAACTTTGGACTGTCCTGCTTGTGGGAGTAGGCGGGGCCCCTGCATGCCACGCGTAGTTGGACGATCAATCTTCTGTTTAGTACTTCAACATAGTGATTTTCTGGTAAGGATTCACTCGTGTCTCATCAAGTAAATCTTATTGATTTACTGTCTAAATCTTATTGATTTAATGTCATGTTTTCTTTCTTTTCCTGCAATTTTATGATGCAAGTTTTGCCATGTGACATTCATCACAGAATAAACCGTTTGGTTTGCTCTATGATTGCTATTTTTGCAGGTTTCACTTCTTATGTCGTGTGAGTAACGAAGGCACTATCCATCACTTATATTACTGGAAAAAATTGGATCAGTCTGTTGTCTGAATACAAGCTGAATCCCTATGATGAACTGCAGTTTGGTTTAACAAAAACGCCACAATTAGTCCTTCTCGCATTTAAAAGAAATGAAGAAAAAACTGGATCATGGTCACGGATCCTAGTCAAGTTAGAAAGCTGATCATAGCAGACCAAACACGATCGCCGTTGTCTCGCACAGATCGAGAACCGGCAGTTGCTGTAGCACTGACAGCGGCAGCAGCTCAGTCTGATCCAGCTGAGGATTGGGCACCGACTGCGTCAGCGGATAAGTCTGATCTACCGGAGGATCGGCCATCGACACCGGCACCAGCTCTACAAGGAGCACCATCTCTGGCAGCAGCAGCGGCTTCGGCACCTACAACAACACTTGCACTTGCATCTGCTCCACCCGTGCAGTTGCACCGGCAACAGACTGGGCTGCAGTTCACACTTCATATACCAAAGTCCTTACAAAACCGACATGTCCACCTTCTTGGTAAGCATTGGCCGCCCAAGTGCTTCATTCTTTTTTCCTTCCATGTTGTTTCACATGATTCACTGTGTTGATCTAACTGTTTGGGTATGTCTTCTTGTTTGCAAACAGAGAATTCCTAGAGCAACAAGGGAGTCGTTCAACAATCCGGGCGACCGCGGCCAAGTTTATCTTACCATGCGCAGCCTTGGTGTGAATGAACCTGCTCAATATACCGTAAGTACAAAGGATGGTCGCATGATGATTGATGCTAAAGGATGGTCAAGGTTCAAATCTAAATCATATCTTGCGGTAGGGGATGATGTCAAAATCGAACTTTCTCGGCAAGGAGAGCTAGTCCAAATCCACTTTGAAATTCTTCAGTAGCAGCACGCAACTGCCGAACTGATCTATCCTCCGAGAGATTTTGATGTAATAATCTGGCATGGTGAAACAAGTGTCATGTGTGTATAAGTAGTACGACAGTATTATTTATCACATGGTATATCGTTGATAGAATTGCAACTCTGATTGCTGGTTAGGAACTGTTGTTCGATTTCATTCCAACAGCTGTCGTGCTTTATTCAATTTTGTGTATTCTCCTTGCGACAGCATCTAAAACTAGTGTCGTACTGATCGCTTGCAATATGAAAAGCGCTGAGGTAGAACACATGGGCCCCCAAACATGCAGGGTCGGCTTGCGGCCCAAAGTCCAGAACCGTGAGCCTATCTAAGTATTATTTTCTCAGTTGAACCCCATAAACAAAGCTGAACCCCCATAATGCCCGTGCGTTGCAGAGGGAGTATATTTCTTGGCAAGGTGAGCCTGTGATATAAAAGATTTGTATATTTCTTTACAAAGGGAGTATCTCTCTGTCAAAAAATATATTTATGTGTAACTAGTTACTCCTGTCTTTCTACTTCCTTTCGCTGATATGTGGGGCAACCGGCAACGGGGTCCACGTGCCATATGCACAAATTAGAGTGCACAACTTCACGGTAGACACACCCCGGCCATAGCGCCGCAGTAATGCCTAATGAGCCGTCAAATCACAACCCCCCCCCCCTTCCAGCTTTAGCGGTAAGCTAGACGGACGAAGCGGCAATATTTCACTGGGCCTGAATCCCCTTCTCCCTCGTCTGCTTGTTCAGAGAAAACCCCCTCTCGGCGATTGCATAGGGTTTTCTCATGGAGAACCAGGTACGAATTCTTCATCCATCCCCGATAAATCCAAGTCCCTTGGTCGCAGGTAATCCTAGGATGGCAGCCGCCGCCGTTGATGCATTTTTCTTCCTACTGAATCTAGTGTGTTTCATTTGCAGTGCCCAAAGTGCGAGTACCCTACAGGTTTCTGCGCCCTCGGCGAGACGCCACACTTGTTCCTTCTCATCCTAACACAGCATTTTGAAACACGCACAGTATGTTCCTAGAATCCTCTTTTCTATCCGGGGGGTGGGGGTTTTTTGAACATGCTGTGTTCTCATATTATTTTTCCTGCAGTGTATTATTTGCTCTGCCAGAACACATGTACTCAAGATGCTCGGCCTTGCCATAACTGAATACACTAGTTTAATGGTCACAGTGAAGACAAGCCATAGATATAAGTTCCGAGTTGGGTTCATGAACCAAGAAGATCGCTGCTTTTTTATGGCCGAACTTGGATAAACTTTCTCAAGTGTTACGGACTGAAAGTTGGCGCACGAATGTTGATGGAAATAGCAGAACCTGGTCTCATCTTCACTGCGATCTTCCACCCCGACATCGTTCCAATTGTTCATCCATGTTAGTTTTGTATCTGGTTCTTGCTTGTTGCCTCGATTACTTCTTAATCCACCTATTATGTCTAACTAATCACAATTTAACTTTAGAAGTAGCAACGAATCTCTCATGAAGATGCTACTTCTAACTAATATTTTCTTATAATTGGTGGCATGTGTAGGTTTTTTCAGAGTTAAGCAGTCTGCTCGTTTGTTACTCTGTAATAACTCGGCTGTTACTAATGGCACTGAAGTTGACTGGATCGACATCCACAAGTTCCTACACTTTATTGATCATCTTGAGGTCCTTGTGGGGCGTTTCAATGGTGGAAGGCCACGTGGGATATGTGTGCCACTGCTGCACTTGTTGAACAGGTCCAACTGTGTCAAGAAACTTATGGTACGAGTTGTTTTCTGTTATATATGTTGTTCATAAACTATTGCTTATACACAGTTTTACAGCTGTGATCTTCTTGAAACAGGAACTGCCGAGTTCTATTGTTCCTATACAGATGCATGACCATGGTCGGGTCAGACTTGCGCTTGGTCACAACATGATGTTTATGTCGACCTACTCAATTCCCCTTGGAGGTGAAATGATACTTATTCATGGGTGGTCTCAAATAATGAAGGACCGTCCATCTTGGAGAATAGGACAGAAGATTATGTTCATGCTTTTCCATGGCTCTAAAGCGAATATCCTGTTTATTGACCACGTTGCGAGATGAAGCCGCTTTCAGAAGGTTGTGGATGCGCGGGGTGGCGCCTGGGCCTTGTCCTGGGGCTTGGCGGCATCACCCTTGGTTAACTGTAGGCAAAGTAGCACTGTTCGAGGCGTGCTTTGTATGGTTGAACCTGTATAAGTACTCATACTGCTTTCAGCTTTGGTTGTTAAGTGCCCCTGCTGGTTTCAGTTAAGGTTGTTAAGTACTCCTGCTGCTTTTACAGTCTGTCATGTTTCTTCAGTCCTGTCTTCCTCCAGCCACCAAAACCACACCAGCGCCGGCGGGGCCGCCTGCTTCCGCCTCCCACGGCTGGCTGCGCCTCAGCGCACGCATCGCCGCGCCACCGTCTCCAAAATCGTTAACGCCGACGTCCTCCGCGCGCTTTGGTGCGCTCGCCGCGGCGCGGCCCTCTCGCATTGTCAACATGGTCAACAAACAATAGGAATCGGCAGAAGTACGTGGAGAGGATGACAGTAGGGGCCCACCACGTCAGCGTATGGAAAAATAAAATGCTTCCTCCTAGTGTTTTCCTACCATCTGGGACCCACAACATTGTGAGCGTATATAGTCAATAGACAAGAGAACAGCACAAGATCGGCTGACACCTAGGACGTAGCTACTCGAGCAGTATTTTTTTGTTTGGTATTGTTGAGACGGAGTAGGGTTTGAACTGCGTTGTGGCCCGTCTAGCCCAGGCTTTTATTTTATGTTCACCATGTGACCAGCCCAACTATTTTTTCTTTGTGAAAATGAGCCCAGTTTATTTTTTCTGAAGAATACCCAATCCAGGCCTACTTATTTTTCTACGCCCTGATGGGCTATAACTCTTTCAAGACGCCTACAAATCTTGAAAGTAATATGAAATGGGTTGTAAATATAAAAACATATGACAAATTGGCAATTACTTTATAATTTCTGAACTTTTTCACATTTTCAGATTCCTATTTCATTGGGCATTAACCTAATTTAAATATATCTTCAAAGTACTTTAAATCTGGCTCGACATTTCGGTATTAAAAATAGTTTGGAACCCACAGAAATATGCGAAATTGGCCCTGGCCAACCAAAAAAACGACTGCAATAAATTGCATAAGAAGTTGCCATGAGCTATATATAAATTATTAAAGAAAGAGGGAGTGGTCTAACTTCTGGGCCTGTTTAGTTGACGCGTATGCAAGATTTTTTTTAGTTATTATATACGTCAACAAACGATTCTAGCAGACGTAGCCGTTGGATGTCAATCCAACGGCCGTCTTGTTTCTTCAATCTCTGATCTTCTTGCTCCAGCCGCCAAAGCAGCACCGGCGGGACCGCCTACTCCCACCTCCCATGGCCGGCTGTGCTACCGCGTAGGCCTCAGCGCCCCCTACTACTCCCACCGCTGGCCAGGTCATCCCTGTACTCACCCACACCCCCTGTTATTCTGCGGCGATGGCAACCTCACACCGCAGCCGAACCGGTGAACCCTCGTACTCCTCTCCGCGCGGGCTTCCACTGCCGTGTCTTCCCCGGCTCCGTGTCGTCCCCTTCCTAGGCCTCGCCATCGTCCACCGCCGTGGTGCTCTCGGCGCGGCGTGGTCAATGTGGTCAACGACCGACTTTCATCGGAAGAGTACTGTACGTGGAGAGGCTGACAGCTGGGTCCATGGCAGCCGCAAGGAAGTGCCTCCTTATTACGCGGAAAATAATTATTCCTCCACCTGAAAGCGGGGACCCACCGGACGGGCCACCAGTATTTCGTGAAAAAAACGTTTCCCCCTGACTGCTGGGACCCACAGGATGGACCACCGTATTTCGTGAAAAAAAAACGTTCCCCCCGCTGTCAGCTCGGACCCACCGGAATTGCCTCCTTATTACGCACAAATAAAATGAATACCCCCTGCTACCTGGGACCCACCTTGGTGGGAGACTGACTTGTGGGCCTACTAAGTTGACTGGGACGGAGGCCTTTGTCAACTTTAGTCAATATATGAATGATTCTAGATCCAGTGACCGTACGATGTCCATCCAACGGCCGTAGTGCTTCTTCAACCTCTGGTCTTCTTGCTCCAGCCGCCCAAAGCAGCGCCGGTCGTGCCGCCTGCTCCTGCCACCCATGGCCGGCTGTGATGCCGCGGAGGCCTCACCGCCCCTACTACTCCCATCGCTTGCCAGGCCATCCCTCTACGCACCCACACCCCCTGTTATTCTGCGATGACGGCGGCCTCACACTGCAGCCGAACGAGTGAACCCTCATACTCCTCTACGCGTGGGCATCCACTGCCGCGTCTTCCCCGGATCTGCGTCGTCCCCTTCCTAGGCCTCGCCGTCGTCCACCGCCTTGGTGCTCTCGGTGCGGCGTGGTCAAGGAATGGCTTCCATCGGACATGGACTGTACGTGGAGAGGCTGACAGCTGGGTCCACGGCCGCAGCAAGGAAGTGCCTCCTTATTACACGCAAAATAATTATTCCTCCACCTGACAGCGGTGACCCACCGGACGGGTCACCGTATTTCGCAAAAAAAAATGTTTCCCCCTGACTGCTGGGACCCACCAGCTACATCTTTGCACGCAAGGAAGTGCGTCTGAAAAAAAACGATTCGCCCCCTGACTGCTGGGACCCACCAGCTACATCTTCGCATGCAAGGAAGTGCGTCCGAAAAAAACAATTCGCCTCCCTGACTGCTGGGACCCACCAGTTATATCTTCGCACGCAAGGAAGTGCATCCTGGCAAAAAAACAAAACGATTCCCCCCTGACTGCTGGGACCCACCAGCTACATCTTCGCACACAAGGAAGTGCGTCCAGGCAAAAAAAATGATTCGCCCCTGACTACTGGGACCCACCAGCTACATCTACGCAGGCAAGGAAGTGCCTGACAATCGGGACCCACCTGATCGAAGCGTACGTAGCGTTGTCATTCTAGTCGCGAACGTGTACGTACATATATACTGGTCGATGTAGAGGCGCGCACGTGTCGTAGTAGAGGCGCGTACGTGTCGTCATAGAGGCGCGTACGTGTCGTAGTAGAGGCGCGCACGTAGCATGTACACGTACGTACAGCAGCCAGGGTGCAAGAAAGAAAATACGGCCACGTACGTACATACGGGCAGGGTCTCGAACGCCTACTCGCGCATACGTACGGCCAGGGCTCGTGTACATGGCTGGATCGGAACGAAGAAACAACGTCGTCGTCGTGTTCATGGGGAGGCAACAGAATTCGTCATGTTCATGGGGAGGCAATGGAATGCGTCGTGTTCATCGGGAGGCAATGGAACGCGTGGGAGCCAACCGGCTGGGTCGGAACGGAATGCGTGGTCGTGTTCATCAGGAGAGCTTGGACGGAATCGGCGATGGAAACGAGGCCTGGCGTACCGCACAACGGAGGAAACAGACATCCTACGTTCAGAACGGGGTCCCGTTGATCGGGAGGGGTCTGGCGTACCGCAAAATGGAGGAAACGGACCTCCTATGGTAGAAACGGGGGTCCTGTTGATCGGGAGGGGTGTGGCGTACCGCAAAATGGACAAAATAGACTTGTGTTGGAGCGCTACGGTCGAAACGGGGGTCCTGTTCATCGGGAGGGGTGTGGTGTACCGCAAAACGGGACTCCACGAGATATTGTTCATCTCCATCGTCGACCTCCTCCAGCCTCCACGGGCTACCGTCGACCTCCTCCAGCCTCCACGGGCTACCGTCGACCTCCTCCAGCCTCCACGGGCTACTGTTCATCCAACCTCCACCGTGCGCTACTCCACCGGCTACTGTTCAACCACCCCTCCATGGGCACCCCTCCACCATCTACTGTTCATCCAGCCCTCCACCACACCACGGGGTCCTGTTCATCCAGAGGCAACGCCACCACTCACTGTTCATCCAAACCCCCCGCAACGCTCACTGTTCATCCCAGAGGCAGCATCGATCGGCTTCAGTTAGCAGCAGTAGCGAAGGAATCGCTCGATCGGGTTCAGTTAACATCCATCGATCGATCGCTCGGGTTCAGTAACGCGTAGCCTGCAGTGCAATCGCTCGGGTTCAGTTAGAGCCCAACGCCTCGCTCGGGTTCAGTTAGAGCCAACGCCTCGCACACACGCGCGTACGTGTACGAGAGAAACGCGCATCGCTCGGCCCCGACCTCCCACCGTAACCGGGAACTTCCCGAAATTTTCATCCCCCTCGCTTCTACCATGGTTTTTTCCGTCATGGACGGCCCAAAGAATGTCATGCAGCTGCGTCTCCGGCCCGCCCAGGACGAAAAGCCCATTTTCTGTCATGATTTTTTGTCATAGAAGTAGGAGCCCACCACATCTATGATGATACCGGGTTTTGTCACAATTATCATCATAGAAGTGTCATATGTATGACAAAAAAATTCGTTCGGCCCAAAATGTCACGGATGTGTCTTTTTTTTTGTAGTGACATAACACCACTAGAGGAGAGACAACATACATCTCATCAAAATATCAAACGAATACCAAATTCACATGACTACTAATAGCAAGACTTCTCCCGGGCCCATGTCCTCAAGAACAAACGTAACTACTCACAAAGCATATTCATGTTCATAATCAGAGGGGTATTAATATGCATATAGGATCTGAACATATGATCTTTCACCAAATAAACTAACTAGCATCAACTACAAGGAGTAATTAACACTACTAGCAACCCACAGGTACCAATCCCGGACTTGGAGACAAGAATTGGATAAAAGAGATGAACTAGGGTTTTGAGAGGAGATGGTGCTGGTGAAGATGTTGATGGAGATTGCCCTCTCCCGATGAGAGGAGCGTTGGTGATGACGATGGCGATGATTTCCCCCTCCTGGAGGGAAGTTTTCCCGACAGAACAGCTCCGCCAAAGCCCAAGATTGGTTCCGCCAAGGTTCCGTCGCGTGGCGGTGGAGTCTCGTCCGGAAAGATGGCTTATCATTTTTTCCTCATCGAAAGACCCCATATAGCAGAAGATGGCCAACGGAGGGCCACCAGGGGGCCCACAAGGTAGGGGGCGCGCCCAGGGGGTAGGGCATGCCCCCCACCCTCGTGGGCAGGGTGTGGCCCCCTTGGTGAACTTCTTGTGCTCAGTATTTTTTATATATTCTAAAAATGACTTCCGTGAAGTTGCAGGATTTTTGGAGTTGTGCAGAATATGTCTCTAATATTTGCTCCTTTTCCAGCCCAGAATCCAATCTGCCGGCATTCTCCCCCTTTATGTAAACCTTGTAAAATAAGAGAGAATAGGCATAAGTATTGTGACATAATGTGTAATAACAGCCCATAATGCAATAAATATCGATATAAAAGCATGATGCAAAATGGACATATCAATCCGTTTTGTCCTATGGGCTATTTGATGATCGTGATTGGTTTGAGTTGCATGTTTTATTATTGGTGTTGTCCTATGGTGCTCTCCGTGTCACGCAAGCGTGAGGGATCTCCGCTGTAGGGTGTTGCAATACGTTCATGGTTCGCTTATAGTGGGTTGCGTGAGTGACTGAAACACAAACCCGAGTAAGGGGTTGTTGCGTATGGGATAAAGAGGACTTGATGCTTTAATGCTATGGTTGGGTTTTACCTTAATGATCTTTAGTAGTTGCGGATGCTTGCTAGAGTTCCAATCATAGGTGCATATGATCCAAGTAGAGAAAGTATGTTAGCTTATGACTCTTCCTCATATAAAATTGCAATAATAATTACCGGTCTAGTTATCGATTGCCTAGGGACAAATAACTTTCTCGTGACACAAAGCTCTTTACTAAAACTAACTTAGTTGTGTCTTTATATAAACAGCCCCTACTTTTTATTTACGTGCTCTTTATTATCGTGCAAACCTATCCAAAAACACCTACAAAGTACTTCTAGTTTCATACTTGTTCTAGGTAAAGCGAACGTCAATTGTGCGTAGAGTTGTATCGATGGTCGATAGAACTTGAGGGAATATTTGTTCTACCTTTAGCTCCACGTTGGGTTCAACACTCTTACTTATTGAAAACTGTTGCGATCCCCTATACTTGTGGGTTATCCAGACCTTTTTCTGGCGTCGTTGCCGGGGAGCAATAGCGTGGGGTGAATATTCTCGTGTGTGCTTGTTTGCTTTATCACTAAGTAATTTTTATTTGTTGTTCTTAGTTGTTCTTTATCTTTAGTTATGGATATGGAACACGAAATACCAAAAAAATAGGTGTACTTGCTGCTCATGGAGATGAGGAACCTCCTAAAACCCTCGATGCTCGTTATGTGACAGATATTATGTACTACTTTGATAATCCAAAGAAAACCTCATTCAATTTGGTAATGGGAGACACGTTGGATCAACATGAATACTTTAGGGATTATCGCTTGACTCAAAAAGGGAAACTATTATGGGATCAAATTTATATGTTGTATTGGTATGCTAGGAAACTATGCTTGAGATATGATTACACTTGTTGCTCTAGGATGAAGGCTCCACACCTTCCCTTCTCATGCGAATTTAATGATAATGAAACCTTGGCTTCTTATGCTAGAGGTATATATGACTACTATGATGTGGAACAAATAGAAGAATTTGTTGCTTTTATGGGTACTTATGAAATTGAATCTATGTTCAAAGAATATGAAAATATTTATGATGTTGTCTACAGACCTGAAAATTTAGCTATCCTTAAATATTGTTATGAGAATTATGAATACAATTCCGATATTGATGCGTTTATTGAGAAAGTCTCTGCTGCCCCAGAAGAGACTAATATTTTGCAGGAATCTATGGAAGAAGAAATTGATGAAACTGTGAGCTCATTGGATGAAAAAGGTGAGGAGGAGAGCGAAGAACAAAAGGAGGAAGAGCTGATTGATCACCCGTGCCCACCTTCTAATGAGAGTAACTCTTTAACTCATACATTGTTTAATTTCCCTTTGTGCTTACCGAAGGATGAATGCTATGATAATTGCTATGATCCCATTGATTCTTTTGAAATATCCCTTTTTGATGATGCTTGCTATGTTTGTGGCCAAGATGCCAATATGAATTATGCTTATGGAGATAAACTTGCTATAGTTCCTTATGTTAAACATGAAATTGTTGCTTTTGCACCCACGCATGATAGTCCTATTATCTTTTTGAATTCTCCAAACTACACTATATCAGAGAAGTTTGTGCTTATTAAGGATTATATTGATGGGTTGCCTTTTACTACTACAAATGATGATTTTGATAGATATAATATGCATGTGCTTTCTGCTCCCACTTGCAGTTATTATGAGAGAGGAACTATATCTCCACCTCTCTATGTTTCCCTCACGATAAAATTGCAAGAAACTGTTTATACTATGCATTGGCCTTTACTTTGTGTGCATGAATTGTTCTTTTATGACATGCCGATGCATAGGAAGAGAGTTAGACTTCGTTGTTGCATGATATATGTTTCTTTGTGCTCACTACTAAATTACAAATCATTGTTAATTAAAATTGGCTTTGATATACCTTGGGATCCGGGTGGATTCACTACTTGAGCACTTTATGCCTAGCTTAATGGCTTTAAAGAAAGCGCTGCTAGGGAGACAACCCGGAAGTTTTAGAGTCATTTATTTCTGTTGAGTGCTTTTATATATTTTAAAAAACAACAAAAATAAAGAGGGGAACCTAAATCTTTTTCGGAAAGGAAAGTGAAAGTGAGAGAGACAAACATTGTTGAAGTGGGAGCTAGCCTTGAACTTTGTTCATGCTCACGGAAACTTTGTGAATCTTGATTATAGAAAATTTTCAACAAAAATAATTATCCCCTTGTACAATTCCATTTTATTATAAAAATAATGTGCCAAGGTTTGCCTTTAGGATGTTTACAATGCTTGTTGGTTTGTACGGTGCAGGACAGAAACTTTGGATGTAGTGCACGATTTTACATTTTTTACTGGAATGTCAACTGGTTCTGATTCTTTTTGCACTGTCTTTCTATACAAATTATTTATTTTTCCTAATTTTGGTAGAATTTTTCAAGTATCAGAAGTATGGTGAATGTTCAGATTATTACAGACTTTTCTGTTTTAGACAGATTCTGTTTTTGATGCATAGTTTGCTTGTTTTGATGAAACTATCAATTCCTATCAGTGGATTAAGCCATGAAAAAGTTATATTATAGTGGAAATAATGCAAAAACAAAATATGAATTGGTTTGCAACAGTACTTAAAGTAGTGATTTGCTTTATTATACTAACGGATCTTACCGAGTTTTCTGTTGAAGTTTTGTGTGGATGAAGTGTTCGATGATCGAGAAGGTCTTGATGTGAGAAGAAGGAAGAGAGGCAAGAGCTCAAGCTTGGGGATGCCCGAGGCACCCCAAGTAAATATTCAAGGAGACTCAAGCGTCTAAGCTTGGGGATGCCCCGGAAGGCATCCCCTCTTTCTTCAACAAGTATCGGTATGTTTTCGGATTCGTTTCGTTCATGCGATATGTGCAATCTTGGAGCGTCTTTTGCATTTAGTTTTCATTTTTCTTTTATGCACCATGCTGGTATGATATAGTCCTTGGTTGATTTATAGAATGCTCTATGCACTTCACTTATATCTTTTGAGTATGGCTTTATAGAATGCATCATGTGCTTCACTTATATAATTTGAAGCTTGGATTGCCTGTTTCACTTTACATAGAAAACCGCCATTTGTAGAATCCTCTTTTGCTTCACTTATATTTGTTAGAGCGTGGGCATATCTTTTGTAGAAAGAATTAAACCCTCTTGCTTCACTTATATCTATTTAGAGAGATGACAGGAATTGGTCATTCACATGGTGTAACACCCACGATGCGGCTATATCTCCCACGTGTCGGGGCACGACTTAGAGGCATAGCCGCATGGTAGGTTTTTCGCAAGAGGGGTAATCTTCACACAATCCCATGTACTGAATAAGAATGGGATAAAGAGTTGGCTTACAATCGCCACTTCACACGAATACAAGTTAAACATACATCATCCAGAATACAATCAAGGTCCCACTACGGAACCAAAATAAAAGAAGACAACCCCAAACGCTAGATCCCCGATCGTCCCAACTGGGCTCCACTACTGATCAACATGAAACAAAACAACACAATGAACACGATCTTCATCGAGCTCCCACTTGAGCTCGGTTGTGTCATCTGCAGTTGTATCATCGGCACATGCAACTGTTTGGAAGTATCTGTGAGCCACGAGGACTCAGCAATCTCACACCCGCGAGATCAAGACTATTTAAGCTTATGGGTAGGAAAGGGTAGTGAGGTGGAGCTGCAGCAAGCACTAGCATATATGGTGTCTAACATACGCAAATAAGAGCGAGGAGAGAAGCAATGCAACGGTCGTGAACTAGAAATGATCAAGAAGTGATCCTGAATCTACTTATGTTCGCGCATAACACAAGAACCGTGTTCACTTCCCGGACACCGCCGGAAAGACACCATCACAGCTACACACGAGGTTGATGAATTTTAGTTAAGTTAAGTGTCAAGTTCTCTACAACGGATATTAACAAATTCCCATCTGCCCATAACCGCGAGCACGACTCTCGAAAGTTCAAACCCTGCATGAGTATCCCAACTTAGCCCATCACAAGCTCTCATGGTCAACGAAGGATATTCCTTCTCCCGGGAAGACCCGATCAGTCTCGGAATCCCAGTTACAACACATTTCAACAATGCTAAAACAAGACCAGCAAGACCGCCCGATGCGCCGACATCCTGATAGGAGCTGCACATATCTCGTTCTTAGGGAAACACCGGATGAACACTACGTACAACTAAATCCAGCCCTCAAGTTTCCCCGAGGTGGCGCCACAAGTGGATCTAGTTCGGACCAACACTTAGAGAAGCACTGGCCCCGGGGGGGTTAAAATAAAGATGACCCTCGGGTTGGCCGATCCGAGGAAAGGGTAGGTGGTGGTGAGGCAAATGGTAAAACCAAGGTTGGGCCTTGCTTGAGGATTTTTATTCAAAGCGAACTGTCAAGGGGTCCCCATAACACCCAACCGTGTAAGGAACGCAAAATCAAGGAACATAACACCGGTATGACGGAAACTAGGGCGGCAAGAGTGGAACAAAACACCAGGCATAAGGCCGAGCCTTCCACCCTTTACCAAGTATATAGATGCATTAATTAAATAAGAGATATTGTGATAACCCAAGATATCCATGTTCCAACATGGAACAAACTTCAGCTTCACCTGCAACTAAGAACACTATAAGAGGGGCTGAGCAAAAGCGGTAACATAGCCAAACAACGGTTTGCTAGGAAAGGTGGGTTAGAGGCTTGACATGGCAATATGGGAGGCATGATAAACAAGTGGTAGGTAGCGCGACATAGAGATAGAACGAACAACTAGCAAGAAAATATAGAAGTGATTCCGAGGGTATGGTCATCTTGCCTGAGATCCCGCAAGGAAGAAGAACGAGTCCATGAAGAAGACAAACGGACGAAGTCAAACGAATCCTCACAAACGCAACTTTATCGGAACCAACCCGAAGAAACAACACCGGAAAGAAGCAAACAACATAGTAAACAACCATCACATAAACATAGCATGATGCACAACCAAGTATGATGCATGTCCAGTTTAATGAAGCATGGCATCGCAAAGTGCACAAACAATACTACAAATTAAGTGGAGCTCAATATGCAATGAGTTGCACATTGACGAAACACCACACGGCTTATTTAGTTCTCTCTCGTTTAGGTACCAAACAATATTAAATGTTGTTAAACATGGCAAGAGGTGAAGCATACATAAACTAACTACCTAGTCAAGTTTAAATGAGGCCGGAAACAACAAACAACAATTTCGGAAAATCCTCACGTGCATATTTTTAGGTTTGGTACTTTTCTGTCCTACGGCATATTTTAGAGTTGTTAAACATCCAAAGTAAGTACATCATGTTAAACTAGGCATTATTCTACCCCATTTACATATAAAGTTTATTTAAAACCGAGCTACGGTTAATTAGTTATGAATTAAATCATTTTAGCATGGCAATATAACAAAACAAAGCAAACAACAAGTTTAAACATTTTTAACATGCATGAAAATGGCATATTATTAATCTACACAAAATTCTACGCATTTTACATATATAATTTGTTTTAATATGATGCACCGTTTGTGAGTTATAAAATGCATAATGCTTGGGGGGTTTTCTGCAAAACAACATTCTCTGGATAATTAGACAAAATCGCAGAACCCAAAAAAAACTATACGGGCCGAAACAGAGTCTAGCCCAACATGCACAGGAGGGGCTTGGGGGGGGGTTCCTCACCATGGGCTTGGCCCAGGTTGGTGGAGCAGAGGCAGGCCGACAGATCTGGTTGTTGGGCCAGCCTACGCGCTGGAGCTTGGCCTCACTGGAGAGGTCAACGCACTGCGTGGCATTCATCGTCTCGCAGCAGAGGTAAGGCCAACGCAGCAGGAGCTCGCCAGAGTTGGACGGACGGCGGCCGAAGCGGGCAGAGGCCAGAGGACGACGGGGATGGGTGGATCCAGACGGTGGCTCACCGGATCTGGCACGGGCGGCGGTAGTCCCTGGCGGTGGGATTCCTGCGGTAGAGAGAGCGATCGTGAGGGAGAGGGAGTAGCACAGGGAAGGGAGGAGGAGAGGCAGGGGGCAGCGCGACCTGACCGGAGTTGGTCGCCGGCAGCGAGGCTCTAGTGGCCAGCGAATGTAGGACGGCGAGAAAGGGCGGTGAAGGGGCAAAGAGGCGGCGACACAGGAAGCTCGGGCACGTTGTTCTCGCGGCTTGGGGTGCGGTCGGGCCCAGATCCGTCCCGGGGCGGGCTGGCTGCGGCTTCCATGGGCCGCGGCGGCGCTGGAGAAGGCGGCGCGCGACGTGGCTTCTCTGGATTGGCCGCGGGAGGCGGGTGGCGACGGCTCGACCAACGGCGGCGCGCCATGTGGCGATATGGTGGTGGCTGGCGCCGGAAAACGAGGTGGAGGCAGCGGCTGATGATAAGGGGCGTGGAATTTTAGGAGGAGGGGTAGGTAGCTGCCCAAAATGGAAGGGGAGGCTCTTTAAATAGGAAGGGGTTAGGGTTTAGGTGGGTTGGAAGGGTTTCAGAGCCCTCCGATCTTGATCGGTCGGTTCCAGATGCGAGGATGGAGTAGGTGGGCTGCAGGTGAGTGGAAGTGGGATGTGGAGAGCGAGATGGGCTGAGAGAAAAGAAGAGAGAGAGAGACCCGTCGACTGTTTCCGGGGACCGAAAACGTCCGACAATAGATCGGCTATACTGTCGCTATAGTTATCCGTTGGGGCACCAAACGAACTCCAAATGCGATGAAACTTGGTAGGCGGCCTATCTACACTAAAATAACACCGCATGCATACTTTCAACCCATTCCGAGAACATTTTCCGGCCACTTATAAAATAATATTTCGGACATGCCGCAGGCGCGTGCAAGTGTGTCTGGGCTCAGAACGGACAACAGACGGAACTGGGGGAACCCAGACGGATGCAAGTTTCGAAAACATGCAGATGATATGCGGATGATGACATGGCAAGATGCAACACGCAAGCGAATTACATGGCAACATCGGCGAATAACTGGAAGACACCTGGCGCGCCGGTCTCGGGGCGTCACAACACTCCACCACTACAACTGGATCTCGTCCCGAGATCTAGGATGGCACCAGAGGGAAAACGGAAGAGGAAGAGAAGAGGTAAAACTAAGTTGTTTCTTGGACAAACGAATGAAACCACAAACCTTGAGAGGTAAAACGTTTTGAGAAAAGAATATAACGAAGATGAACGAGATAGCGAACATTCCGTTAGAAAAGAGGAACAGGGAACATTACGATAAAGTTGTAGGTTGAAAAACAAAAGAAAAGGGGTGCAGTGGATAAGATGTACATGCAAGCACTCCGGTAGAAAATGAGATTTACAAGGAATGATAAAGATCAATTACGACAACACTCCGGTTGGAAATAGAAGGTAAAGAATATGAACTTGGTAAAAATGAAAGCACTTGGATGAGAGTCCGGTTAGAAGAGGAATGATAGCCACAACACTCCAGTTAAAACAAGATAGAGAAGGAAAAGAATGATATAATTTGGACAGCACTCCGACTGTAAATGGAAGGAATTCAACATGAACTTGGAAAGATTGGATGATACTTGATGAAATCAACAACACACTGCCTCTAGAACTATTGAAAAAATGGCACAATGGGTAAGAAAGATTTCAGACAGCACTCCGGTTGAGAAGGGAGGTAAAACTTGACAGAATGGGAGGAACTTGAAAAGAGGGAGCGACACTCCGATTGAATGGATAAGCAAAGGAAACAACATGATCTTGACAAAACAAAATGATGGGTTGAAGAGAGCAACTTCACAAAGCCTCCGGAAGAAAAAATAGAAGATAGATCATTGGAATAACAGAATGGAGAAGAAAATGCCAGCTTCTGCCACAATTGAGCTTGGAAAGCACCCTTCGAAGAAGGTTAAAATGGAGTTGTTGGAAAACCAACAATAAAACGAAAACGCTTGTAGTGGGCTTATGGAAAACATCTCAAAACTGAGGTGAAATTCTGCCACTAACGGAATCAATTGCTTGCTTGAGAGCAACGAAGAGATGAAAGTCTCTTTACCGAGATAGGAAGGAGAAGATTGGATCATTGATAAGCACCACGATCACAACCGTCCTTAAGATAGACTTTAGGTGAAATATAACTCAAGATAACTCCAACGAGGAGATTGATGGATTGAGAAGAGCTCATGCTCGAAGAAATAGATGGGTTTAACTACCTCATTCTTGACAACTGTTGAATCAAGAGACACGAAAGAAATTGTCAAGAATGAAATAACACCACCTCAAAAGATAAGGTAGAAATAATTGCACTTCGGAATGCAAGAAGAAGAATGCTTGAACTCCTCAAAACAAGACATGTGTTGAACACCATGTTTATTTGAGAGTATAGCTTGGCGGATCTTAACTTCGAGAGAAATCTTGAGGGAAAATGAAGAATGAAAGGAATCCTTGACGAACCACCATGTTGATCCTCCATGAAGAACTCCGGTAATAAAACAATGATCAAAAGAAGTGAAGGATGAAAAGAATAAGATTGAAGCCTTGCAATTATTGGAAGGAGCTTTGCGACGAGATAAGGCGGAAAAGTTGGAACTCCAGAAAGAAAAGATGAAGCAACTCGAACCGAGAAATGTGACATGAAGAACAACTCTGGAGAGAAGAAACTAGATCACTTGATTGAAACAATAATAAGAATTACGTTATGCGTATCCTTCACCAATTTAAATTGATGACAAGCAACGGATTTTGCATAGTACTTATTCTCGTAGAAAGGTTTAAGAAGATATAGCGTAAACTCAATGGACCACCGGTAGGATTTGGAAACAACGAATGAATTGATATGATAACAAAGGAAGAAGAACCTTTGAACAAACCACCGTAAGAATTGGAAATGAATGAAGTAAAGGGATGAATCACCGGTAAGAATTAGAGAACGAATGAAGATACTTGAGGGAATTTGATACAAGAGAACGAAGAGATCACGAGCTGATTATAGAATATTTGAGTGATGCGCCTAAAGAATTCAAGAACTAGAGCTAAAAGCTGGAATGAATAATTCTGAGATGATAGGCTCCGAAGAATCAAACTGAAAAGACTCCTGAATTGCTTCGTATGGGAGAAAAGAATTTTCACACTCGAAAACAATTATGAGAGGATGGCAACAATTTAGAACCACACATCTTTGGAAGAACGGGTAAGATTGCAGCGAAACTCTTCTTCGGTCTTCAAAAGCAGAGAATGACGATGGGAAACACCACCATGAATTGTTGATGCACTTTGGAATGAAAATTAGAAAGGATGAACCAACGACGAAAAGAATTTGAAAGATCTTGGTGAAAGACATTTGACTGATGATAACTCATTCTTACGTCAAACTTTGAAATGAATTTGAGAATAACTCCAGAAAAATTAAAAGAGTGAGGTAAGATCCTTGGAAAAGACATGTGGGTTAGGGCTCACTCAAAAGATACACCGTCGAACGATTTAAACGAGAGAATGCGTCGGTTGAATTAAATGGCTTGAATGATATAACATTCTCGAAAGAGCTTGAACGAATACAGAGTGGAAACACGAATCTTCGAGATATCTACAGCACTCCAGAACAAATGAATGGCGAGAAGCGGATGATTAAGAGGTGCACCGGCATGAGAAAGCATTTGAAACGAGGAAAATATATGATCGACAAAACTTGAATTGAATCCACCGAAGAAGAAAAGAGAACGGAGAATAATACACTTGAAGCTCCGTGAGTATCTTGTTGAGAATCACCGGATAAGAACATTGAAAGAAAGGAATGAAGAGACTTCACATCCATAAAAGGATACTTGAATAAGAAATCTGAGTCCTCGAAGAAAAAGGGGGGGAGGGCGGGAAAACAAAGGCATCCTGGGGACGGATGAAACGAACAACATTGGGAAAAACCGAGAGGTGATCTTGCGGATGTTGAAATGATCGGTTCCACTTGAAGAGAAACATGTCGGTTGAAAAGGATTGACATGACAATCTCGATTATCATGAAGGATTGGTATTCACATAGGAGTATGAGAACACCGCTTAGGAAAGGTATGGAATCAACACTTGACATTGAAGCAACTCGAATACCACAAACCAAAACAAAACAAAGGATTGGCTTGTAGAATAAGCCGGAAACAAACATATGATAGATCCCATATCGTATCATGTGTCTGTTGGAAAGATTATTCTAGGAGCTACTTGAATTCCCACTTATAAACTCCCGAAACTTTCTGGTTATGCAAAAAGGTGTTGGGGATACAGGGGAAGCATAATATCTCACCCAAAACTAACAAATCCTACATCCAGTTGTATCCATCCTTCAACACATAACCAAGAAACCTTCGGAAATCATTTACCTCAACCTTCGAAAAGCATCCGTTATACGAGTTATGGAAATACTCCCGAACTCCTGCCCCAGTACTGGGTGGCATCGAGGATATCTCACCAACAACTTCATAAAAGATATTTTTGATGTCGGTGAAACTCAGGTATTCCAGAACTACAATGATAAAATTGTGACAACAACACCTCAGAGCTCAACTCCCAGGGACACTGCCACAACCCCTAAATGTCAGGAGGCACCAAGAACAATGTTCTCGTCACAAAATCATCGGAACGATTCCCAGATACCCACGTGATCCTAAATAATTTTCGTGAAATTTGAGGAGAGAAGAGTCAAACTTCTACGTCGGGAGGCCTCACGAGAGCGACGAAGGGACTGAGAAGTAAAAAGAATCCTACTCTCCGATATAATCCTAAGACTCAAAACATTTTCTTCTAGACTCAACAACGTCAGCGATTCGATCAAGCAGGGGGCTCCTAAGTCGAGGAAGGCTCTGATTACCAACTTGTAACACCCACGATACGGCAATATCTCCCACGTGTCGGGGCATGACTTAGAGGCATAGCCGCATGGTAGGTTTGTCGCAAGAGGGGTAATCTTCACATAATCCCATGTATTGAATAAGAATGTGATAAAGAGTTGCCTTACAATCGCCACTTCACACAAATACAAGTTAAACATACATCATCCAGAATACAATCAAGGTCCGACTACGGAACCAAAATAAAAGAAGACAACCCCAAATGCTAGATCCCTGATCATTCCAACTTGGCTCCATTACTGATCAACATGAAACGAAACAACACAATGAACACGATCTTCATCGAGCTCCCACTTGAGCTCGGCTGTGTCATCTGCACTTGTATCATCGGCACCTGCAACTGTTTGGAAGTATCTGTGAGCCACGAGGACTCAGCAATCTCACACCCGCGAGATCAAGACTATTTAAGATTATGGGTAGGAAAGGGTAGTGAGGTGGAGCTGCAGCAAGCACTAGCATATATGGTGTCTAACATACGCAAATAAGAGCGAGGAGAGAAGCAATGCAACGGTCGTGAACTAGAAATGATCAAGAAGTGATCCTGAATCTACTTACATTCAAGCATAACACAAGAACCGTGTTCACTTCCCGGACTCCGCCGAAAAGAGACCATCACGGCTACACACGAGGTTGAGGCATTTTAATTAAGTTAAGTGTCAAGTTCTCTACATCCGGATATTAACAAATTCCCATCTGACCATAACCGCGAGCATGGCTCTCGAAAGTTCAAACCCTGCAGGGGTGTCCCAACTTAGCCCATCACAAGCTCTCACGGTCAACGAAGGATATTCCTTTTTCCGGGAAGACACGATCAGTCTCGGAATCCCGGTTACAAGACATTTCTACAATGCTAAAACAATACCAGCAAGACCGCCTGATGCGCCGACATCCTGATAGGAGTTGCACATATCTCGTTCTCAGGGCAACACCGGATGAACACTACGTACAACTAAAACCAGCCCTCAAGTTTCCCCGAGGCGGCGCCGGAAGTGGATCTGGTTCGGACCAACACTTAGAGAAGCACTGGCCCGGGAGGTTAAAATAAAGATGACCCTCGGATTGGCCGACCCGAGGGAAGGGTCGGTGGTGGTGAGGCAAATGGTAAAACCAAGGTTGGGCCTTGCTGGAGGAGTTTTATTCAAAGCGAACTATCAAGGGGTCCCCATAACACCCAACCGTGTAAGGAACACAAAATCAAGGAACATAACACCGGTATGACGGAAACTAGGGCGGCAAGAGTGGAACAAAACACCAGGCATAATTAAATAAGAGATATTGTGATAACCCAACATATTCATGTTCCAACATGGAATAAACTTTGGCTTCACCTGCAACTAACAACGCTATAAGAGGTGCTGAGCAAAAGCGGTAACATAGCCAAACAACGGTTTGCTAGGAAAGGTGGGTTAGAGGCTTGACATGGCAATATGGGAGGCATGATAAACAAGTGGTAGGTAGCACGACATAGCGATAGAACGAACAACTAGCAAGCAAAGATAGAAGTGATTCCGAGGGTATGGTCATCTTGCCTGAGATCCCGAAAGGATAAAGAACGAGTCCATGAAGAAGACAAACGGATGAAGTCGAACGAATCCTCACAAATGCAACGTTATCGGAACCAACACGAAGAACCAACACCGGAAAGAAGCAAACAACATAGTAAACAACCATCGCATAAACATGGCATGATGCACCACCAAGTATGATGCATGTCCGGTTTAATGAAGCATGGCATGGCAAAGTCCACAAACAATACTACAAATTAAGTGGAGCTCAATATGCAACGAGTTGCATATTGACGAAACACCACACGGCTTATTTAGTTCTCTCTAGTTTAGATACCCAACAATATTAAATGTTGTTAAACATGGCAAGAGGTGAAGCATACATAAACTAACTACCTAGTCAAGTCTAAATGAGGCCGGAAACAACAAACAACAATTCCAGAAAATCCTCATGTGCATAATTTTAGGTTTGGTACTGTTCTGTCCTAAGGCATATTTTAGAGTTGTTAAACATGAAAAGTAAGTACATCATGTTCAACTAGGCATTATTCTACCCCATTTACATATAAAGTTTATTTAAAACCGAGCTACGGTTAATTAGTTATGAATTAAATCATTTTAGCATGGCAATATAACAAAACAAAGCAAACAACAAGTTTAAACATTTTTAACATGCATGAAAGTGGCATATTATTAATCTACACAAAATTCTAAGCATTTTACATATATAATTTGTTTTAATATGATGCATCGTTTGTGAGTTATAAAATGCATAATGCTTGGGGGGTTTTCTGCAAAACAACATTCTCTGGATAATTAGACAAAATCGCAGAACCCAAAAAAACTTTACGGGCCTAAACAGAGTCTAGCCCAACATGCACAGGAGGGGCTTGGGGGGGTTCCTCACCATGGGCTTGGCCCAGGTTGGTGGAGCAGAGGCAGGCCGGTAGATCTGGTTGCTGGGCCGGCCTACGCGCTGGAGCTGGGCCTCGCTGGAGAGGTCAACGCACTGCGTGGCGTTCGTCGTCTCGAAGCAGAGGCAATGCCGATGCAGCAGGAGCTCGCCGGAGTTGGACGGACGGCGGCCGGAGCGGGCAGAGGCCAGAGGACGATGGGGATGGGTGGATCCAGACGGCGGCTCACCGGATCTGTCACGGGGACGGTTGGAACAAGCACCGCCGACGACGAGGACTGGAAAACTCCGGGCAGCGGCAGTCCATGGCGGTGGGATTCCTGCGAGAGAGAGAGCGATCGTGAGGGAGATGGAGTAGCATAGGGAAGGAAGGAGGAGAGGCAGGGCGGCGCGACCTGACCGGAGTTGGTCACCGGCAGCGAGGCTCCGGTGGTCGGCGAATGTAGGACGGCGAGGACGGGCGGTGAACGGGCAGAGAGGCGGCGAGGCAGGGAGCTCAGGCACACTGCTCTTGCGGCTCGGGGCGTGGTCGGGCCCAGATCCGGCCCGGGGCGAGCCGGCTGTGGGCTTCCACGGGCCGCGGCGGCGCTGGGGAAGGCGGGGCACGACGTGGCTTCTTCGGATTAGCCGCGGGAGGCGGCTGGCGACGGCTCGGCCAATGGCGGCGTGCCATGTGGCGATATGGTGGTGGCTGGCACCGGAAAACGAGGTCGAGGCGGTGGCTGATGATAAGGGGCGCGGAATTTTAGGAGGAGGGGTAGGTAGCTACCCAAAATGGAAGGGGAGGCTCTTTAAATAGGAAGGGGTTAGGGTTTAGGTGGGTTAGAAGGGTTTCGGAGCCCTCCGATCGCGATCGGACGGTTCCGGACACGAGGATGGAGTAGGTGGGCTGCAGGTGAGTGGAAGTGGGCTATGGAGAGCGGGTTGGGCTGAGAGATGAGAAGAGAGAGAGACCCGACGACTGTTTCTGGAGACCAAAAACGTCCGACGATAGACCGGCTATACTGCCGCTATAGTTATCCGCTGGGGCACCAAACGAACTCCGAATGCGATGAAACTTGGCAGGCGGCCTATCTACACTAAAACAACACCACATGGCAACTTTCAACCCATTCCAAGAACATTTTCCGGCCACTTATAAAATAATATTTCGGACATGCCGCAGGCGCGTGCAAGTGTGTCTAGGCTCAGAACGGACAACAGGTGGAACTGGGGGAACCCGGACGAATGCAAGTTTCGAAAACATGCAGATGCAATGCGGATGATGACATGGCAAGATGCAACACGCAAGCGAATGACATGGCAACATCGGCGAATAACTGGAAGACACCTGGCACGTCGGTCTCGGGGCGTCACACATGGTTAGTCATAAAATCCTACATAAAACTTGTAGATCAGTGAATATGATATGTTTGATTCCTTGCTATAGTTTTGCGATATAAAGATGGTGATATTAGAGTCATGCTAGTGGGTAGTTTTGGATTGTAGAAATACTTGTGTTGAAGTTTGTGATTCCCGTAGCATGCACGTATGGTGAACCGTTATGTAACGAAGTCGGAGGATGAGGTATTTATTGATTGTCTTCCATATGAGTGGCGGTCGGGGACGAGCGATAGTTTTTTCCTACCAATCTATCCCCCTAGGGGCATGCGTAGTATTACTTTTCTTCGAGGGCTAATAAACTTTTGCAATAAGTATGTGAGTTCTTTATGACTAATGTTGAGTCCATGGATTATACGCACTCTCACCCTTCCATCATTGCTAACCTCTTCGGTACCGTGCATTGCCCTTTCTCACCTCGAGAATTGGTGCAAACTTCGCCGGTGCATCCAAACCCCGTGATATGATACACTCTATCACACATAAGCCTCCTTATATCTTCCTCAAAATAGCCACCATACCTACCTATTATGGCATTTCCATATCCATTCCTAAATATACTGCCATGCAACTTCCATCATCATCATATACATGACTTCAGCATTCATTGTCATATTGCTTTGCATGATCGTAAGATAGCTAGCATGATGTTTTCATGGCTTGTCTGTTTTTTATGTCATTGCTACGCTAGATCATTGCACATCCCGGTACACTGCCGGAGGTATTCATATAGAGTCATATCTTTGTTCCAGTATCGAGTTGTAAGTAAATAAAAGTGTGATGATCATCATTATTAGAGCATTGCCCGTCAAAAAAAAAGAGAGGCGAAAGAAGCCTAAATAAAAAAAGGGGGCCAAAGAAGCCCGCAAAAAAAGAGAAAAGGGGGCAATGTTACTATCCTTTTACCACACTTGTGCTTCAAAGTAGCACCATATTCTTCATATAGAGAGTCTCTTGAGTTATCACTTTCATATACTAGTGGGAATTTTCATTATAGAACTTGGCTTGTATATTCTGACGATGGGCTTCCTCAAATGCCCGAGGTCTTCATGAGCAAGAAAGTTGGATGCACACCCACTTATTTTCAGTTTGAGCTTTCATACACTTATAGCTCTAGTGCATCCATTGCATGGCAAACCCTACTCCTCACATTGACATCAATTGATGGGCATCTCCATAGCCCGTTGATTAGCCGCGTCGATGTGAGACTTTCTCCCTTTTGTCTTCTCCACACAACCTCCACCATCATATTCTATTCCACCTATAGTGCTATGTCCATGGCTCACGCTCATGTATTGCGTGAGGGTTGAAAATGCTGAAGTGCGTTAAAAAGTATGAATCAATTTCTCGGCTTGTCATCAGGGTTGTGCATGATGTGAATATTTGTGTGGTGAAGATGGAGCATAGCCAGACTATATGATTTTGTAGGGATAACTTTCTTTGGCCTTGTTATTTTGAAAAGACATGATTGCTTTATTAGTAGGCTTGAAGTATTATTGTTTTCATGTCAAATGATAGACTATTGCTTTGAATCACTCGTGTCTTAATATTCATGCCATGATTAGATACACGATCAAGATTATGCTAGGTAGCATTCCACATCAAAAATTATCTTTTTATCATTTACCTATTCGAGGAGGAGCAGGAATTAAGCTTGGGGATGCTGATACGTCTCCGTCGTATCCATAATTTTTGATTGTTCCATGCCAATATTCTACAACTTTCATATACTTTTGGCAACTTTTTATACTATTTTTGGGACTAACATATTGATCCAGTGCCCAGTGCCAATTCCTGTTTGTTGCATGTTTTTTTGTTTCGCAGAATATCCATATCAAACGGAGTCCAAACGGGATAAAAACTAAAGGAGATTATTTTTTGGAATATATATGATTTCTGGGAAGAAAAATCCATGTGAGACGGTGCCCGAGGAAGGCACGAGGCAGGGGGGCGCGCCCCTGACCCTCGTGGCCACCCCGTAAGGCGGTTGATGCCCTTCTTTCTCCGCAAGAAAGCTAATATCTGGATAGAGATCTTGTTAAAATTTCAGCGCAATCGGAGTTATGGATCTTCGGGCAGAATCTGAGAACGCGGAAACAGAGAGAGACAGAGAGACATATCGAATCTCGGTGGGGCTCTCGCCCCTCCCATGCCATGGAGGCCAAGGACCAGAGGGGAAACCCTTCTCCCATCTAGGGAGGGGGTCAAGGAAGAAGAAGACGAAGGGGCCCCCTCTCCCCTTCTCTTTCGGTGGCGCTGGAACGCTGCCGTGGCCATCATCATCACCGCAATCTTCACCAACAATTTCACCGCCATCATCACCAACTCTTCCCCCCTCTATGCAGCGTTGTGACCTCTCTCTTACCCACTGTAATCTCTACTTAAACATGGTGCTCAATGCTATATATTATTTCCCAATGATGTATGGCTATCCTATGATGTTTGAGTAGATCTGTTTTGTCCTATGGGCTATTTGATGATCGTGATTGGTTTGAGTTGCATGTTTTATTATTGGTGATGTCCTATGGTGATCTCCGTGTCGCGCAAGCGTGAGGGATCCCCACTGTAGGGTGTTGCAATACGTTCATGATTCGCTTATAGTGGGTTGCGTGAGTGACTGAAACACAAACCCGAGTAAGGGGTTGTTGCATATGGGATAAAGAGGACTTGATGCTTTAATGCTATGGTTGGGTTTTACCTTAATGATCTTTAGTAGTTGCGGATGCTTGCTAGAGTTCCAATCATAAGTGCATATGATCCAAGTAAAGAAAGTATGTTAGTTATGCCTCTCCCTCATATAAAATTGCAATAATGATTACCGGTCTAGTTATCGATTGCCTAGGGACAAATAACTTTCTCGTGACAAAAAGCTCTTTACTAAAACTAACTTAGTTGTGTCTTTATCTAAACAGCCCCTACTTTTTATTTACATGCTCTTTATTATCTTGCAAACCTATCCAAAAACACCTACAAAGTACTTCTAGTTTCATACTTGTTCTAGGTAAAGCAAACATCAAGCGTGCGTAGAGTTGTATCGGTGGTCGATAGAACTTGAGGGAATGTTTTTTTCTACCTCTAGCTCCTCGTTGGGTTCGACACTCTTACTTATCGAAAACTGTTGCGATCCCCTATACTTGTGGGTTATAGTAAACTAAAAAGAAAAGACTCAAATCATACAAGACGCTCCAAGCAAACCACATATCATGTGGTGAATAAAAATATAGCCTCAAGTAAACTTGCCGATGGAAGTAGACGAAAGAGGGGATGCCTTCCGGGGCATCCCCAAGCTTAGGCTTTTGTTTGTCCTTGAATTTTACCTTGCGGTGCCTTGGGCATCCCCAAGGTGAGGCTCTTGCCACTCCTTATTCCATAATCCATCAAATATTTACCCAAGACTTGAAAACTTCACAACACAAAACTTAAGCAGAAAATCTCATGAGCTCTGTTAGTATAAGAAAACAAACCACGACTTAAGGTACTGTAATGAAATCATTCTTTATTTATTCTAGTGTTAAACCTACTGTATTCCAACTTCTCTATGGTTCATAACCTTCGATACTAGCCATAGATTCATCAAAATAAGCAAACAACATGCGAAAAACAGAATCTGTCAAAAACAGAACAGTCTGTAGTAATCTGTAGGTTTCGAATACTTCTGTTACCCCAAAAATTCTGAAATAAATTTCTGGACGTGAGTAATTTATCTATTAATCATCTTAAAAAATAATCAACCTAATCACACTCTCCAGTAAAAAATGGCAGCAAATCTCGTGAGCGCTAAAGTTTCTTTTTTTTTACAGCAAGATTGCAAAGACTTTCCCCAAGTCTTCCCAAAGGTTCTACTTGGCACAAACACTAATTAAAAGCATAAAACCACATCTAAACAGAGACTAGATGAATTATTTATTACATAACATCAAGGAAAAATATTGGGTTGTCTCCCAACAAGCGCTTTTCTTTAAAGCCTTATAGCTAGGCATAAGATTTCAACGATGCTCACATGAAAGACAAGAATTGAAGCACAAATAGAGCATCATAAAACACATGAAAAACACATCTAAGTCTAACATAATTCCTATGCATAGTCATCTTATAGGCAAATAAATTATCAAGGCAAGCAAAAACTAGCATATGCAAGGAAGCGGAAAGAAACAATAGCAATCTCAACATAACGAGAGGTAATTTAGTAACATGAAAATTTCTACCACCATATTTTCCTCTCTCATAATAATTACATGTAGGATCATAATCAAATTCAACAATATAGCTATCACAAAACATATTCTTAACACGATCCACATGTATGCAAAGTTGACACTCTTCCAAAATAGTGGGATTAACATTAACTAAAGTCATGACCTCTCCAAACCCACTTTTATCAAAAACTTCGTAAGATTGAACATTCTCCAAATATGTGGGATCTAAAGTTGACACTCTTCCAAACCCACTTTCAATATTATTGCAAACATTATAATCAATCTCATATTCTTCGTGGGGCTTAAATAAATTTTCAAGATCAAAAGAAGAATCACCCCAATCATGATCATTGCAACAAGTAGTAGACATAGCAAAACTAGCAACCCCAAGCTTAGGGTTTTTCATATTATAAGCACAATTGACATTAATAGAATTTATACTATCATCATTGCAACCATGCTTTTTATTCGAAGATCCATCGTGAATCACTCCATAAAGTACTTCATCACAATTTTCAGATTCACGAATTTCAAGCAAAACTTCATAAATATAATCTAGTGCACAAAACTCACTAGCAATTGGTTCATCATAATTGGATCTCTTAAAAAGATTAGCAAGCGGATGACGATCTTAGGTTCTCTGTTTAGCAATAAATAAACAACTATTTCAACCAAACGAGTAAACGAGCCAAGTAAGACATCAAAGCAAACGAAAATACGAACAGAAGAAGGGCGGATAAAACGGCAAGGGTGAAGAGGGGGAGAGGAAAACGAGAGGCAAATGGCAAATAATGTAATGCGAGGGAAAAGAGTTTGTGATGGGTACTTGGTATGTCTTGACTTGTGAGTAGATCTCCCCGGCAACGGCGCCAGAAATCCTTCTTGCTACCTCTTGAGCACTGCGTTGGTTTTCCCTTGAAGAGGCAAGGGTGATGCAGCAAAGTAGCGTAAGTATTTCCCTCAGTTTTTGAGAACCAAGGTATCGATCCAGTAGGAGACTACACGCAAGTCCCTCGTACCTGCACAAACAAAAAAGAACCTCGCAATCAACGCGATGAAGGGGTTGTCAATCCCTTCACGGTCACTTATGAGAGTGAGATCTGATAGAGATAACAATAATAAGATAAATATTTTTGGTATTTTTATGATATAGATTGGAATATAAAGATTGCAAAATAAACGGTGCCAGAAATAGCTAGTTGATGGAAGATTAATATAATAGAGAATAGACCCGGGGGCCATAGGTTTCACTAGTGGCTTCTCTCAAGATAACATAAGTATTACGGTGGGTGAACAAATTATTGTCGAGCAATTGATAGAAAAGTGCATAATTATGAGAATATCTAGGCAAGATCATGTATATAGGCATCACGTCCGCGACAAGTAGACCGAAACGATTCTGCATCTACTACTATTACTCCACACATAGACCGCTATCCAGCATGCATCTAGAGTATTAAGTTCATAAGAACAAAGTAACGCATTAGGCAAGATGACATGATGTAGAGGGATAAACTCAAGCAATATGATATAAACCCCATCTTTTTATCCTCGATGGCAACAATACAATACGTGGCTTGCTGCCCCTGCTGTCACTGGGAAAGGACACCGCAAGATTGAACCCAAAGCTAAGCACTTCTCCTATTGCAAGAAAGATCAATCTAGTAGGCCAAGCCAAACTGATAATTCGAAGAGACTTGCAAATATAACCAATCATACATAAAAAAATTCAGAGAAGAATCAAATATTATTCATAGATAAACTTGATCATAAACCCACAATTCATCGGATCTCGACAAACACACAACAAAAAGAGTTACATCGAATAGATCTCCAAGAAGATCGAGGAGAACTTTGTATTGAGATCCAAAGAGAGAGACGAAGCCATCTAGCTAATAACTATGGACCCGAAGGTCTGAGGTAAACTACTCACACATCATCGGAGACGCTATGGTGCTGATGTAGAAGCCCTCCATGATTGATTCCCCCTCTGGCGGAGCTCCTGAAAAGGCTCCAAGATGGGATCTCTTGGGTACAGAAGGTTGCGGCGGTGGAAATAGGGTTTCGTGGTGCTCCTGGATGTTTTCGGGGTATATATATATATAGGAGGAACAAGTAGGTCGGTGGAGCTACGAGGGGGCCATGAGGGTGGGGGCGCACCAAGGGGGCAGGCGCGCCTCCCTGCCTCATGGCCTCCTCGTTAATTTCTTGACGTCCACTCCAAGTCCCTTGGATCACGTTTGTTCCAAAAACAACTCCCCCGAAGGTTTCATTCCGTTTGGATTCCGTTTGATATTCCTTTTCTGCGAAACACTGAAATAGGCACAAAAAACAGTAATTTGCACTAGGCCTTGGGTTAGTAGGTCAGTCCTAAAAATAATATAAAAGTGTATAAATAAGCCCATTAACATGCAAAACAGATAATATAATAGCATGGAACAATCAAAAAATATAGATACGTTGGAGACGTATCACAAGGTATCAATCCAGTAGGAGACTACACGCAAGTCCCTCGTACCTGCACAAACAAATAAGAACCTCGCAACCAACGCGATAAAGGCGTTGTCTCACGGTCACTTACGAGTGAGATCTGATAGAGATAATAATAATAATAATATAAATATTTTTGGTATTTTTATAATATAGATTGGAATATAAAGATTGCAAAATAAACGGTGCCAGAAATAGCTAGTTGACGGGAGATTAATATAATAGAGAATAGACCCGAGGGCCATAGGTTTTACTAGTGGCTTCTCTCAAGATAGCATAAGTATTACGGTGGGTGAACAAATTACTATCGAGCAATTGATAGAAAAGTGCATAATTATGAGAATATCTAGGCATGATCATGTATATAGGCATCACGTCCGCAACAAGTAGACCGAAACGATTCTGCATCTACTACTATTACTCCACACATCGACCGCTATCCAGCATGCATCTAGAGTATTAAGTTCATAAGAACAGAGTAACGCATTAGGCAAGATGACATGATGTAGAGGGATAAACTCAAGCAATATGATATAAACCCCATCTTTTTATCCTCGATGGCAACAATACAATGCGTGCCTTACTGCCCCTGCTGTCACTGGGAAAGGACACCGCAAGATTGAACCCAAAGCTAAGCACTTCTCCCATTGCAAGAAAGATCAATCTAGTAGGCTAAACCAAATTGATAATTCGAAGAGACTTGCAAAGATAACCAATCATACATAAAATATTTCAGAGAAGAATCAAATATTGTTCATAGAACTTGATCATAAACCCACAATTCATCGGATCTCGACAAACACACCGCAAAAAGAGTTACATCAAATAGATCTCCAAGAAGATCGAGGAGAACTTTGTATTGAGAGAATAAGCCATCTAGCTAATAACTATGGACCCGAAGGTCTGAGGTAAACTACTCACACATCATCGGAGAGGCTATGGTGTTGATGTAGAAGCCCTCCGTGATTGATTCCCCCTCCGGCGGAGCTCCAGAAAAGGCCCCAAGATGGGATCTCTTGGGTACAGAAGGTTGCGGCGGTGGAAATAGGGTTTCGTGGTGCTCCTGGATGTTTTCGGGGTATGTGCATATATATAGGAGGAAGAAGTAGGTCGGTGGAGCTACGACGGGCCCACGAGGGTGGGGCGCACCTCCCTGCCTCGTGGACTCCTCGTTTATTTCTTGACGTCCACTCCAAGTCCCCTGGATCACGTTTGTTCCAAAAATAACTCTCCTGAAGGTTTCATTCTGTTTGGATTCCGTTTGATATTCCTTTTCTGTGAAACACTAAAATAGGCAAAAAAACAGTAATTTGCACTGGGCCTTGGGTTAGTATGTTAGTCCCAAAAATAATATCAAAGTGTATAAATAAGCCCATTAACATCCAAAACAGATAATATAATAGCATGTAACAATTAAAAATTATAGATACGTTGGAGACGTATCAGTCACAAACCGGATACGTATTTTTATTTAATGGTGGATTTGTCATTTGGTGCGGTTCTAAGCAGAGCGTCGTGGCGGGATCTACTTGTGAAGTGGAGTACATAGCTGCTTCAGAAGCAGCAAATGAAGGAGTCTGGATGAAGGAGTTCATATTCGATCTAGGTGTCATACCTAGTGCATCGGGTCCAATGAAAATCTTTTGTGACAATACTGGTGCAATTGCCTTGGCAAAGGAATCCAGATTTCACAAGAGAACCAAGCACATCAAGAGACGCTTCAATTCCATCTGCGATCAAGTCAAGGAGGGAGACATAGAGATTTGCAAGATACATACGGATCTGAATGTTGCAGACCCGTTGACTAAGCCTCTCTCACGAGCAAAACATGATCAGCACCAAGACTCCATGGGTGTTAGAATCATTACTATGTAATCTAGATTATTAACTATAGTGCAAGTGGGAGACTGAAGGAAGTATGCCCTAGTGGCAATAATAAAGTTATTATTTATATTTCCTTATATCATCATAAATGTTTATTATTCATGCTAGAATTGTATTAACTGAAAGCTTAGTACATGTGTGGATACGTAGACAAACATAGTGTCCCTAGTATGCCTCTACTTGACTAGCTCGTTAATCAAAGATGGATAAGTTTCCTAGCCATAGACATGTGTTGTCATTTGATGAACGAGATCACATCATTAGAGAATGATGTGATGGACAAGACCCATTCGTTAGCTTAGCATAATGATCGTTTAGTTTTTCTGCTATTGCTTTCTTCATGACTTATACATGTTCCTCAGACTATGAGATTATGCAACTCCCGAATACCGAAGGAACACCTTGTGTGCTATCAAACATCACAACGTAACTTGGTGATTATAAAGATGCTCTACAGGTGTCTCCGATGGTGTTTGTTGAGTTTGCATAGATCGAGATTAGGATTTGTCACTCCACATATCGGAGAGGTATCTCTGGGCCTCTCGATAATGCACATCACTATGAGCCTTGCAAGCAATGTGTCTAATGAGTTAGCCATGGGATGATGCATTACAGAACGAGTAAAGAGACTTGCCGGTGACGAGATTGAACTAGGTATGATGATACCAACGATCGAATCTCGGGAAAGTAACATACCGATGACAAAGGGAACAACGTATGTTGTTATGCGGGTTGACCGATAAAGATCTTCGTAGAATATGTAGGAGCCAATATGAGAATCTAGGTTCCGCTATTGGTTATTGACCGGAGATATGTCTCGGTCATGTCTACATAGTTCTCGAACCCGTAGGGTCCGCACGCTTAACGTTCGATGACGATTTGTATTATGAGTTTCGTGTTTTGATGAACCGAAGTTTGTTCGGAGTCCCGGATGAGATCGCGGACATGACAAGGAGTCTCGAAATGGTCGATACATAAAGATTCATATATTGGAAGGCTACATTATGACACCGGAATGGTTTGGGTCGTTTCGGATAAGTTTCGGAGTACCGGGGGTTACCGGACCCCCCCCCCCCGGGGAAGTTAATGGGCCTTAGTGGAGAAGAGAGAGGGCTGGCCATAGGTGGCACGCCCCCCCCCCCCCCCTTGCCCAATCTGAATTGGACAAGGGGAGGGGGCGGCGCCCCCCTCCTTCCTTCTCTTCTCTCCTCCTTCCCTTCTTCTCCTACTTGGACTAGGGAAGGGGGCGGACCAAATCCTACTTGGACTGGGAGTCCAAGTAGGACTCCCCCCATGGCACGCCCCCTCCTAGGGACAACCAGCTCTCCTCCCCCCTTTATATACGTGGGAGGGGGCACCCCAAAGGCACACCAAAGTTTCTCTTAGCCGTGTGCGGTGCCCCCCTCCACAGTTACACACCTCGATGATATCGTCGTAGTGCTTAGGCGAAGCCCTGCGACGGTAAACTTCATCATCACCGTCACCACGCCGTCATGCTGACGGAACTCTCCCTTGGCCTCAACTGGATCAAGAGTTTGAGGGACGTCACCGAGCTGAATGTGTGCTGATTGCGGAGGTGACGTACGTTCGGTACTTGAATCTGTTGAATCGCGAAGACGTTCGACTACACCAACCGCATTACTAAACGCTTCCGCTTTCGGTCTACGAGGGTACGTATACACACTGTCCCCTCTCGTTGCTATGCATCTCCTAGATAGATCTTGCGTGATTGTAGAATTTTTTTTTGAAATACTGCGTTCCCCAACAGGAGTTGTGATTATGACTAGTGACCAACTTGCTATATGATGTTTCATTGATGAAAATGATGATCATGAGGAGGTGTTATATGACAATGGTGTATTATGATGATAAGTTGTTAATGATATGATGATGATGATGATATTTATTATATCATTGGGTGAAAGAACCGCAGATTACATCCACTTGAAACTGGTCCAAGGTTCTTTCAACCAGTGATGTAATAACTCATTATGATGTAAAAACAATCCCTAAATTGCTACTGTATGAAAACTTGTATAAAGGTGTATGAATACAACATGAAATAAAAAAGAAATAGAATACGGAATAATAATAGTAGCGTGGGCTGAGAGAAGTGCTACTAGTAATTACCAGTAGCGCCCTTTCCAGGAAGCGCTACTATTAAGTGGATATAGCAGTAGCGTGGGTAAACCCACGCTACTGCCAACCTTTAGCTATAGCGCCGTACCAGTAGCGCTGTCACCCACGCTACTGGTAGGCCAAAAACCCGCGCTACTGCTAGGCTTTTCCCTAGTAGTGTTGGGGAGTACAAGGAGGCCTCAATCTACTAGTTGAAACTATAATTTCCCCCTGTCTTGAGGCTTTAGGTAGATCTCCATTGTCCACTGCTTCAATACTTTTGGCAGACTCGGTGCTTAATAATGTCTCCTCTGGTTTATTATACGACTCGAGTGGGGTGTGACCGCATGAGATGCTGAATCTCGGGACAAGATTGGACGAAAATGTAGATATTGATTCTCTGTTGCTTATGCCCTTTTGTGGTGGCAACGATACAAAATAAGGTCTCCTCTGAATCAAAGTGAGATGAGATAGAGTAGGTATGGCTAGGCACACCTCTAAGTTTATCTTTGTAATCTTAGTCCATAGGGCATGCTCTAATGTCACCTTAGCCATCCTCGGAAATTATACTAAACAATCACCTCTTGATCTTTATCGGTCTAATCTTATTCCATAGAGTCACCCCAATGTCACTAATGGTATGCCATGAAATTGTACTAATGCATCACTTGATTCCCAAAAAGATTCAATCCAACATAAAGAAACTCATAGCATGAGCAAGATTCAATTCACCCCAAAGAGAATATGAGGGGATACACCATATAGTTCAACTCCATTAACAAAGCCCACGATCACAATCAAGATTGAAAACTTACATGATCACCGAGGGAGGGGGAACATATAGCTACTCGTACAAACCCTCAACTACGAGGGAGGACTACTCCCGCATCATCATAGAGCAGCATGAATAAGATGTATTCTCCCCTTTGGAAGGGTGCCAACAAAAGGGCTTGATTGGATCTCCCTTGGAAAGCAGAGAAGCCGCATCCGGAAAAATCAGGTAAAGATATTTTTGATATTTTTGAACATATGTAGAACCAGCGACACTAGGGGCTCCACGCGCGCTCTCCTCACACCCTAGCCCTAGTGTGCATTGTGGGGCCACGTTGAGGCCCCCTACATGTAGACTTTGGCCCATTTTCTCTCCTGTCTTAAAACTTCGCAAACTATTTTTTCTTGTTGTTTTCAGTTCTGAATTATTTATTTTTGCAAATCCCAAAAACAAGTAGAAAGCAGCAACTGACATTGCGCACTAGATTAATAGGTTAGTCTAATATATTGACAAAAAATATGCCAAAATGATCCAATAATGATATAAGAATAGTATAAACATAGTAAAAAATATTGATATGTTTAAGATGTGTCAGCCACCCATCTTCCTCGGAGATGTTGCCCTGAGTCCACTACCTCGTTGGTGTGCCATGTACTTGCTAGTCGTCGTCGTGGCGTAGAGGAGGGCGGAGGTTGATGGCTGGAGGGAGAAGCAATGGGGAAAATCAAAGGGAGAGAACAGAAAGAGAGTGAGGCAGCTAGATCTATGTAGGTTTAGAGTCAAGTTAATTGTGTTCTTATATATGTAGAGAAGGATATTGGGTCAGGCCAATTTTAGGCGGGTTTTTTCCTTCTTATTTTATTCACTTGCTTCTTTATATACTTCTAACATTGATTCCAATATGAACTTTTGAGAATGATAGGTGTTTTTGTTAAAATACATGCATTTTTCAAATAGATGAACTTTTTCAAAAAAATGTCATTATTGAAATAGCAACTTATATACATTGCCCAAATATATGAGCTTTTTCAAAAGATAGACCTTTATTGAAAGAGAAATTTATCTCATCTCTTCTATAAGGCATACAAATATACTCAAGACCATAAATATGTTTTTTCTGAACCATTTTAAGCATTGTTTCATGTACTCATAGTTCAAATTTGAATTATATACATGAAATACCTAAAATTGTCTGAGTGACTTAAATATAGCAAATGAAACCTAAAAATGGCAAATTTGAACACGAAGGATGTTACTCTCTCCTATCCATATTAATTGTCGTTAATTTAGTACAACTTTGTACTAAATCAATGACAATTAATAAGGATCAGATGGAGTATGGTGTATGATGAGTGTAGAGAATGTTCCAAGTCCTCGTCTCTAGCGGCTCCTCTTGTGATTATCTCTTCCCTTTATACTATGCAAGCTATTGTTTTGTTGTATCCGTTGCTTACTCTTGTTGTTGTTGTTGTTGTTAGCATCATATAGGTTGCTCATCTAGTTGCACATCTAGATAACCTATTTGTTGCTAAACCTAGTTTGTGAAGAAAAGCTAAAAATTGCTAGTTGCCTATTCACCCCCCCCCCCTCTAGTCAACTATATCGATCCTTTCTATGAGTGTAGAGAATGTTTCAAGTACAAACGATGAAGGAAATGTCATCTCGCCTTCAAACTTAACACATTCCCTACCGGAACTACGATTCTTCTTCGGAGATGGTTCAGTTTCTAAGCAATGTACATCACAAATTTGTCTAAATGTTCTCAACTTTTAACACGGGCTACCGAGGCCATATCATGGCACAATGACAAGCTCATGTCTTTCAAACTTCATTTACATATTTTAGAACTAAAAAAAACTCTATGTTTGTGGTTGAGTCTTGCCACAGAGAGCTTTGAAATTTCTTTTCGTTTCTTGTGTATAAGTCATACAAATATAACCAAGACCGTAAATATGATATTTCAAACCATTTTGGTGCAAATTTTCTTTTACAGATAGTTCAAGTTTGAATTATATCTATTAAATTTGGAATTTTCAAGGTTCATTTGCTATATTTGAAACTATGTGTGATGTTTGCTACATTGCACTTTATTTTTTTGCATAGACTGTGTGCAAGACATCGCACACAGTTGAGTTCTTCAAATCATGTACGACGGTAGGCTTAATAGCATGATTGTACACTAGTAAGGTATGTTTACAGAAATAACATTGCCAAGAGTCGACAAAACAACGAATTGAACCTAGTATGAACCCATGGGTAGAGCTTTTTTTTTACCGCGGGTGAACCATTTTCAAATTTTTATATGGATTTGTTCCCATGTGCCGATCTGTCTTTTTTTTGGGCGTGTTATGCAGTGATAGTACACGGGCGAGCGTGATTTGTTAATCCTAGAGTAGATCATAAACCTGTCGACATGTAATGTAATTGATGGATGGACACCAGCCGAACCACCACACACAGAGTACTACACGGATACACGAGTTGTTGTGTTTTGTTCCGGCTAGTTGTCTAGTGATACTTTGTCGCTGTGTGTTTCCCGTTTTCACAAGAAGTAGCACACGCCGCTCGTGTGTGATTTGTTAATCTGACTAATAAGTATGCACGTGTAACACACGTCTCGACTAATATTATAACCATATATGACAATTGTAAAAATACTTCCTTCATTCATAAATATAATATGTGTTTGAATATTTTAATATAGACTACATATGGATTGCAATAAGTGAACAAAGACACTAAAACATGTCTATATACATTCGATTCACAAAACATAGTTCAAAAACCAGTATGTAGACAAAGAGGAAACAAAATAAACAAAAGAGGAATTGAACTTTGTACGTGCCTTTATCCTTTTCTTCTCGTATCCGTGAAGTTCACATGCAGTTCTCCTTCATGGTTAAAAAAACGCAGTGAAATGACTAAATAACTCATGAAAGCTTGGAACTTGTCCAACATGATTTTCTCAGAGGACATAAAAGGATGACTATAATCTCCAACTCTTTGTTGGCGATGGTCTTAAATGTAATTAGTACAACAGTGCCAACCTCATGCCATGTCTCGTGAGGCACTTCTTTCATCCTTACTTGAAGAATATGCGACCGTCGAGTGATGTGTCATACTCGGTCCTCCTGAAGCTCTCTTTGCCCAACCTTAGTCTCGCCAGCTTGTGCTTCGGGGTGTCCAAACAAGACTCAACTTATTTTGGAATTTTCTAGGTGCCCCATAATGTACACACAAAAGAAATGTGTGAGAACCCCAGTTAGAAAACCATGGAAAAACAAAAAGATCAACTGAGGAAATAGTGAAAACATACATACCATCATCTGTACTTCAGTGTTAGTCCTAGTGAAGCGGTGTATGAAGGATGGCCATGTGACCCATGGCAGAGCAGCAATAGGTTGCACAAGTTTGCTATGACATAATGACAATTAGCTAATTGAACTGTGTATGACAAAATAGAAGACAAAATGGGGAAAAGACACAAAAAATATGTCCCAAGAAAGGACCAGCTACTTGGCGAACCAAGTTTCGAAAACAATTGACAACTTTGAAACTTTCAGCTAGAATACCGATTAATGGACATATTATAGCAACACAAAAAATGAAATGCAAGTTCTAGGATAGGTGAAGAGTGGAGAGCAGGTATCTAGCTCTGAGCATAAAACTCAGTCACAAATTCATACGTGAATCAATCTACTCCCTTCGTAAAGAAATATAAGAGCGTTTAGACCACTACTTTAGTGATCTAAACGCTCTTATATTTCTTTACAGAGGAATAGTTTGGAACACCCTACTCTGAATTTCCATCAGAGCAAGAGCACCGCTATGTTTTTGCAAAATCTTCTCATGCTAAAATCTGCCCCTCAGAAAGCGGCAAGTAGACAGTGGAAACACATATCATAGCTGATCAATAAACATGTCATTTTGTCTACTAATACATTTAAGCATCGGTCGAATGACAAATTGACAATACAGAGAATGACAAGACTGGTAAATGAATAGTCATTTCTCTTAGTTCCTTTCAGGCTCATCTATTTTGAAAGTATGGCAAATGAGCAGTTCATCAACATCAGTAATACCAAACCCATATCCATTTTATCGTCCTTATGCACGAACAGGGAGCATGCCAACTTACTTCGGGGAGATAAAAAAGAAAGGACAAGGATGCAGGTCGAGGGGAGGTTCTAGTTGATGCTGATGGAAATGGGCTTGATCTCCTTCAATGTAGTGGAGATGGCAGTGCCAATCCGTTCACGTGCATCATCCATATTGTTCACCAATGCCTACAATTTATGGAATGAGATCATATCGTTTAAAAAAACCAAATAGACTAAAGAAAGAATACAGTAAGGACATTTCTTTTAGGGAATATGACTAAAAACACTGATTGATGAAGAGAGAAAAATAAGAGGGTCTTAAGACTGATATATAACTAAAGTCTCGGGACTAAAAGACTGAAGAACGATGCATTTGTTGTCCTAACACTTTTACATCCAGTCAAGGAATTGTTCTGATATCTAGATACAGCTGATGTATACCTTGTCCCGCAACATGCGTTCCTGCGTGTCAATCTGTAATAATGGCGTCGTTGCCATGATCGTCCCTTCCGTAGATCCAACTTATCATAGCTGGATTCATGCAGAATGAGGTAACCGTCACCGGATCCGTTGATCGAGGTCGTGTTCACCAAATCCGTGCACATCCAACTTCCAGATGCCTGTTGACAATGGTATAAATCCTTGCCATTTTCTGACTGTTTTTCTGCAGCACAACATTTAGTATCCTTGTTGTCAAAGAGAAACTGCGGATTATGCCTCTTTTGTATGCATTCTGAACAGCTTAGACTGGCCTTAAAAAAAAGCTTAGACTGACCTTGTTATTCTCCTTGTGATTGTAAGGAATCTGTTTAGTCTTGCAAGTTGCTCTTTCCCAACATACAACAACGCTGTTATGAATATTTACTTGCTTCATATACCATACAGTCTCTTTCTTGTGATGCAACAACTGTTTGTGTTGTAACTAACATGTTTGAAGCAGAAATTATTGTTTTCCATGCACCCATTACATTTTCCTTACACTTAATAATATTTTTTGTTGCGTGCGAACAAAAAAATGGATAGAATTTACATATCTATGTGAGAATAGTGTCATGGCTATTTCTTTTTCACACTGGATCAATTATTCCTTGTCTTGCACCTATTCTTAAATTTGGCAGTGTAGTTTGTTGCTTCCTGGGTTTCTACATTCTCAGAAAAATTTCAGCATGTATCACTAGCATTGCTGCAGAGTCCATTTCTATCCAGGAAAGCATGCATTCTAAAGGTTTTTTTTTGAACCAGGCGCATCCCCTTTCCATTACTTATCATAACGGAAATACACAAAGTTCAGTATCATCAAACTACCCAGGATACCGACTGACTTAAGGAGGCTAGAAAGGGGAGAGCGAATTCAAAGCACCACTGGAAAAATAACCGCGAGCACTCGTCGTCGAGCAACCCACTGTGGGATGAAAACCCAGTGACACCATAGATCAAGCTACACCTATCAGACTAAAACAGTTTTGACCCTGCATAAAGGAAGCCAACAGCAGCTAACGACCCCAAAAGGCTCACATTTTGAGCAGATAGACGCTCACGCGAGAGCAAAGACCAACAGTAACATAACACCAAAACCACCCGGGAGGGAGAGAAGCACCCCCACACCACAGCCCTGTCAAAGCGACCTCACTCCATAGCTACTTCTGCTGGAGCCGCATAGATTCGCATCATCGTCGAAGCATTAGTCCCGAGCATCTTGGCTCCCCTCTCCATGGCTTCATGGTCCTCACCAGCCATCAAACCTGCCCGGTATGTCAAAAAAGCACAAGCAGAATATATCACATTAAATGGAGTCTTAAGTTTTTCCTGCTCGAACGTCGCTTGGTTACGGCAGTTCCAAATCGCCCAGCAAACCGCTGCCAAGCCAAAGGTATAGAACCTAGCCCCAACCGGGAGGAAAACATAGCACCAGGAAAAGTATTGCCAAATGTTGTTCGGGCATAGATCCATCCTCCAGGCTACACGAGCAACATGGCATGTGAAAAAAAGATGTTGTGATGTTTCAACCTCTCTGCAAAATGAGCACCTGGGATTACCAGCCCAGTTCCGTTTCTTCACGACTTCTCTAGTCAGGATAGCATCTTGGAAAAGGTGCCATAGAAAAATTTGAATTTTAAGGGGGATCTTGGCTTTCCAAATCCACCTATAATCACATCCTGCCAGGTGTCTTTCCAAATAGGGGTAAATTGATTTGGTCGAGAACCGTTTCTTTTTTCCCAAGGCCCAAACAACCTGATCAGATTCATTAGACAAGGGCCAGGAGTTCACCACCTTAACGAGGTCCTTCCACTGATCTGCAAGAGGAGGGTGCAGGCGTCTCCTAAGGAGATCCCCACCTTCAAATTTTTTGAAATCAACCACCGTGATTTCCTGGTAATTGCAGATACTGTACAAGGTAGGGAATTGGGTTTGCAAAGGGGCCCCGCCCCTGATCGTGTCTTTCCACACTCTAGCTATGTTGCCAGAGTTCAGCATCACTTGTCTACCTGCCAAATACACCTCTTTCACCTTCATAATAGCTTTCCAAATAGGAGAACCCATGGCTGCTGTTGGCCATCTATGAGCTGTGTGCTTGCATGGGATCAAGGCCGCGCACCCCACCTAAACAACCCATGGCTGCTGTTGATTTAGGTGATTTCTCTGCATACTTTTTTGTTTGTCTAGGGCTCTAGGTTGTAACTTTTTGGGTGATTCATTCAACTTTATAGGTGATTTCTCTGCCGATCTGTCTTTTTTTTGGCGTGTTATGCAGTGATAATACACGGCGGGCGTGATTTGTTAATTCGAGAGTAGATCATAAACCTGTCGACATGTAATGTAATTGATGGATGGAGACCAGCCGAACCACCACACACACAGTACTACATAGATACACGAGTTGTTGTGTTTTTCTTTCCGGCTAGTTGTCTAGTGATACTCTGCCACTGCGTGTTTCTCGTTTCGACATGAAGTAGCACGCGCCGCGCGTGTGCGATTTGTTAGTCCGATACTGTAGAATCGAATCCTGCCGAGACGGATGGATGCCGGCCGTCGAACTATCGAAGAGCACACGATCAATCCGATCGAATCAGTCAAGATGTGTCTGTCCTGCCCTAGCACAAGATATCCATTCGTTCGCTGGCACCCCGAGGCCGGACCGGTAGGTGCACTGGATCACCCACGTGCACTGGGTCGTGCAGCACGCCGGATAGCCACAGGGAATGTGACGGGTGTCCGGTTGAATTCACCGCCGCATGGCGACAAGCAAGTGTGTGAACTAGCTGTAGCTGCGGTGCAACGCAACGAGCGGCCATCGCGGTTCTGACGGCAACGTACTGGCCGGGCCTATCCGCCTATGTCACTAATTAACTACTGGCTAGTTGCTGCATCGATCGCGGTCTTCTGTTTCTGAAAGCAAAATTTGAAATTTTAGAGGCGTAGAGCGCACTGGTTTCATCGTCGACAGGGACGCGGTGCAGCGGGTTTATGTCTCGCTGCATGCGCCAAGAGCTAATTCTTGCGTGCACCCATACTTCCTGCCATGCACGCCGACCCCTGGACCTGTCCTAGAGGTACCGATCGACGTATCATAACGGTATAAACAAAAGGCCGAGACCGAGAGAGCCCGGGAGGAAGAAGATACACAGGAGGCTTGCATCAAACAAAAGGGACAGCTCGTCCCTTCTGGAGTCCTATCTCGAGAGAGCCCGGGAGGAAGAAGATACACAGGAGGCTTGCATCAAACAAAAGGGACCGCTCGTCCCTTCTGGAGTCCTATCTCGAGAGAGCCCGGGAGGAAGAAGATACACAGGAGGCTTGCATCAAACAAAAGGGACAGCTCGTCCCTTCTGGAGTCCTATCTCGAGAGAGCCCGGGAGGAAGAAGATACACAGGAGGCTTGCATCAAACAAAAGGGACAGCTCGTCCCTTCTGGAGTCCTAGTTCCCTTCACCGACGGCAGATGGGGAAAAGAAGTGGGAGCTACAATGAAGACCTTAATCACACAGAAGGAGATGGAAGTCTCGAGAAGATAGATAGATAGGGCCGAGGGCGTCGAGGTCAAGCGGGCGCATCCGGAGGCATCTACGTTTGGCGTAGGAGATCACTGGCAGACCTTGTTTACACCGGAGTGGTTAGGATATGCATCTTCTCAGAGCAACGATATGATTTACTTACGTATTTATTTTGAGAGGAACTGTTCTGTACACAAGTACACAAGATCAGATCATCAGAATAAGCACATGCTACGGAGGTCACTAGCAAGGCAATTCTTGTTTACACCAAAGTGGTCAGGCTCAGGGATATGCATGACATCATGATTTTATTGATTCGGTAATGAAAGAACAAAAGGATAGAAATAACAGGTATTACTATTAAATATTTGGAATAGACTCGGAAAGCTACAACAAGATTCTTTAAAGTCTACATCTCCGGTTCCGTTATTCGCATCTTGATATTTCTCTATGCAATAGGTCTTTATGACCTATTACATCCGTCCTGCTGTATTGGCCCTCTTCATATTTTGTGTATTGATACACATACTGTATTGGCCCTCTTCGCATCTTGATATTTCTCTATACAACAGGTCTTTATGACCTATTACATCCGCCCTGCTGTATTGGCCCTCTCCGTATTTTGTGTATTGATACTCAACTCAACCGTAGTATGATGCTATGCGTGGCTGGTTGTAATGAAGAGTATCATATAGTAGTATCATGCATATGATACTAGTGCATGATACACATCCGTAATGTCTAGTATCATATGTTGGTATCATAAATGACTATATTTATTACCATGCATGACACAAAATAGCACATCATTTAATATGATGTGGTATCGTGATATGATACTCAACCATCTCTTTCTTCATTTAATTCTATGACACTTCATCAACATTACTTAGTTGGCATGCATGATACTACTTATAATACTCCCATTACTAGTATTATAAAGCTAGTAATAGTGGGAGTAACTTAGCTAGTAACATAACACATCCTAAGACAAATTTTCTTATGTGGCACCTAATTAATGAGGAGAGACGTGTTTCGAGTAACATATTATGTTACCATCACATAGCGCTTCCCAAGAAATGTTGAGTCTATAAGCTAATAAATGCAACCATATATAATACTATCTCTATGACACTTTGCGCTATGAAAGTAGTACCATAGACTAGTGTCATATGCATGACACTAGTCTAAGTTACTCCCCACTGTGACCAGCCTAATGTGGATGTTTTTCATGCATGAACACGATGGGATGACATAGTTGAATGTCGCCATAATTGAAGTTAGCGGGATCAACAGTTACTCAGAGTCGCATAGACATGACGTTTATATTCGGAGCAGTGTGTGCATGCCGACTTCTATGCTGCATGCATGCAACATGCACGTAACAGGCAACTAGCGGACGATCGAGACAATACACGGCAACAGTATGGAGTCCATGATCATGCTTGACACGCACTGCCACGTCTCAAGTAAAAAAGAAAAGACAAGATGGAACAAAATAAAGTGTCACCCACTCTTGGAGAGGGATAGACTAAGAAAATTAGACAGCGCGACGCGTCTCGCTGGGGTCGTCACGTACCTAACTAATCCACGGCTGATGATGACTCGTGACTAGGCACATGCAGCGAGCACTGTCATATCACTTGTCGTTTTACTGAGAGGAGTCGTATCACTTGTCGACGGCCGCCGTTCGATTGCACGTGAGGGCCAAGACAATGATCTCCCGAATTTGCATCTATAACTGTACTTTACAAATCTGGTCCCTCAAACGCCTCCGAACATGATCGGACGCATCCTCAGACAATGATCGATCATGTCTCAAATTAGCCACTTCATATATACTACATACTATCTTAACTACTCTTCATCATAGGAGATGTCCATTACAACGGTGTCGGACGGGTAGGAGGGCTCTGGCTCATCATCCTCCTGTTTGACCTCATCCATGTAAGCGAGCATCTCCACCTCCTCCGCGGCCTGCTGCGCCTCCATCTCCTGCCGGTGACGGCGTCTGGCCTCCACAACCGACTCTGGCCGGAGGGAATCGAAAATGGCCTGCTGCTCCGCCTGCAGAAACATGTCGCCAGTGTCCCCCACACATCCTCAACCTCCTCGTTCTCGTCCTCCTCCACCACCTTCTCCTTAGCAAAATGGCAACAGGACGGGGATCACCGGGGGGCACGCCACCATCCCCGCCCCGATCCCCCTAATACATGTCCCCGGTAACCCTACCATCCTTGGCGGGGGGGGGGGGGGGGGGGGCCCCCCCCCCCCCCCCCCCCCGGGGGGGGGGGGGGGGGGGGGGGCGTCCCCATCCTCGCTAACAGCGGGTACCCGATCCCCACGGGGATCCCCATGGAGACCAACAACAGCAAAACAACAATAAAAGAAGAGCACAATTGCACAAACCACAATATTTTTTGACAGATTCAATCATCCATTATAGCAACAAAACAGCAATACATTGGCATAACAAACCAAAATAATTTTGGCAGCAATCTTTCTGTACAGAAACACAAACAAATTACACAACAGTAAATTAGCAGCACAAACACAATAATTTTGACAAATTTAATTATCCCAAGTCTGACCAAATAAGTTTGATAGATTCAATCATCTCAACCCAAGCCTGACCACATAATTGATAAACTGGAAGTACGATTGGCACAAACGACAATACTTAGTACGATTACAAGCTGAAAGTTCTAATTCTTAACACAACACAAGCATGGTAAGCTAAATAAATGAAATGAAGACTTGAAGAGCCCATCACAGTAGCTCCTCGGTCCTCCATTTTCTTCATTCTTGACTCCATGGAGGCAAGCCGCAAGCCTAATAGTTATTGCAAGTGGAGAGTTCCTCATCCTGATCATGGAAATAGTACAAGATAATTAAAAAGTTGCATGAAATCAAGACATAAGATTGAAAGTTGCAAATGAAAGTTGCGAATGAAATCAAGACATAATATGAAAGTTGAGAATGTCAAGTTACCATTTGTTCATCCTCATCGTCAAGACCAAGTTTGAAACTCAGTAGAGAGTAATGAATTGTTCTCACCTAAAATTGCAAGCGATGTAAAATTAGATGGCAGTAGTGTAGCTGATTTAGGTATATATTCTAGTAAATTATCTAAGCAAGAAAAAATAATGTAGCAACAACAAAACAGAAGTAGAATAGGAGCAAAAGTGCAACATTTGAGTTGTCTTACCTAGCATGCCAGCATTAGACCAAGCCCGCATACACATTATAGCTTACACCATCTTTGGTGCGAGCCTACTACGGTGAGGGCTAAGGATTCTACCACTTGTAGAGAATGCAGATTCTGATGCTACCGTTGTGACCGGAATAGGTAAGATGTCATGAGCAACAAGCTGTAGAGTTGGATATTTTATCCCCCCAAACTTCCACCAATTGATGATATCAAAATCTGGTGTTCTTGGCAAAGTTGGCTCTTCTAAATACATGTGTAGCTCTGTATGAACCAACAAAGATGAAGCAGTAGGTTGTGAAGACATGTATTGTTCAAATATGTCAAAACTTCTTCATGTGAAGCTGAAGCAGTGGGTTGTGTAGCACTAGCAACATTTGATGTTCCCGCAGAAGAGGCATCTTGGTATTGAACCAACAGTTCTTGAAGCAATTGCTTCACGCGCGCAACCTCTTAAATTGTAGCCTCAGGTCAATAGAGAGGACCGTACAAAGCCTGCACCATATGGAGTTTGTACCTTGCACTACTAGGGAAAAGCCTAGCAGCAGCGCGGGTTTTGGGCCTATTAGTAGCGCGGGGACCGGCGCTACTAATAAGGCGCTACAGCTACAGCTACTGCTAAATTTTCCCCCCTCGCTACTACTGGTTTTATTAGTTTTTTCCCTGCATATTTGTTTTGTATTTGTTTTGTATTTGAATAGGCTTTATACAATAATCTTTAGCATATCATACACATACAAATGTAATCATAGCATATACATACAATTAGTCTCATCAAATCATGTCATTATCATAATCATCATCCAACACAAAGTGGTCTCTCGTCATTATCTCGAAAATAGCGATACAAGTCTCGATTACTTGCAAATACATCGTCATCCATCTAAACAATGATATACGCGAGAAGAGCTATCACTTTGAATACATGAGTTCGTATCCCTCTCTCGCATTAGCGTGAACCTAAACTAACTACTGCCTGTCGCTCGGAAACCGGAAACCGGTACACCTGGGCCTGACACTCCGGCCACTTGTCGTATATATACTCCTGGTGTAGCACTTCTTCGCCATCTATGATCTATGCACCTGCATCGTCACATGAGTCGATGATATGCAACATATATAGTTGAGCAACAGAAAGAGACAGACTTGGCAAAAATAGAAACAACATATCATAAGCATAAATAACAAAGTTCATCGTGCCCCAAAATGCCCTAACTAGAGTGATTTTCGCTAGTCGAGGAGGAGGACGGTTTAATTACATCACAAATAAAGTTTCACCGTGCATAACTCAAAGTTTTTTCATACAGAAAGTATGGACTAAACGGACACATTGTCATATATCGACAATCACTCCAACATGTCGTTCCATCCATCCAAGTCAGGGAGATAGTCCTTGAGCTTAGTGAAAGGCTTCATGTCGAGACTCTGAGAGGCTATCCATGTTCGGACGTCTTCCCGCGACATTTGTCCTTCTCCGTAGAACATCCCTGTTTTTCCGACGACCTCCTTCATAATGATTTGGGCAAGTTCGCGCTGGATGTTATAGAACTCAGCTCGAAGTCGATGATCCTCGATATCTCCTATGTCCTTTGCCCATTGCAGAATATGGGCATCGCCGGGTCTAGGTGACATGCGAAGGTTCTGGTGATCCCGTCTGTACTCCAGCATGTGGTGTAGGACATAGAATCCATCATTAAGAGAATCGTTCGGTTGCTGGATGCAGCAGAAGTCGGTCTTATGGCCGAAGGCGGCCCTGCCGCCCCATGTCTTCTTGTCCCTAACCTCTCCACCCCTTGCTTGGTAGTAAAACATAGCACCGTCGAGAACATCCTTGATGTGGGTGTAATCCTTTTTGTGAATGTTCTTTGACGAGTCCAAGTAAAGAGCGTGGGAGAATCGGGGGTAGAGGATGATGAGGACGGCGCGCCCGCCGCTGCGCAAAATAAGTACACCTCAAATTAATTAGCCTCCACCATGCAAATGAATGATTGAAATCGAAGGAAGGATAGCAGCGCGGATGACTTACATGGGATGATAAGGCACGAGAATCGCCTCCTTGTCCTTATTGGCGAGCATGAAATTGACGATGTAATCCCTCGCGTATTCACGGTGCTTTGCGCAGACTCCCAAGAAGCCCGCGTGCATATAGTACGGGTCAGCGACACAGATATGAGCTATCTGCTCAACCCCGATGATGTAGTTCATGTGCAAGGCGTAAAGGCGGACAAACGTAAAATCCAACTTCTTCACGTGAAACATGTTGAATATGTAATCGAATCGGAGGAAGAACTTATCCGCAGGGAAGCTGTCGACGTACGACATTTGTCGTGGAACGTTAACCACGTAGAGTGGGTATCCTAGATCTTTCTAGGCGATGAGGCCTTTCTCTACCCGCAGCACATCGTCATGAAGTCTCCTTAGATCGCCGAATCTGGCCCGTAGAGCTGTTGCAGGTAGGATTGGTTGATCGGGGATATGCCATTTATCCGCATCGGGGATATCTATACGGTCCTGAAGCCGAGGCTGCTGAGGCGGCTGGATCATAGAATCAGCTTTTTTGCCTTTCCTCGCTCTCTTCCTAGACTTCTTTACTACTGGAAGGTCGTCCATAATACGTTGAGACGGCAATTCAGGCACCGACTCGTGACGCTCAAACCCCGAGGAGGCGCCAGTATAGACATACTGTTCAGCACCATTGTCGTCCTCATCCTCATCCATGGCGACGTCATCAGCGACTAATGGAGCCTCCTCCTTACCCCATCCGCTATCACCCAACCCGACACCCGACGCTAATTGGGTAGGTGGGGTGTTGATGTTCATACCTTGCTGAGGCTGCGTGCTCGTGGGTGTGCTCCCGACCGCCTCCAGACGAAGCAGACTCTTGCTACCTCTTGAGCTTGCGTTGGATTTACCCGAAGAGGAAGGGATGATGCAGCAGAGTAGCGTAAGTATTTCCCTCAGTTTTTGAGAACCAAGGTATCAATCCAGTAGGAGGCCATGCTCAAGTCCCTCATACCTGCACAAAACAATAGCTACTCGCAACCAACGCGATTAGGGGTTGTCAATCCCTTCACGGTCACTTACGAGAGTGAGATCTGATAGATATAATATTTTTGGTATTTTTGGTATAGAGATGCAAAGTGAAAAGTAAAAGTCAAAGTAAAAAAGCAAAGCAAGATTAAAGTGATAGAGATTGATATGATGAGAATAGACCCGGGGGCCATAGGTTTCACTAGTGGCTTCTCTCAAGAGCATAAGTATTCTACGGTGGGTGAAAAAATTACTGTTGAGCAATTGACAGAATTGAGCATAGTTATGAGAATATCTAGGCATGATCATGTATATAGGCATCACGTCCGTGACAAGTAGACCGAAACGATTCTGCATCTACTACTATTACTCCACTCATCGATTGCTATCCAGCATGCATCTAGAGTATTAAGTTAAAAACAGAGTAACGCTTTAAGCAAGGTGACATGATGTAGAGAGATAAATTCATGCAATATGAAATAAACCCCATCTTGTTATCCTCGATGGCAACGATGCAATACGTGCCTTGCTGTCCCTTCTGTCACTGGGAAAGGACACCGCAAGATCGAACCCAAAGCTAAGCACTTCTCCCATGGAAAGAACTACCAATCTAGTTGGCCAAACCAAACGGATAATTCGAAGAGACTTGCAAAGATAACCAATCATACATAAAAGAATTCAGAGAAGATTCAAATATTATTCATAGATAGACTTGATCATAAACCCACAATTCATTGGTCTCAACAAACACACCGCAAAAAGAAGAAGATTACATCGAATAGATCTCCACAAGAGAGGGGGAGAACTTTGTATTGAGATCCAGAAAGAGAGAAGAAGCCATCTAGCTAATAACTATGGACCCGAAGGTCTGAGGTAAACTACTCACACTTCATCGGAGAGGCTATGATGATGTAGAAGCCCTTCGTGATGACGGCCCTCTCCGGCGGAGCTCCGAAACAGGCCCCAAGATGGGATCTCGTGGATACAGAATGTTGCGGCGGTGGAATTAGGTTTTTGGCTCCGTCCCTGTTCGTTTGGGGGTACGTAGGTATATATAGGAGGAAGAAGTACGTCGGTGGAGTTTCGGTGGGCCCATGAGGGTGGGGGCGCGCCCTAGGGGGGGCGCCCCCGCACCCTCGTGACCGCATCTTTTGTTCCTTGAAGCAGGGTCCAAGTCTCCTGGATCACGTTCGGTGAGAAAATCACGTTCCTGAAGATTTTATTCCGTTTGGACTCCGTTTGATATTTAGTTTCTTCGAAACACTGAAATAGGCAAAAAATAGCAATTTTGGGCTAGGCCTCCGGTTAATAGGTTAGTCCCAAAAATAATATAAAAGTGGAAAATAAAGCCCAATATAGTCCAAAACAGTAGATAATATAGCATGGAGCAATCAAAACTTATAGATACGTTGGAGACGTATCAGTGACCACCAGTCTAGTAGTCCTGAGTTTGTTACGAGGCCGTTGCCTCTTTGCTTTCGGTTCTACACCGGCTCCGCTCCCCGAGGCAGCGCCGGTCTCAGTCTCAGCGTCGGTCTCGATGCCGGTCTGAGTCTCAACGCCGGTCTCGATGTCGGCAAGGCTAAAAATTTTGTCTGCCACCCGGTAGACGTCGTCGCATTCACCAGAACCCTATCCTTCATCGTTGCTAGCCATGTTTCCTACGATTAAATCTAGTCAATTAATTCTAGACCTAATAGAATGAATAATGACATAAAAAAGGCCTATTGTTTTGCAGGAACGTTGACTCCTTCCCGGTGTGGCAAATCCCGGGCACTCGATATGTCCTAGTTTGTAGCACAAGTCATGCCGAAATTCATGGAAAATTTCGGCATGACCTTTGCTAAAAAGTGGACAAATCAAGAATCTGAATTTTGCTAGAACGGAAATGAATCAACATTCTAGCAAAACATAGGCCACTCGGTTTCATTCCCTGGAAACAACAAAAGGCCACTTGGGCACAATCGAACCACTTCAATGTCGATTATGATCAATGGGCAAACACAATTGAGGATTTTTCATATATCATGACCACTTCAAATTTGCACCTCCTAGTGTATGAACCCTAGAACTCAAATTATGAACCTAGAACTCAAATTATGTCCTACATTTTTGTCCTAATAAAAATTCACTAAAAATTAAGAACCTACTAGACTTGCAACACTAATAGAAATTTATATTTTTATATTGATTTCTTCTCTAAACTAAATCCTACCATCCTAGTTAACATCTAGTTAAACCTTACTTTCCTAACATTTGTAATTAAACACTACAACCCTAACCCTACTGCCCTAGTTAAGCATATACAATTTTTTCCTACGGCGAGGGAGGTAGGGGCATCTCTATCAAATTAACCTAACTAAATTATTTTCCTAACTAAATTAACCTAACTAATTTAGAGATAGAGAGAGAGGAGGGGTGGGGGCTTACAGAGGATGGTTCCGGTGGTGGCGCGGGAGGCAGTGGTGGCGAGGGAGGCGGGGGCGTCTCCGCTGGCGGCGAGGGAGGCAGTTGCGTCGAGGGAGGCTCTGGTGGCGTCGACTGCGGCTCCGGTGGCGTTGATGAGGCCGCGCGGCTCTGGTGGCGTTGGGGACGGCTCCGGTGGTGTCGATGGCGTGCGGCTCTGGTGGCTCCGGGAGAGTCGACGTTGGCAGGAGATGGCGGCGAAGTGGGGCGATGGTGAATCGGGCAGACGGCGGCGGGGTGGGTCGAGGGATTTGGGGGAGAAGTGGTGGCCGGGGGAAACGGTTTTTTGATTAAGTCAAACTTAGCGGTACCGCTTTTCGCAAAACGCGCTATAGCTAAGTTAGCTATAGCGATTTTCACAAAACGCGCTACAGCTATAGCTATGCAATTTCCTTCATCTTTCTTATTTCCTTTTCTGTTTCTACAGCGGGGGTCTAGGAAACGCGATGCAGCTACGTTAGCTATAGCGCCTCTTGCGAACAAACGCTACTGCTATGTCTTTCTCCTTTTTCCGCTTTCTCATTTATTTTGCTCTACATTTTATTTTTTCCTTTCTCCTTTTTCTATTTTTTCTTTTTCATTTACTTTTCCATTTGTTTTTTATTTTATTTTATTTCCATTAGCAGTAGCACTCTCCGCGCGAAACGCGCTGCTACTTGATACGTCTCCAACGTATCTATAATTTTTGATTTCTCCATGCTATATTATCTTCTGTTTTGGGCAATATTGGGCTTTATTATCCACTTCTATATTATTTTTGGGACTAACCTATTAACCGGAGGCCCGGCCCCAGATTTGTTGTTTTATGTCTATTTCAGTGTTTTGAAGAAAAGGAATATCAGACGGAGTCGAAACGGAACGAAATCAACTAGAGAAGTTATTTTTGGAACGAAAGCCACCCGATGGACTTGGACCCCACGTCAAGGAAGGAAGGAGGAGCTCATGAGGGTAGGGCCCCCCCCTAGGGCGCGCCCCCCTGTCTCGTGGGGCCCTCGCCCTGATGTACCTACTGCACCCATATATACCCACGTGACCTAAAACTTCCAGAACGCAAGATAGATCGGGAGTTCCGCCACCAGAAGCCTCCGTAGCCACCAAAAACCAATTGGGACCCTGTTCCGGCACCCTGCCGGAGGGGGGAACCCTCACTGGTGGCCATATTCATCATCCCGGCGCTATCCATGACGAGGAGGGAGTAGTTCTCCCTCGGGGTTGAGGGTATGTACCAGTAGCTATGTGTTTGATCTCTCTCTCTCTCTCGTGTTCTTGAGATGATACGATCTTGATGTATTGCGAGCTTTGCTATTATATTTGGATCCTATGATGTTTCTTCCCCCTCTACTCTCTTGTAATGAATTGAGTTTCCCCTTTGGAGTTATCCTATCGGATTGAGTCTTTAAAGACTTGAGAACACTTGATGTATGTCTTGCCGTGGATATCTGTGGTGACAATGGGATACCACGTGCCACTTGATGTATGTTTTGGTGACCAACTTGCGGGTTCCGCCCATGAACCTATGCATAGGGATTGGCACACGTTTTCGTCGTGATTCTCCGGTAGAAACTTTGGGGCACTCTTTGAGGTTCTATGTGTTGGTTGAATAGATGAATTGAGATTGTGTGATGCATATCGTATAATCATGCCCACGGATACTTGAGGTGACAATGGAATATCTAGGTGACATTAGGGTTTTGGTTGATTTGTATCTTAAGGTGTTGTTCTAGTACGAACTCTAGGCCTGTTTGTGACACTTATAGGAATAGCCTAACGGATTGATTGGAAAGAATAACTTTGAGGTGGTTTCGTACCCTACCATAATCTCTTCGTTCGTTCTCCGCTATTAGTGAATTTGGAGTGACTCTTTGTTGCATGTTGAGGGATAGTTTTATGATCCAATTATGTTAGTATTATTGAGAGGACTTACACTAGCGAAAGTATGAACCCTGGGCCTTGTTTACCATCATTGCAATACCGTTTACGCTCACTTTTATCATTCATTACCTTGCTGTTTTTATAATTTCAGATTACAAATACCTTTATCTACCATCCATATACCACTTGTTTCACCATCTCTTCACCGAACTAGTGCACCTATACAATTTACCATTGTATTGGGTGTGTTGGGGACACAAGAGACTCTTTGTTATTTGGTTGTAGGGTTGCTTGAGAGAGACCATATTCATCCTACGCCTCCTATGGATTGATAAAGCTTAGGTCATCCACTTGAGGGAAATTTTCTACTGTCCTACAAACCTCTGTACTTGGAGGCCCAACAACGTCTACAAGAAGGAGGTTCTGTAGTAGACATCACTACTTATGTGCTAGCGGTAGCGCGCTTTCCTCAAGACCGCTACTGCTATGCGTAGCCTATCGGGGGTAGCAAAGGGGATACTAGTGGTAGCGCGTTTTCATGCGCACGCGCTACTGCTACTATTGTATCTGTAGCGCGGTTTACGGACACGCGCTACTGCTATTTAGCACTAGCGCCCTTTTTGACACGCGCTACTGCTAAATTTCTGTGTATAAGGTTTTCCCTTGTAGTGTTGGGTCAAGGACAGTGGCAATAGCCATCAGACCATGGATATCTGCCCAATACTTCTGAAACTTCTTTTTCATCTCCTCGGACATTTTTGCATTAGTTCATACTTCTTTTTCATCTCATCGGGCATATCTCGCAACAGCTCATAATCAGGCGTAGTCCATTTGCGAATTGCCAACTTAATACCACAAACCTTAGGGAAGAACATATTTGTTGTAACATAACTAGTTCCTGACCATAAGGTAGTGACAACATAGAATAATTTGAGCCTAACAATCATCTCTTTGGCAAAATCCTAATTAGCAGTTGTTGGACAACAATTAAAAAGCCTTTCACGCAGACTAAGACGATAAAAAACATCCCTATACAGCACAACAATACTAAGCATTATGTATGTGGAGTTCCACCTGGTTTTACAATCAAGGTTCAACCTCCTAGAGTACTCGATGTTAATCAAGCGACAAGTTTTTTCGAGCATCTCATGTCTTTTTGGAGTTGCTGACCAAAACCCCACACTATCCCGCACCCTCTCAATACCATCCCCCAAGCCAGCAAGCCCATCTTTCACAATCAGATTTAATATGTGAGCACAACAACACATATGCAATAGTTTACCACCTAGCATGAGAGAGGAGGAGTCTAACTTATCTAAGAGATCTTCCACTGCCTTGTCGTTGGTTGTGCAGTTATCAAGAGTAATGGTTGATATCTTTCTCTCCATATGATACTCTACCAGAACTTCATGTAGAACATCACAAATCACTTCAGATGTATGTGGTGCTGGTACATATACAAACTTGCAAAATTATAAATTATTGGGTTAGAAAGCATGAATAAGAGCAAAGGTATTCAGACAAGAAGTAAGATAGGAGCAATGGTATTGAAACTTAGAAGGAATGACTTTATATTCTAAGAACCATCAATGTAGTGACCTATTACAGCCATGTATCCTCTCTTTTGATGTCCAGCAGTCCACATATCCGAAGTCACAGCAACTCTATTCTTGAAGTTTGCAAAGTACTTGATCAATTTATCTCTTTGTTCTTCATGCATTCCTACACATAACCTTGAACATAGGCTGCAACATAGCACCGAACTTTCTAAAACCTACATGATCTACCATAGCAAGTGGGTACTCATGACGACATATCATCAAAGCAAGTTCATTCCTACATAGTTCTTGATCAAATATGTAATTCTCCACATTCACTTTCCCATCTTCCGCCTTGGTCAGTTTCAGCTTTGCTTGCTTCCAGGCTGTTGTGGGATGCCTAGCAGCACATGTTGCCAACTGCACGTGAAGATGTGATGTTCCATCCTTTGTTTATCCTCCAGGCTTACTATGGCACCACTCGCATTCAGCCTTCCATTTTCCGCCCACAAGAACCCTCTTAAATTCATCCCACACCTTAGACTTGAGCTTTCTCTTCACAACAACCAACTTGTGTGCATCCTGCGGTTTAGTTGCTCTTGTTGTTTGAGATGGCACCTTCAAGTCAACAGATTCAGCTGGCGTTGTATTGGCACTAGAGCTTGGCGTTGGAGTGGGAGCTGCACTAGAGGCTGGTGTATCTCCATTCGCAGCCGATGCACTTGCATCTGATTGTGTTGGACTTGATGCCATTGTTGATCCAAACAAGCAGTCCTAAAACAAAGGCACACAACAAAATATTTAGAGAAATTTGACATAGATGAATAACACAATAATCAAGAATAAAAAGGATATGTGGACTGCTGGAATAAATATAAAAGGATCATAATAGTCACAATAATCAGGAAGCATACACATTCAACAACAATATCACATTGCAATATATTTAGATAAAAAGGATATGTGGACTGCTGGATATTTAGATAATGACTGACCAAATATTTAGCAAATGGATTACATAACCGAAAGTTCCTATCCTTAGCACTTAACAAAAGCAAGCATGGCAAACATAACAAAGCACACACATCCCACAACATCAAATATCTAAGACTTCTATTCTTCATTCTTCACTGCTCCGTGCAGGCATGTAGTAAGTCGACAGTTCCTCAACCTGAACATTAGACAAGTGGAAACATTAGTAAGTTACCATTGGCAGGTGGAAACATTACTTAAGATTAAAGAATAAGATGATGGTTGAAGATGGCAAGTTACCATTGGCCTGCCTAGAAGCACATCTTGCTAAATGAGCATGCAGATGTGAGGTTCCATACTTTGGATCTCCACAAAATAGCCCGTGACACCATACACATTCAGCCTTCCATTTTTCCTCAACAAGAACCGTATTGAACTCATTCCAAACCACAGATGTGGTCTTTCTCTTCACACAAAGTGACTTATCTTGCATAACATATTCACCTGAACCTGATGCCATTGTAGATCTACCACACTACCAAATGATATACAGAAAACGATTTAGTCATTTACAGTACATGGAAGCGATTAATCCATGGTCAAGGCACATTAGGAACAAACTAGACCTAGCAGGAGGTACTTGGCAGCATGGAAACAACCCATTACGGACACTGCACATGCTAGTTCGTGTCTATGTAGTACTAGCGGTTTTGACTTGCAGTATGGTGTGTGCTACGTCTTGAGATTGCGTTGGTTTTCCCCGAAGAGGAAGGGATGATGCAGCAGAGTAGCGTAAGTATTTCCCTCAGCTTTTGAGAACCAAGGTATCAATCCAGTAGGAGCCCACGCTGAAGTCCCTCATACCTGCACAAAGCGATAGCTACTCGCAACCAACAGGATTAGGGGTTGTCAAGCCCTTCACGGTCACTTACGAGAGTGAGATCTGATAGATAGAATATTTTTGGTATTTTTGATATAAAGATGCAAAGTAAAAAGGTAAAAGTAAAGTAAATAGCAAAACAATATAAAAGTGATGGAGATTGATATGATGAGAATAGACCCGGGGGCCATAGGTTTCACTAGTGGCTTCTCTCAAGAGCATAAGTATTCTACGGTGGGTGAACAAATTACTATTGAGCAATTGATAGAATTGTGCATAATTATGAGAATATCTAGGCATGATCATGTATATAGGCATCACGTCTGTGACAAGTAGATCGAAACGATTCTGCATCTACTACTATTACTCCACTCATCGACCGCTATCCAGCATGCATCTAGAGTATTAAGTTAAAAACAGAGTAACGCCTTAAGCAAGATGACATGATGTAGAGAGATAAATTCATGCAATGTGAAATAAACCCCATCTTGTTATCCTCGATGGCAACGATACAATACGTGCCTTAATGCCCCTTCTGTCACTGGGTAAGGACACCACAAGATCGAACCCAGAGCTAAGCACTTCTCCCATGGCAAGAACTACCAATCTAGTTGGCCAAACCAAACGGATAATTCGAAGAGACTTGCAAAGATAACCAATCATGCATAAAAGAATTCAGAGAAGATTAAAATATTATTCATAGATAGACTTGATCATAAACCCACAATTCATCGGTCTCAACAAACACAACGCAAAAAGAAGATTACATCAAATAGATCTCCACAAGAGAGGGGGAGAACTTTGTATTGAGATTCAAAGAGAGAGAAGAAGCCATCTAGCTAATAACTATGGACCCGAAGGTTTGAGGTAAACTACTCACACTTCATCGGAGGGGCTAGGATGATGTAGAAGCCCTCCGTGATGACGACCCTCTTCCGGCGGAGCTCCGGAACAGACCCCAAGATGGGATCTTGTGGATACAGAAAGTTGCGGCGGTGGAATTAGGGTTTTGGCTCCTGTTCTGATCGTTTGGGGTACATGTGTATATATAGGAGGAAGGAGTACGTCGATGGAGCACCGAGAGGCCACGAGGCAGGGGCGCGCCCTGGGGGGGCGCCCCCACCCTCGTGACCACCTCTTTGATCCCTTGTAGTAGGGTCCAAGTCTCCTGGATCATGTTCGGTGAGAAAATCACGTTTCCGAAGATTTTATTCCGTTTGGACTCTGTTTGATATTCTCTTTATCCGAAACACTGAAATAGGCAAAAAACAGCAATTCTGAGTTGGGCCTCCGGTTAATAGGTTAGTCCCAAAAATAATATAAAAGTGGAAAATAAAGCCCAATATAGTCCAAAACAGTAGATAATATAGCATGGAGCAATCAAAAATTATAGATACGTTGGAGACGTATCAGTGCGTATGTATTTCTAGGTATTGCAGAAGCATAAAATAAAATAAACAACTATAAGACACAATCAACAGATCTCGGGTCGCCGGTGAGCTGCTCACCTTGATGGTCTCGGGTCGATGCAGATTTGCTTGAGGTGGAGGAAGAGGATGCGAGTTGTCGGTCGTCGTCGCGGTCAGCTACAAAGGCACACAACGAAATATTTATAGAATTTTGACATATATAAGCAACACAATAATCAAGAATAAAAGGATATGTGGACTGCTGGAACAAATATTTAGATGATTCTGACATATAATTGACAAAACAATTTTGAGTTTCTGACACATAATTGAATGTGTGGACTGCTGGATATTTAGATAATTCTGACATATATTTAGATAACCCACTCATGACTGACCAAATAACAGATCCATACACATTGAACAACAAGATTCAATTACATGGCAAAATAACAACTACAAGAATTAACAACTACAAGATCCTACACATTCAATAGCAAGATTCAATAGCAAGAACTAACAACTACAAGATCCTATACATTCAAAAGATGCATACACATTCAACAACCGAAGTGAAAGCTACAAGATCCTACACATTCAACAGATGCATACACATTCAACAACAGCAAGGTCTCGGGTCGATGCAGATGTCGCTGGATGCTGGTCAGCTGCTTACCCTGATGGCCTCGGTCTCTTAGGTCGATGCAGAAGCCACCGTCACCTAGGATGAGGAAGAGGAGCGTTGTCGATCACCTGAGATGAGGAAGGGGAGGCAAGTCACCGGTCGTCGTCATCATCACTGCCACCGCCGCAGTTATCTTCTTGTCTGGCCACCACTCGCCATTGCCACCATCCTGCACTTGCAGTCGCCTTGCCCGGCCTTGAGGTGAAGGAGGAGTCGAGGAGGCGAGGTCGCGAGGCGAGGAACAGGAGACGGCGATGAGACCAGATGAGGTGTCGGCTGGTGCCTTGATGCGAAGGAGGATGTGGCGACATCGCAAGGAGGCGAGGAGCAGGAGAGGGCGACGAGATTAAGGGAAGGGCGGCCTGATGAGGCGCCGGCCGGTGCCGCCCGCCACCGGTGGTGGTGGATCTGGTAATGGGGAGAGGAGGCGGCCAGATTGGGGGAATGGGGAGAGAAGGAGCCGAGGCGGCTGCGGCTGCGAGTTAGGGGAATAGGGAGGAAAGGAGTGGAGAGGTGAGTGGTTTAGGGTTTCTTCTTAATATATTCAGTTGGATGTTTGACTGACATGTGGGGTCCGGGGTATCCATGGAGGCAGTTTGCCCCCCATCCCCGCCCCGCTAGCTTCTAGGGTACCCACCCCGTTATACCCATGGGGGGATTTTGATCCCAATCACCGCTTCTTAGCGGGTAAATCCCCACGGATACCCGCCCCCACGGGGAAAATTGCAATTTTGACCTTCTCCTCCTCCTCCTCCTTCAACTCTTCCTCCGGATCCACTATATCCGGAGGTAGCCCCGCAGTGATCCGGGCTTCGCACCTTACCTGGATCTGCTCAAGGAGCTCGAGCCGGCGTTCCGGCGTCAGAAATGGCTCGCTCCTAACCCAACGGCATTGGGGCATGGCTACTAGACGGACGGGTGGAGTGGAATGTGGCGGCGGCGGCGGATAGGCGGAGAAAAAATATGAATCGTAGGGTTTCGGTGCCGCCAGTCGACTTAAATAGTCGGGCAAGGCACTACACGGCCCGCTGGAGCGGCGCCACCGGTCCGACGGAGAAGACGAGCTTCGGACCATTGGGTTTTCAGACGTTTCCGCGTGCGGACCCTACCATCAGTCCGACGTGGCGGGCGTGCCTAGGCGCACCCGAGCGCCCTATTATCCTTCCAATATTTGGGTTAGATATGAAGGGTGCCGATCAGCCCGGAATTTGAGGCCTGTTTGGATGAAAAAATCATGATCGGTCAATGATTGGGCGGGCCGCCCGAGCGTTTGATGCCGGTTTAAGCCGCCCGGCTGTTGATGCTTTTATTTCTCTGAAGAGAAGTGAACTGCGGACTGCGCCTTAATGCTATGCTTCTATTACGGTCGACGTCGTACTGCACCGAAACCAATTATTTGATCACGGGATTAGCTTCATCTAGATGACAGGCTGAGGAGAGATTACGTAAGAATACTGAATATTGCTAGGCCCGCCAGGCGAGATACGGTCTCGTTACGCCAAGCTACCGCATGCACACTTATGAAATGAACATATACGTATTAGGTAAATACAACGACTTTCCCTAAAAAAAGGTAAATACAGCGACTGAGAAGACGGCCCCCCCTTGGATTAATCGAGTGTGGAAGCAACAGGTGGGGCGGCTAAGACTAAGAACATCTCCAGCCGTTTGGCCCCTCAAGGCACCCCCGGTACTTTTTGGCCCTTTCCCCGGCGCGAATTTGGCGCTGGGGGCGTTCTCGGCTTAGCCATGCCCCCGGCCCCAAAGACGCCCTGTTTTTTTGAATCTGCAGTTCCCGCTACAAAAAAACGCCATAGTTCGGCGACCACTCGCCACAGCTCGGCGATCATCTCACATAGTTCGACGTAGCGAATAAAAACGGGAGGCGAGAGTGCATCAAATGACGGCTGCGTCGATGTCCTCGGCGGCGCTGTCCTGTGTTTCTGCATCGGCTTCAGCGTCGGCGTCGGCGTTGTTGTCCGTAGGTGGTGTCCGCGGGGTGCCGGGCGTCGATGTAGGCGACACGTTGTCGCTGGGGCTCGCCGGCCGGGTCGACGCGTTGGTCGTGGCAGTGGGTGTCTCCGTCGGCAGGCCGTCCAGGATGAGGCCACGCTCCCGCATGTACCACTCCCTGATCGGCCCGTCCATCGCCGACACTGCCGTCGCGTCCGCTACCATTAGGAAGGCCAAGTCGGTGTTCCTCTTCTTGGCGGCTACATTTGTCCGGAGCAGGTCGAGCTTGATCTGGCCCGTCGACATGATCGCCGACCAGCGCGCGTCTGCTTTCGCCTCCCTCTCGACGGCGTGGTTCTTGGCGTCGGCGATGCACTGCTTGATGGACGCCTGCAGACGCTCGACGTTAGGCGCGGCGTCCCTTGCCGACTTGGCCTTCTTGTTGCCATCCGGGCGGCCGGCCGACGCCCCGAGACCCAGCGCGTCCGGCTGGTACGTCTCCCTCGCCTTGGCCAGCGTGCGCCGGACGTCTGTCCACTTCTCGCACTTGTCGATCCGGAAAAACACATGGAGGTACTTGAAGTCCTGCTCGGGGCTACTGTCCTGCCGAAACATGGCGAACATGCGCAGCATCTGCGGCGAAAGAGAACAATTGTCGGCGAGGTAGAAGGAATGAAACGAGGCGGCGACCAGCGTGTCCATACCTTTCCCTCGACGCTCTCGCCGCTCTCTGGCCGAGCAGCGACCTCCTCGACGATCTCGTGCCATATTTGTTGCACGCGCCTGGATGATCGCCCGGTGATTCGCCATGGCCTTCGCGCCGCGTATCATGTGGATGCCGGCGAATTGCGGGTCGACCAACTTCCACTCGTCAAACTCCGACTTGATGCGCTCCCAGTACGTGTCGGCGCTCTGGTTCGTGCCGCTGATCGCGTCGAGGCAGACGACCTTCCACGCTTCAGCGAGGCATTCGTCCTCTTTGGCTGTCCACTTGACGCGTAGCTCGCCGGTCCTGAGTCCGCACTTCCTCTTCGTCCCCTTCCTCGCCGCCGCAGGCGCCTGCTCCTTCTCCTCTCCCTCGTCGGCGTCCTCCTCCTCGTCGGCGAAGTCCTGCTCGGCGCCCACATCGGCGGCGTCATAGAGCTCCTCGACGAATCCAGGGGAAGCGGCGGCCGCAGCCGAGCCGCTCGTGATGATGTCATCCATGTCGGCGTCCGTCGACTCCTCGTCGTCGTGTTGCGACGACGATGCCTGCGAGTAGAGCAGGGCACCACGACACAAATTCGTTGTCATCGGCGTGAGGGAGGAGGCATAGTCCGGCGGAGAGTAGTTGTACGGGGGGTACTGGACGCCAGCGAACGCGGGAGACGGCGTGCGCTGCCCGTGCGAGAAGGCGGTGTTGGGGTTGAACCCACCGTGGACGTCACCGTCGCCATAGCCAGGGGACGGCGCGCACCCCCACGGCTGGGGCGGAGGCGTAAAGCTGGCTGGCGACCCGACGCTCGGCTGGCTCCAGGCGACCTGATGATGGCTGGGAGGAGGCATCATCCGGGCACTAGCCGCCGCCGCGGCACGCTCTTGCTGCTTCTTGGACCTGTTCCGCCGGTCGGTGGTGGCGGCCGCCCGCCATACGGTGTCCGCCTTCCACTCGGTGTTCGACATCCCAGGCGGCTTTGACGGCGGCGCCCTCGGCTTCCTCTGCTTTGGCGACGGGGCATCAGCATCCGCGGCAACGGCAGGCCTGGTGGCGGTGTATTTCTTCGGCGGCATGGTGGCGCGCAGCGAGAGGAATGACAGGAGAAAGAGGGGGATGGAGGGAAGTAGGGGAGGAAACGGCAGGAAAAAGAAGACACTCGCCGACAAGCAGGATCCACGTGCCTTTTCGCTTCGTCCGGCGTCCCCAGGCGCCCCCCAACGCGTCGGGTTCGCCCTGGGTCTGCCGGCGCCAGTTTCGCCCCAATCCTGCGGAAAAATGAGTCATGGGGGCGCGGCTGGGCCGATTTTTTGACGCCGACGCCAAAAAATGGCCTGGGAGGCTGTTGGGGACGCGGCTGGAGATGCTCTAAAGGACTAGCCCTGGATCATTTTGTCCACGCTCCGCGTGCCCTCATCCAGTTATCCTAATATGTATACTACTTTTCACGGGTTCGTTTTCCTTGTATATACCCCTCACGCAAGTATTCACCTAGTACTGTACTAGTTTTCGTCTAGAAGTTCTCAGCCGAGAGCTTTAGGCCGAGGATGGATAAGTGCAAATTATATCCGGAGCTTCATGGAACCCTGTTTCATTTTTAAAAGTTAAAACCACTATCCTAAATTACAAAAGGAGAATATGAAAAGAAAATGTCAACTCCAACAAGCTGACTCAAATTGACACAAGATGTATTTGGTTTTTACCCGTTTGGGTGGTCAGCGGACACCAAATGTCCGTCCGTGTGCGCGGGCCTTCCAGCGCACTCATTACGCGCGCGACACATTTCATGTTTTTTTTCTTTGTAATTTAAATTACTCCTTTTGTATAGAAATATACGAGTGTTTTTTTGGAGAAAATATAAGAGCGTTTGGAACCCTATTTCATTTTTTAAAGTTAAAACCGCTATCTTAAAATGTCCGTCTGCATCCGCCGGCACGTCAAGGCACCCAGCACGCGCGTCGTAGTTCAAGTTTTTTTTTTCTTTTTGATTTAAAGTACTTCCTATGTAAAGAAATATAAGAACCTTTTTGATAGAAAATATAAGAGCGTTTAGATCAGTAAAGTAGTGATTGAAACGCTTTTATATTGCTTTACAGAGGTAGTATATATATATGTATGACGGTAAAAAGTCCATTCCATTAATTAAACTAAAAATTAAATAAATCCTAGATCTAACTACGGCGGCCGACGGAGCAGGCGCTCGGAGGATCTGGAGCCCACTGCTTGACCTCGTAGCCGACGAGGTCGGTGTGGGTTGGAGGCGACCATGACCATGCTGGTGGCGGTCGACCTACTGCTGGCGCGCGCGGTGGCGTAGATGGCGCCTCCTACCGCTCGGCCTTGTACTCTTCCTGGCGCTCCTCCTTCGGCTATGGTGTTGCTAGAAACATGGAAGTCCACGTCCACGTCTGTCCCACTAGTCCATGTAGTGGCTACGGCTCGAGCTGCGCCGGGGCGGTAACCTCTACCAATACGTGTGAAGCGTGAAAGTCATTTTCTCCAGGGGGATGGATTTATCTTCTACCTATAATATAGGGCTACAACAAAGAGGCAAAAGTTTCTCGATACATGAGTCCAATTTGAAGCTATATATACAACAATGTTACACTCAGTGCGAGGGTATATCGGCAGTCGGTCTGCTACTATATTTTGTTCCCGTCTAAGTTTCTATAGAATATACTCCATGTCTTCCATCAATGGCCTGACCTCCGCAACAAGAGACAAAACAAAGTCAAAATGTACCGGATGTGGCGTGATTACCTCTCCTCTCATATCTCCTAACACTCTCATGTAAAAAATTCTTTGAAATATATTCATGTGGGGAGCATTTCCCCCGGGTGATAGTTTCAGAAAAAAATGTATAATAAAGTCATTCTTGGTGGCGCATGGTCGATGATGCCGGCGATGCAAATAATTCTTCCTTGAGCCTTTCCATCTTGGCTGTGTTATCTATGGGAGCGTCAATGGATGGTTAGTCCCACTGATGCTCAACATCAACAACAAAACACAATTAGTGGCTTCGATGTCATTCGCAGACCCTTTGTAGGAGTTTCTTTCAATCATATGCATGAAAACACATATGTACAAAACATGCATCAATTTTATAACATAAACCATGCAGATACAAATGAAAGGAAAATCACGAAAGTTGTCATTTAGATACAAGATATAGGGGGATCTCAACCGTACTCAAAATGATTGTAGAACAATAGGTCAAAGTGGTTGCTCTAGTTTCTTATTTGAAACTTGCTAGGAGTAGCACCATTCATATCTAGCTCTATTTGAAGGGAAAATATCTGAAGGAATAAAATCCCACAAACACTCTTTCAAACCAAACAAGGCATAATGGTGGATGGTAGGACCGAGTCAATGTAGACGTTTGTTGCCCAAAATGCGCAACACATTCAAGATTTAATTTATGACCGATATTTAATAACCTAGCGTCCCTCTTGAAAGCTGGAGCAGCCAAAGAAAAATAAAAGGCACAATAAAATTACAAAATTAAAATTCTAAAATCCAAATGACAAAATTAGATGCATGGAAGCATGATGGATCAATAAATATAAATCTAGATTTTCTAAAATCCAAATACATCATGAATCGTGGCGACAAAATACTTTATTCTCCTCCCCGGACGGTAAGAAAATTAACACCGCTCTAGTAAGCCCAAATATAGCCACACCAAAGAAGCATTATTGTCACTAGAAGAACGCTCGTGCGTTGCAACGGGGCCACATTAATTTTAAAAGTTCAATATCAATTATGTTAATATTACATTTAATATTCTCATACATATTAAGTGACATTGACAATCTTTTTTACCATCAAATTCTCACACACACCCTCTCCCTCACTCTTCCTCACTCTCTCTCCCCCTCTCCCTTACTCGGGAGGTGGGACGAAAATAAACCCGAAATGGAGACTACCAACTGAGACATTAGGAGTAGAGATCATTTAGTTGATAAGAATAAATAGAAAACGGTGTTAAAAGGAGAAACATATTAGAATACATTGAAAAACTAAAAGGACGATGTAAAAGGGGATTCGCCCTGCCTCCCGGGCCTTGCCACCGAACCGGCTCAGTGGTCCAGTCCCCGCGCGGTCGTCTTCTCGTGTTCCCCGAGCCGCGTCGCTATAGAGCCGGGCTCCCGCCCGACCACCTCGCTGGCATCGAAGGGGAATGGATAAGGGTGACGCCCTTCCTTCCCTGCCCCCATGGCCTCACTCCTCCTCGACGCCCCTCCCAAATCCACTTCTCCTCCTCGCTCGCTTGATTCCGTCGATTTGGACGAAGTCAGACGCCACGGCCACCATGACCAACCCCGTCCACATGGCCACTGCCCTCCCTATGGGCTAGGAGCTTGTCGAGGAGCTCCGAACGCCTTCACTACTTCATCTGCGCCAACGAGATCAAGTCCAGCACCCCCGCATCGACGTCGCTGCCGTATTCCTCAACGTTGGGCCACCGCGACATTGTCGTTCGATCCACGCCGCCCCGAGCTCCCATGTCTTCCCCTAGGGCGACATTGACACCACCATGATCTCCTCTTGCCTTTCCCATGTTTCCCCTCTCGTTTACTCTCGTTAGGTATTTCGCCGTGGCCGAGAACCGTCGTCCGCCATGGCCATTGCAGGGGTAGCCACCGAGCTACTCGGTTTGCCCCCGTGGCACATGCCCGCAACTATGCACGCCCATGCTCGAGCCTACCGCTCTTCTTCCGCACCCGTGGGGCCACTCCCTCTCCATGCCCACGCCCGTGCTACACCGCGTCGGTCGTGCTCGCCGCAGCCACCGCACCACTGTGCCCCGCACGACACACACCCTGGCCACGCGCCACACTCTCGCTGGCTGCGCTCGCCCCGTCTGCTGCCTCCTATCCCTTCGCTTGCCCCGCTGTCATGTCCCTGCCTCGCGCCACCTCCAGTCATGGCCATCTTCTGCTGGCCGCCCCCTCAGCCACGCCGGCCACATCTCTTGTAACACCCACGATGCGGCTATATCTCCCACGTGTCGAAGCACGACTTAGAGGTATAACCACATTGAAAGCAATGTCACAAGTGAGATAATCTTCACACAACCCATGTAATACATAAGGGAAAGAGATACATAGCTGGCTTACAATCGCCACTTCACACAATACATGAATAAAGCATTACAACATACAAATACAATCAAGGTCCGACTACGGAACAAAAATAAAGAGCAACCCCAAATGCGACAAGGTCCCCCGATCGACCCCAACTGGGCTCCATTACTGATCAACTAGAAACGAAACAAGACAAAGGACAAAATCTTCATTAAGCTCCTCCTTGAGCTTGGTTGCGTCATCTGCACGGTCTCATCGGCACCTGCAAGCTGGTTTTGGAAGTATCTGTGAGTCACGGGGACTCAGCAATCTCACACCCTCGCGATCAAGACTATTTAAGCTTATACGTAAGGTAAAGGTATAAGGTGGAGCTGCAGCAAGCGGCTAGCATATATGGTGGCTAAACATACGCAAATGAGAGCGAGAAGAGGAGGCAAAAGCACGGTCGAGAATCTATGATAAAGAAGTGATCCTAGAACAACCTACATCAAACATAACTCCAACACCGTGTTCACTTCCCGGACTCCGCCAGAAAGAGACCATCACGGTTACACACGCGGTTGATGCATTTTAATTAAGGTCAACTTCAGGTTTTCTACAACCGGACATTAACAAATTCCCATCTGCCCATAACCACGGGCACGGCTTTCGAAAGTTCAAATCCCTGCAGGGGTGTCCCAACTTAGCCCATCACAAGCTCTCATGGTCCACGAAGGATATTCCTTCTAGCGGGAAGACCCGATCAGACTCGGAATCCCGGTTACAAGACATCCTCGACAATGGTAAAACAAGTCCAGCAACACCGCCCGAATGTGCCGACAAATCCCGATAGGAGTTGCACATATCTCATTCTCAGGGCACACTCAGATGAGCTCTCCATACAACTAAAACCAAACCTCGAGTTTCCCCGAGGGGCGCTGCACAGGGCTCTAGTTTGGACCAACACTCAGAGGAGCACTGGCCCGGGGGGTTAAAATAAAGATGACCCTCAGGAGCGCGACTCCCAAGGAAAAAAAGGCTAGGTGGCGAATGGTAAAACCAATGTTGGGCATTGCTGGAGGAGTTTTATTCAAGGCGAACTGTCAAGGGGTTCCCATTATAACCCAACCGCGTAAGGAACGCAAAATCCGGGAACATAACACCGATATGACGGAAACTAGGGCGGCAAGAGTGGAACAAAACACCAGGCATAAGGCCGAGCCTTCCATCCTTTACCAAGTATATAGGTGCATTAAGTAAATAAGATATATTGTGATATCCCAACAAAATATCCATGTTCCAACAAGGAACAAACTCCAATCTTCACCTGCAACTAACAACGCTATAAGAGGGGCTGAGCAAAGCGGTAACATAGCCAAACAACGGTTTGCTAGGACCAGGTGGGTTAGTGGTTGGGCTTAACAACATGGGAGGCATGATAAGCAAGTGGTAGGTATCGCAGCATAGGCATAGCAAAAGAGCGAGCATCTAGCAAGCAAAGATAGAAGTGATTTTGAGGGTATGGTCATCTTGCCCGAGATCCCGCAAGGAAGAAGAACGAGTCCATGAAGAAGACAAATGGACGTAGTCGAACGGATCCTCACAACTCCGGAACGAAACCGAAGCTAACGCGAGAAGCAACCCGAAAAGAAGCAAACAACATAGTAAACAACCATCACATAACATGGCATGATGCGCAAACAATTATGATGCATGTCCGGTTTAAAGAGGGCATGACATGGCAAAGTGCACAAGCAAAACTACAAATTAAGTGGAGCTCAATATACAACTCCGTTGCATATTGACGAAACACCACGTGACTTATTTAGTCCGATCTTGTTTATGTACCCAACAATATTAAATGTCGTTAGCATGCCAAGAGGTGGGGCATAAGCAAACTAAACATTTAGGCAAGTTTAAATGAGGCCGGAAACATCAAACAACAAGTCCGGAAAAGCCCTCATGTGCATATTTTAGTTATGGTACTGTTCTGCCCTAAGCACAATTTTAGAGTTATTAAACATGCAAAGTGAGTCAACCATGTTAAACTAGGCATTTTCCACCCCATTTACATATAAAGATTATTAAATATGGAGTTACGGTTAAATAGTTATGAATTAAAGCATTTTAGCATGGCATATGGGCAATATTACACAAACAGCATTTTAAACATTTTAAACATGGATGAAAGTGGCATATTATTAAACTAGATGAAATTTTAAGCATCTTTCATATTTAAAGTTTTTACATATGATGCACGGATTGAGAGTTACGATATGCATGGACTAGAGGGGCTATACTGTAAAACTGACGTTCTCTAGGAAAAAATAAGAAAAACGTTCTATGTAAAAAACACGATACGGGCAGGATCTGGTTGGCCCATCAGTGCACAGGAGGGGCTGGGGGGTCTCTCACCATGGGCCTCGGCCCAGCTGGTGGAGAGGTAGGCCGGATCTGGGCTTCGAGGCTGTTGGCCCAAGCGTTGTCGCGGTCAACGCGTGCCAGTGGATCGAGCGGGCGCCTCGTCCTGGAAGCAGAGGACGCAGGCGGCGGGAGCGATGACGGTGAACTTGGCGCGCGAAGAACTCGGGCGGGCGCAGGAGGTCTCCGGCGAGGTCAGCAGGGCGAGGACGACGGCGAGGAACTTGGCGCGGCTGTGGAGCCTCAGGCGACGGACGGGCGACGAGGAGGTCGTCCATGGCGATGGGAACCTGCGGGGTTCTCTGTAGGCGCTCGGGCGATGAGGAGGTCAGGGCGTCGGCGGACGGCATGGTGGGGCTTGCTCCGGTGAGAAACGAGGTGGAAGCAGGGTCGGGCGACGCTCGGGACTGCTGCTGCTTCGATGGCCGGCGGCCATGGCTCCCTGCGAGGAACAACGGGACGGGGAGAGCGATTCAGAGAGAGAGAGCAGCGGGGAAGGAGGAGAAGGAGGGCACGGCCTGGTGTTGCAGTCCGGTTGCCTGCTCCGGCGAGGAGCTGTACAGAGGCGGCGGGGCTGGCTGCTCTGGTTGGGTCGCTGATGGCAGGGAAGATCGAGCAGAAGGAGATCTGGGAGGATCCCGAGGTGGGGGGTTTGAGTGTGGCGGCGGCGAGGAGGAATGATGGGACATCTCTCCTTGATTTTAGGGTTGCCCCGATATTTATATAGCGGGTGGATTTGGGGTGCATCTGGGTCCTCCGATCTTAATCGGACGGTCGCGAAAAGATAGGTAGGGAGTTCAAATAAGAAAACGGAGACATCTTGCAGATGTTTGGGGATGATCCGGACACGACGGTGACGACTGCTCGGGTCGGGTCCGGGACAATTTTCGGACGCGTGCGAGGGGGGCCGCGGGCTGACGAGAGAGCTTAGACTAGGCCTGGCGGTAGGTAGTGGGCTGTGTAGACGGTCTCGAGCTGAGAGAAGAGAAGAGAGGGAGGCCCGGCGACTGTTTCCAGAGACCGAAAACGTCCGACGTTAGACCGACTGTATTGTCGCTATAGTTAATCGTTGGGGCATCAAACGAACTCCGAATGCGATGAATTTTGGCAGGCGGCCTACTGGAAACATAACAACACCGCACGCCAACTTTCAACCCATTCCGAGAACATTTTCCGGCCACTTATAAAACACTATTTCGGACAAGCCGCGGGCGCGTGCAAGTGTGGTTGGGCTCAGAACGGACAACAGAGAGGACGAGGAGACCGGGACGGATGCAAGTTTTGAAAACATGATGATGCAATGCACATGATGACATGACAATATGCAACACTCAAGCAAATGACAAGACAACAACAGGGAATAACTGGAAGACACCTAGCGCAATGGTCTCGGGGCGTCACATCTCTGCCCTCCACCGTCGGCCGCTTGCCTCGCCTGCTGCGTGTTGCTTCCTGCTGCTATGCGCTGCTCTACTGCTGGTACGCTGCTGCGCCATGCCCTCGACACCGCCGTGGACAAATATGGCGGAGGGATTGTTAATGGAGTACGAGAAGGAGGTGGCGGAGAAGGTGTGGAGAGGCAAGAGGTCTGGGGCGGTGTCACCTGGCTGTGGTGGAGGTGTTTATGCGAGAAGGAGCCGGAGTGGAAGGAGAGGTCACAATTGGAAAGAATCACAAAAAAAAATCATAACCCGGAGATCTCAGTTCAAAAAAATGCTAATATCTATGGAGGGGTGATTTCCTTCAATAGGTGGAAAACATAAAAAATATTGATTGTTATCAAGGAAAGGTAAAAATTTAGGAAAGTTAGGATTTTTGAACTGATTTCTATGCAAATGGGGTTTTATTGTTTGGTAACGTGATGTCAGTACCTGCCTGTTTGTGACGTGTCTAATTAGGAAAGTTTGCAAATGTTAAGAAACTATTTATTGGAAGGAAAGTTGTGACGTGTCTGTTATTTGTTTCCTAAAACAAATTTCAGTAATAAGAGAAATCAATTGATTTAGATAAGTTAGGAAAGTTAGATTAAACTGTATTATTTGTTTCCTAAAAATCTTATTTGTTTCCTAAGACAAATTGAACCAATAAAAGGAATCGATTGATTTGCATAATTTAAGGAAGTTAGATTAAAATGTATTATTTGTTTCTGAAAATCTGTTATTTGTTTCCTAAGATAAATTGAACAAATAAAAGGAATCGATTGATTTGCATAATTTAAGGAAGTTAGATTAAAATGTATTATTTGTTTCCTAAGATAAATTGTAACAATAAAAGAAAAAGATTGATTTGCATAATTTAAGGAAGTTGGATTAAAATGTATTATTTGTTTTTGAAAATCGGTTATTTGTTTCCTAAGACAAATTGAATCAATAAAAGGAATCGATTGATTTGCATAATTTAAGGAAGTTAGATTAAAATGTATTATTTGTTTCCTGAAAATCTGTTTTTTGTTTCCTAAGACAAATTAAACCAATAAAAGAAATCGATTGATTTGCATAATTTAAGGAATTTAGATTAAAATGTATTATTTGTTTCTTGAAAATCTGTTATTTGTTTTTAAGACAAATTGAACCAATAAAAGGAATCGGTTGATTTACATAATTTAAGAAAGTTAGATCCGTGATTTGTTATACGTTAGGAAAGTCTTGGTTGTAATAAAGAGTGGAGAGAAAAATAAACCGATGGACCGGGGTGGGAGGGGGTGGTGGGAGGAGAGACGAAGAAAACCAGCGAAAATAAACCACGGACCAGGGTGGGAGGGGGTGATGGGAGGAGAGACGAAAATAAACCGCGCAGACGATTCACCAACTCATTCATTAAAAGTAGAGATTTTCGACAGTTTTGGGATCACTCGCACCACCGAAGCTTCCTTTTTTACGTGAAAACGTTCGATCTATACATCTTCAATTAGGTTAGTACAAGCACTGAACCGAGCATCGGAAATAATAAAAATTACATCCATATCTGTAAACCATCCAGCGATGACTACAAACACTGAACTGAGCCAAAGCTGTACCGCAGTCATCGCCACTTCCTTGACAGAGCTGGACAAAACTTGTTGTAGTAGACAATTAGAAAGTCATCGTGCTAAAGCCCCATAGGACCAGCACACCAGAATAGCAACCGTCGCCGATAAAGAGTAACGTAGATTGTAAGGACGCAACGCGTAGATGAACGATGACCAGATCCGAGCAGATCCACCGAAGACATACATCCACATGCGCATCGACGATGCTAATGCTAGACGCACGATCGAAACTTCTTTCTCACAAGGATGAACATGGGAGTGCTCGCAACGCCGACTGTTTTTCTTTCCCCTCTCGCAAGGCGACTAGGGAAAGCCTTCCTTCCCTTCTTCACCTGCGAGCCCGTGGATTCGCCTCTCTTTCGCCTGCCGCTCCGGCGACTGGTGATCACGGGAAGGGGATTTCTAGTGCCTCAGATCCGGCTAGTAGATAGGTAGGATTTTAGTCCTCGCAGAGGCGACGTTTGGACGGATGGCGGCGCTTCTTCTTTGAGTCAGTCTTCCAGGCTTCGATCCTCCCCAAGTTCGTCCGTTGGGACTGGTTAGACGGAGCTCCAACGTAGATTCCGGCCAACTCCTCAGGGCGGCGAGGTTAGGGTTTCTTGTCGTGCGTAGGCAACGGCGATATTTGGTGTCAAGTTCTTCAGATCTATTCAAGAATTCAACGGTGACGACTGCGGCTCCAGAGTGCTGGTCCTTAGGGGCACGTGCATGAAGACTTTCCAGCTGTCATCGACAAGGGCAAGCCGGCTCTGGTATGGGAGCGGCGACAACGGCCCGTCGGCGGCTCATTCTGGCCTTCTGGTGAATTTTTATAATAGCTCTAATTTTCTCAAGAAAAAAAAGAACATGGGAGTGCTCTCATGCGACGGTCAAAACCAGGCAGCCACACCGTTTTTTTTTTTTACTTTTTATATCTTCCTTCTCCGCTCGCCACACCTTCACAATGAATAACGTTATTTTGTTCTGTTGGATTGGCTTCAGGATTAAGGTAATCCAAACACCGAGCAAACCCCACACCACACACAACCACACGCAAGTTCTCAGAGGATTCAGAGCTATAAATACTCCCCCTCCACATTCCAATTCGCCTCGTCAGCACGCGAAGCACGCCACCGACCCAAATCAATTCACCACGAACGACGGAACGAGTCGCTCTCCGGGCAGCAGATGGTGGCGACGGGGGACGCGGAAGAGGCGGCGGCGGGGTGCCGCGCGCGGGCGGCGCTGCTGGGCGCCTACGAGCTCGGCCGCACGCTCGGGGAAGGCAGCTTCGGCAAGGTGAAGCACGCGCGGCACCGCGCCACGGGGGACCACTTCGCGGTGAAGATCCTGGACCGCGGCAGGGTGCTCTCCCTCCGCGGCGCCGACGACCAGGTCCGCAGGGAGATCGCCACGCTCACCATGCTCGCGCACCCAAACGTCGTCCGCCTCCACGAGGTAATTAGTACTATTCACTAGTAGTAATCGCGATCTCGGCTCCTGTTCTTCTCTCGGTGCTGCGCTGCTGCCTCTGCTAGATGCGTGTATAGAATCCATAGATTGAGTACCCTTGGTGGAGAAACTGAGAAAATATTTTAAAATTTTAAATACCTTGTCGAGCTTGCGAGCAAGGGTGCTTGAACTACGGGCACGCCACGGTTGGAATGACGCTACAATTATCAACCAGAGATTCCTTAAGGAAAGGGATAGTTCGTGGTGGAGATTGCAAGCATCATCATCATCATAATGTTTATCCACATATGTTTTTCCTACATTCATAGCAACACAAACCTATAATTTGGGGATTCTACTACTTTGTATAGTATTAAGAGCAACTCCAACAGGCCGACCCAAACGGACGGCATTTTTGTCTGCTTTTTGTCCGTTTGGGTCGGCCGCCCGCCCGCCGTCCGTCCTTTTTTAGTTTTGGGTCGGCAGTGCGCCCAACTGGCCGATCCATTTTCATGACCGCGCGTGTTTAACATCATGCCGTCGCCCTGATTTTGGTGCTCCAGCGTGCGGGAAAGGTTCGCGTGCGGGGAAAGCGGTCTAGCGCGCGTTGGTTTTGGCGCTCCAGCGTGCGGGAAAGGTTCGCGCGCGCGCCGCGGCCGGCGCTCGCTATAAAGAAGGCGCTCCCTTCACACTCTGTCGGTCGCCCACTCTCCCCGCCTCTGCGCCACCATGCCGATCCGCCGCCTGGGCGCTTCGGATTTTCGCGGAGTCCGGGAGCGCCGCTCCGGTGCCTTCTTCGCTGAGATCTGATTTCGCGAGAAACGTCTCGTCCTCGGCACCTTTCGACACCGCAGAGGAGGCGGCCCGCGCGCACGACGCGGCGGCGTGGCGCCTCCTGAGGCCTCGTCGGGATATGATTTTTCTCAACGTGTCGAGCCAGCGGGCGCAGGATCTGGCGCCTTTCCCGCGGCTTTTCACCGACGAGGATCGTCATGTCCACTGGAGGCGGCAACGTCGCCTCGCCATGCAGAGAAGGACGTGGAAGCCTTGGTGGTGTGGCGCGGAGGCTACCCGTAGGACATTGTCGACGAGCGCCAGTTCTACAAGCAATTGAGATCGAAGAGAGATGCGAGGAGGAGAGAGCGAGCCGCCTATCGGGAGGACAAGCGTTCGCGGAAGCAGACAGCTCAATTGAAACTGAGGCTACGAGAAACTTCGGATTGGGACTTTGAAGACGAGCAGCTTGCTGATGCCCACCTTCAAACGTCGGAGGAGGACATTACCGAGTCGGAGTCAGAAAGCGACGAGTAGTGGTCTTTTTCTTTTATCTGTGTACGGTAGAACTATCTATGTATCCATTTTAATCTGAAAAAATGGTTGGCGGCGTCGGCGACGTAGCAGGCGGGCGAGTGTGTGAATCCAATGTGCCACCGACCAGCAGGCCCGGTGAGGAAAGAGGGTGAGCACGCGCGCATCCGTCTTGTGTCCGCGCCGACGCAAATCATGCTAAAAAATGAGCCGGGAATAGATCGGCAGGCGGACGAAAGCGGACGCGCGTCCGTTTGGATCGGCGTTTTGGGTCGGCTTTTTTGTCCGCACCGATCCAAACGGACGGCCGCGGATGAAATGGGTCGCCTCATTGAAGTTGGTCTAATACTCTATACATACAAGTCCATTCCGCGTTACAAATGGAGCATGTCGAACTGGCTGCAAAACATTGACCATCTTGATGACCGGGAAGAATCATGCTGCAATTATTTAAAAGTTTGACGCCGGAGGAGGAAAGAGAAGAGCCAGTTGGTCTTTTATGGGGTCGTATAAGCAGAATGTTTTCTCAACTCGTCGGTTGCTGGAGGCTTGTACTCGGGACGGTGAGAACGTATCAGTACATCCGGGCACACCACAGCTGCAATTATCAACCAGAAATTCCTTGAAAAAAGAACGTGGGGATTGCAAGCACCATCATAATATTTGTCTATATATGTTTTCGTACATTCATCTTATCAATAATTGTAGCCTGTAGGAATTGCATTGGATATTAGTCTATATGTAGCGCGTTGCACGTAGACCACTAGACCTGTAGTATCACGTGGAGGGTGGAGCTGAGGCAGATTCAGCTCCAGGCCATGCATTTCTCCATTTTAAGATTAATGCTTGATCTGGATCGCATGTGTAGCCGTCAAGTATATCCAATAATGCCAACCAACTGCTGCCCCGTCCTTGTCTTCTTTATTTTCTGACAGACAGAATTTCTTTGGGTCTCTTGTGGTGCACATTAGCATATGAATTCGTCCACGTGGCCCGTTTAAATAACATCAGTGTCTTATCATTAATCCTGTAATTGTTTTAACTCTTGATTCAGGTTGCTGCTAGCAAAACAAAGATCTACATGGTGCTTGAGTTTGTCAATGGAGGAGAGCTGTTTGACAGGATTGTAAGCCCGCATAGCTTTTATTTTCAACTATCTGAAAGCCTGCTTTGCATTATAAAATTCTCTGCCAGGTACATTGGTCAGTTCTAATACTTCGAGTTGATTTTTTTTCGTGCAAATAAAAGGCAATGAAGGGAAAACTATCCGAACGAGAAGGAAGAAGACTTTTTCAGCAGCTAATTGATGGCGTGAGCTATTGCCATGGAAAGGGTGTCTACCACAGAGACCTTAAGGTACTTTCGACTGAAGTTTTCTTTTCTTTTCTTTTGAAGAATCTGCGGCAAACAATTATCTAACATTATTATTTCTCATGTATGATGGAATTATGGTTGATTGCTCTGTGTTCTCCTGACTTATCCCACTGCTACATGTTACAGCCTGAAAACGTTCTGATTGACCGAAAAGGCAACATCAAGATCTCTGATTTTGGTCTATGTGCTTTACCTCAACATCTCGGGGTATGGCAGAAAATTTTCCTTGATTTTTCTGTTGCGAGGATATTTTCATTTCATTGAATTTAAGGTCTGCAATTTTTCAGAAGGATGGATTGCTGCATACAACTTGTGGTAGCCCCAACTATATTGCACCTGAGGTAAACGACTAGCCACCTTGGGACCAATTATCTGTTTTACGGTATATTTGCTAATTCTTGTGCCAAACATATCCAGGTTCTGCAGAACAGAGGTTACGACGGATCACTGTCGGATATCTGGTCTTGTGGAGTAATTCTTTACATAATGCTCATAGGCCAGCTTCCGTTTGATGACCGAAATATGGTTGTTCTTTATCAGAAGGTAGACATTCATTTAAAACAACTAAAAACCTAAGTGATATCTGGTGCTTTGTTCTGATAGTTCTGTGATTCCATTCCAATAATACTACTGTTATCTGGTTGCGTGTAGATTTTCAAGGGTGACACTAAGATCCCGGAGTGGCTTTCGCCTGGTGCACAAAACCTTCTTAAGAGGATTCTTGAACCAAATCCGATGAAGAGGATCAATATGGCAGAGATCAAACTACACGAATGGTTTCAGAAAGACTATACTCCTGTTGGTCCATATGATGACGATGATGAAGATGTACGGCTTGGTGCAATTCTGCCTGTCAAACAGGTATGGCAAGATGACACAAACTGTATAATGCTGAAGACCAATTTATGTCCTAATATAGGCATCGTGTGTTGCGTATTTGACGTCTCTGATCGGTGATTATTTGTTTCCATTTTCTATTCTCAAGCAAATTAGTGAAGCACCCGGAGACAAGAGTACTCATCAGATGAATGCTTTTCAGCTGATCGGAATGGCATCTTCCCTCGATCTTTCAGGGTTTTTTGAGGAAGAGGTATACAAATATTTTCAGTAATTTCTTTCCTGCACCTCCCTTGCTGTAATCAGAATGGTTTAATCTGCAAAACTTGGAAGAAAAATCATATGCATAGTTTCTTAAGAAGTTTTAGGTCAAGTAATCTCATCTCATCCAGTTGGACTTATAGAACAACTCATCTCATCCAGTTGGTTATTGTAGGGAGTGTCCCAGAGAAAGATCAGGTTCACATCAACACTTACACCAAAGGATTTGTTCGACAAGATTGATGTCTCGGCGACGCAGTCGGGGTTTCATGTTCAGAGAGCGCATAGCAAGGTGAGCACAAGCTTATCATGGTCATCACATTGTAGAGGTTTTTTCACCATCACATAGTTGAATACATGATCTGAAGGAACTGAAAAGAATGTGCCTTGTTATATTTCAGCTAAAAATAACAGGCAATTGTAATGGACCGAACAACCCTTCGCCATTCTTAGTCTGTGCCGAGGTATAATTCGGCGAGCTGCACCTTTTTTCGGTGAAACACGTGGGAACGGTAACCAACGGAGATAAGCTGCTAACACTTGCGGTGCTGTTTTTTCTTATTCCAGGTGTTTGTGCTTGGCCCCTCTCTGCATGTTGTGGAGCTTAGGAAGTCCCAGGGTGACACTGCAGTGTACAAAAAGGTAGACAAGAGCTAACAGCCACTAGATTTGCCACTGCCATAACTTCACTGTACATATCTTTAGTGATGGTGGTTACTGAGTGAATGACTAATGGTGTTGCTTTCTTGGAATGTATTTTGCAGCTCTGCGATAGGATCTCGAGTGATCTGGGGATTGACAATATTTTCGGGATGGGGTCGCTCTTCGACGAAAACCTCCCTAACTTCGACAGCAGAGCCGCGACACCACTGGTTGCCTTGTGATGAGTGATGTGCTGTAGGTACCCCAACTGACGTGATGTTGTAGGACGCTAGGGTCATAGCTGTTTATTGATTGGAAATGACGATGATGGTGTAAGGATTAGGATCGTACAGTGTACATAACTACATACAGATAGTCGAGTGACGAAACTGACTACCAGCGATGTAATCATTTTTTGCGCGAGAAGGCTAAAGGCCTTATATTAAAGTCTGACCAACCTTTAGAAGGTTATCATTACATAAATGAAAAATTACTCGTCATCTTCCTCCTGCACTCGCCGTGAGCGAAGCTTGATACCCCTCTGGACATTCCGAACATCATGAGAGTCAGGGAAACGTTGTTGACGCAGCGGACCAGAAGTCGCCGCTCGGAGCCAAAAGATGCTGACATGGTTGGATAACCACCCAAGATCTAGCCAATTAGATACAGGGAGATTGGATAATCACCAAAGATCTAGCCAAACAGATACGGGGAGACATAGCTAAACTCCCCGCTGATGTTGAAACTGGTCAAATGTTGCTGATTCGAGGAGGGGCTAGAGGACCAAGACACGAAGCGGTGCCGTCCACTGTGTCGAAAGATACCTTGGAAGACCACATGCATAACAAGAAGACTACTAGAAGAGTAGTGACCACCACGACCCCTCCTGACCCCCCCCCCCCCCCCCCCCCCCGCCGCCCTCCTCTACTCCACCAACAAGATCGTCGCTCATGAGGTGGATCATGATCTGAGTGAACTTTTTTTTTCTTGGTATGCAATACGCCACCATGACCACCATGGCACCATCGTCGAGGAGCGAAATTCTAATTCAAGATTTTTAAGTACAACGCCGCAATGTAGAAGGGTTCCCACCCCTACTGTTGGTACAGTGGCAGGTGGGGGAGGGGACTCGTGGCTTCACCGACACTGGGTAGTGGCGGCAGGGTTTTTTGAAGAGGGATGAGACATGGAAAAGGAACGACTTCTTTTCAGCGATGGGATTGAAAAATAAGAAATGAATTATCTACATGTTTTATTAGGGCATGTATAATGGTGTTATCTTAACAATCAAATAGATCGGTTTCCGAAAAGTGCCAAAAATAGAAGTTTCCAAAAACGGAACTCTGGTTGTCAATATTTTTATGGTGGGGCCATGTGGTTTTTTTCTCCATCTTTGTCTGTGTAATTTTTCCATCACCTTTGAAAGTTCAAGTTTTTGGGAAGTCGAAGTTTTGGAAGTTCCTAAAAGTTCAAATTCCAAAGTTGAAAGTTAAAAGTTCAAAAACACATAAGTTTTTAAAAACCTAAAAGTTGGGACAATATTTTTAGAAGCCAAGATTACGTTTTTTCCATAATTGCTAATAAAAGGAAAGTTTCTAAAAATAGATCTTTGATTGTGAGATTTTGCTCTTTCCCTTGTCCCCAGTGCACGTCGGCCACATAGTTGTGTGCCCTTAGCAATGCACCTAAGCTAATTGTTGAATTGGAAGAGAGAGAAATGAAAGGTGGGAGGGGTGCCTTGTCTTAGTTCAGAGTTGATCTCTTGCTAGGGAAGATATGACAATTCTTCCATTATACTAAATGTCATCTCATAGTTATATATTTTTCTAGTTTATTTTAATCCCACACTTTACGGGAACACAAATATTATTGTTAGATATAACACTAAGAGATAACCCATTGTCTTCTCTAATGACATGCATAACATAAATTAGACCATCATATGAATGATTAAACATGCCATTACGTTCCTCATTCATCAAGAGAGAAGGAGCATGATAAATAAAATGAAGTACTGTTCCAAGATACAGCTACTGTACATATTTACAACACGTCTTTTCCATGCAGCCGATGCCCCTCCTAGAGTGACCTAAGGTTCCCGATTCGCCACCCTTCCTCCAACGGTAGACCGTCGACCTCCTTTTGCACCGGCTCCACTGGTTGGGGAGTACAAGGAGGCCCCACTCTACTGGTGGAAGCTATAATTTCCCCCCGTCTTGAGGCTTTAGGTTCATCTCCATTGTCCACTGCTTCCATACTTTTGGCAGAGTCGGTGCTTAATAATGTCTCCTCTGGTTTATTATACGACTCGAGTGGGGTGTGACCGCATGAGATGCTGAATCTCGGGACAAGATTGGACGAAGATGTAGATCTTGATTCTCTGTTGATTTGGCCCTTTTGTGGTGGCAATGACACAAAATAAGGTTGAGGGAGTCCTAGATTATGGGGTCCTCGGCACTACAAAAAAAGACACATCCGTGACATTTTGGGCCGAATGAATTTTTTTTCTGTCATACATATGACACTTCTATGACGATAATTGTGACAAAACCCGGTATCATTATAGATGTGGTGGGCTCCTACTTCTATGACAAAAAATCATGACAGAAAATGGGCTTTTCGTCCTGGGCGGGCCGGAGACGCAGCTGCATGACATTCTTTGGGCCGTCCATGACGGAAAAAACCATGGTAGAAGCGAGGGGGATGAAAATTTCGGGAAGTTCCCGGTTACGGTGGGAGGTCGGGGCCGAGCGATGCGCGTTTCTCTCGTACACGTACGCGCGTGTGTGCGAGGCGTTGGCTCTAACTGAACCCGAGCGAGGCGTTGGGCTCTAACTGAACCCGAGCGATTGCACTGCAGGCTACGCGTTACTGAATCCGAGCGATCGATCGATGGCTGTTAACTGAACCTGATCGAGCAATTCCTTCGCTACTGCTGCTAACTGAAGCCGATCGATGCTGCCTCTGGATGAACAGTGAGCGTTGCAGGGGGGGAGGGGGTTTGGGTGAACAGTTCCCGATGGGGGTGGATGAACAGGACCCCGTGGTGTTGCCTCTGGATGAACAGGACCCCGATCGATCGAGCCGGTTGGGGCTGGATGAACAGGACCCCGTAGAGGGCTGGATGAACATGACCACCCCGTGGAGGGCAGGATGAACAGTAGACGGTGGAGGGCAGGATGAACAGGAGCCCGTGGAGGGGTGGTTGAACAGGAGCCCGTGGAGAGGGCTGGTTGAACAGTAGCCGGTGGAGTAGCGCGCGGTGGAGGCTGGATGAACAGGAGCCCATGGATGAACAGTCGCAGGTGGAGGCTGGAGGAGGTCGACGGTGGATGAACAGTAGCTCGTGGAGGCTGGAGGGGGTCGACGGTGGAGATGAAAAGTATCCCGTGGAGTCCCGTTTTGCGGTACACCACACCCCTCCCGATGAACAGGATCCCGTTTCGACCGTAGCGCTCCAACACAAGTCCGTTTCGTCCGTTTTACGGTACGCCACACCTCTCCCGATCAACAGGACCCCCATTTCGATCATAGGAGGTCCGTTTCCTCCGTTTTGCGGTACGCCAGACCCCTCCCTATGAACAGGATCCTGTTTCGAATGTGGCCGGTCGAACACAAGGCCGTTTCCTCCGTTCTGCGGTACGCCAGACCTCGTTTCCATCGCCTGTTCCGTCCAAGCCCTCCCGATGAACACGACGCATTCCGTTGCCTCCCCATGAACACGACGCATTCCGTTGCCTCCCCATGAACACGACAACGACGTTGTTTCTCCGTTCCGACCCAGCCAAGTACACGAGCCTCGCCGTACGTATGCGCGAGTAGGCGTTCGAGACCCCGCCCGTATGTACACATATGTAGCCGTATTTTCTTTCTTGCACCCTGGCCGCTGTACATACGTGTACATGCTACGTGTGCGCCTTTACTACGACACGTGCGCGCCTCTACTACGACACGTGCGCGCCTCTACATCGACTAGTATGTACGTACACGTTTGCGACCAGAATGACAACGCTACGTACGCTTTGACCAGGTGGGTCCCGACTGTCACGCACTTCCTTGCCTGCGAAGATGTAGTTGGTGGGTCCCAGCAGTCAGGGGGCGAATCATTTTATTTGTCCGGACGCATTTCCTTGCATGCGAAGATGTAGCTGGTGGGTCCCAGCAGTCAGGGGGAAACGTTTTTTTCGTGAAATACAGTGGCCCGACCAGTGGGTCCCAGCTGTCAGGTGGAGGAATCATTATTTTCCGCGTAATAAGGAGGCACTTCCTTGCTGCGGCCATGGACCCAGCTGTCAGTCTCTCCACGTACAGTCCACGTCCGATGGAAGTCGTTCCTTGACCACGTTGATCATGCCGCGCCGAGAGCACCACGGCGGTGGACGACGGCGAGGCCTAGGAAGGGGACGACACGGAGGAAGCAAAGACTCGACAGTTGTTTCCCACGCGGAGGGGAGTACGACTGTACGACGGTTTACTGGTTCGTCTGCCGTCGCCAGAGAATAACAGCAGGTGTGGGTGAGTAGAGGGATGGCTAGGCCAGCGATGGGAGTACGGTCGAGCGGTGAGGCCTGCGCGACAGCACAGCCGGCCGCGAGGAGGAGGGAGCAGGCAGTCCCGCCGGCGCTTGTTTGAGCGGCTGGAGCAGGAAGAGCAGAGATTGAAGAAGCACGACGGCCGTTGGATGGACATCCAACAGTCAGTGTTTGTGCGTCAACCTTTTTTTAGGAAAGCCTCAAATCTGTGAAAAATAGCATACATCCGAGCTGCCATTATTTCTAATAATTTACAGCCCATTTGCTAATTCCTAAGGTTTTTTTGGAGCCTATATTCTTTTTGTTAGCATTACAACCCATATTGTGGCAACGGTTAAAAAATTATACGAAATTTTGCATATTTCGGTGCGGTCCGAACTGTTTTTAATCTCGAAATTTCGAGTCACATTCAAACTGATTTTAAAAATAAATGTATATCAATATAAAATCCAACAAATTCTCCACGCATAAAAATTGATGTAATTTAAAATCTTGAAATGAAAAAAAAAGATATTTGAAACTAATTGCCGGTTTGATGTGTTTTGAAAATGTACAACCCATTTCTCATTACTGATGGGCCATTTTCTCGGCCAGCCGAATGAAAGCTCTCCTCGTCTTGAAAGATTTGCAGCCCAGCAGGCCTAACAAAGCGACTTACTTGGCAAATTACAAAAAAACTAAGTTGTGGCCGTGGACCCAGCTGTCAGCCTCACCACGTACAGTACTCTTTTGATGGAAGTCGTTCCTTGACCACGTTGACCACGCCGCGCGGAGAGCACCACGGCGGTGGACGACGGCGAGGCCTAGGAAGGGGATGACGCAACAGTGGAAGCCCGCGCGGAGAGGACTACGAGGGTTCACTGGTTCGGCTGCGGTGTGAGGCTGCCGTCGCCGCAGGGCCTGGCCAGCGGTGGGAATAGTAGGGGGCGGTGAGGCCTCTGCGGCAGCACAGCCGGCCACGAGAGGCAGGAGCATGCGGCACGACCGGCGCTGCTTTAGGCGGCTGGAGCAAGAAGACCAGAGGTTGAAGAAGCACTACGACCGTTGGATGGACATCGTACGGTCACTGGAGCTAGAATCGTTCATATTGACTATGTTGACAAAGCCCTTCGTCCCCGTCAACTTAGTAGGCCCACAAGTTAGCCTCCCAGCAAGGTGGGTCCCAGCTAGCCGGGGGAGTATTCATTTTTTTGTGCGTAATAAGGAGGCACTTCCGGTGGGTCCAAGCTGACAGCGGGGGGGGGGGGGGGGGGGGGGGCGTTTTTTCGCGAAATACGGTGGCCTGTCCGGTGGGTCCCAGCAGTCAGGGGGAAAAGTTTTTTTTTTTCACAAAATACTGGTGGCCCGTTCGGTGGGTCCCCGCTGTCAGGTGGAGGAATAATTATTTTGCACGTAATAAGGAGGCACCTCCTTGCTGCGGCCGTGGACCCAGCTGTCAGCCTCTTCACGTACAGTCCACGTCCGATGGAAGCCGTTCCTTGACCACGTTGACCACGCCGCGCCGAGAGCACCAGGGCGGTGGACGACGGCGAGGCCTAGGAAGGGGACGACGCGGAGTCGGGGAAGACGTGGCAGTGGATGCCCACGCGTAGAGGAGTACGAGGGTTCACTGGTTCGCTGCGGTGTGAGGCTGTCGTCGCCGCAGAATAATAGGGGGTGTGGGTGAGTAGAGGGATGGCCTAGCCAGCGATGGGAGTAGTAGGGGGCGGTGAGGCCTCCGCCGCATCGCAGCCGGCCATGGGAGGCAGGAGCACGAGGCACGATCGGCGCTGGTTTGGGCGGCTGGAGCAAGAAGACCAGAGGTTGAAGAAGCACTACGGCCGTTGGATGGACATCGTACGGTCACTGGAGTTAGAATCGTGCATATTGACTAAGTTGACAAAGCCCTCCGTCCCCGTCAACTTAGTAGGCCCACAAGTCTGGGTCCCAGCTAGCAGGGGGTATTCATTTTTTTGTGCGTAATAAGGAGGCACTTCCGGTGGGTCCGAGCTGACAGCAGGGGGAACGTTTTTTTCACGAAATACGGTGGCCCGTCGGGTGGGTCCCAGCAGTCAGGGGCAAACGTTTTTTTCGTGATATACTGGTGGGCGTCCGGTGGGTCCCTGCTGTGAGGTGGATGAATAATTATTTTCCGTGTAATAAGGAGGCACTTCCTTGAGGCTGCCGTGGACCCAGCTGCCAGCCTCTCCACGTACAGTATTCTTCCGATGGAATTCGGTCGTTGACCACGGCGCGCCGACAGCACCACGGCGGTGGACGACGGCGAGGCCTAGGAAGGGGACGACGCGGAGCCGGGGAAGACGCGATAGTGGATGCCCACGCGGAGAGGAGTACGAGGGTTCATTGGTTCGGCTGCGCTGTCGTCGCCACAAAATAACAGGAGGTGTGGGTGAGTGGAGTGGAGGGATGGCCTGGCCAGCGGTGGGAGTAGTATGGGGGCGGTGAGGCCTCCGCGGCAGCACAGACGACCACGGGAGGCAGGAGCAGGCGGCACGACCGGCGCTGCTTTGGGCGGCTGGAGCAAGAAGATCAGAGGTTGAAGAAGCACTACGGCCGTTGGATGGACATCGTACGGTCAGTCGAGCTAGAATCATGCATATTGACTAAGTTGACAAAGCCCTTCATCCCCGTCAACTTAGTAGGCCCACTATACTGGGTCCCAGCTAGCAGGGGGAGTATTCATTTTTTGTGCGTAATAAGGAGGCACTTCCTTGCGTGCGAAGATATAGCTGGTGGGTCCGAGCTGTCAGCGGCGGTAACGTTTTTTTCACGAAATACAGAGGCCGTTTCGGTGGGTCCCAGATGTCAGGTGGAGGAAATTATTATTTTGCACGTAATAAGGAGGCATTTCCTTGCGTGCGGCCGTGGACCCAGCTGTCAGCCTCTCCACGTAGAGTCCACTTTAGATGCATGTCGGTCGTTGACCACGCTAACCACGCTATGCCGAGAGCACCAGGGCGGTGGACGACGGCGAGGCCTAGGAAGGGAACGACATGGAGGCAGGGAAGACTCGGCCGTTGTTTTTGTTTCCCACGCGGAGGGGAGTACGACTGTATGAGGGTTTACTGGTTCGTCTGCCGTCGCCGGAGAATAACAGCAGGTGTGGGTGAGTAGAGGGATGGCTAGGCCAGCAATGGAAGTACAGTGGGGCGGTGAGGCCTGCGCGGCAGCACAGCAGGCCGCGGGGAGGAGGGAGCAGGTAGTCCCGCCGGCGCTTGTTTGAGCAGCTGGAGCAGGAAGAGCAGAGATTAAAGAAGCACGACGACCGTTGGATGGGCATCCAACAGTATACATGCCATCTGTGGAAAGCCTCAAATCTGTGGAAAACAGCATACAACCCATCTGCCATTATTTTAAATAATTTACAGCCCATTTGCTAATTCTTATGGGTTTTTTTGGAGCCCGTATTCTTTATGTTAGCATTACAGCCCATATTGTGGCCACGGTTAAAAAATTATACGAAATTTTGCATATGTCGGTGCGGTCTGAACTGTTTTTAATTCCGAAATTTCGAGTCACATTCAGACTGTTTAAAAAATAAATGTATATCAATATAAAATCCAATAAATTGTCCACGCATAAAAATTAATGCAATTTAAAATCTCAAAATGAAAAAAATATATTTGAAAATAATTGACGGTTTGATGTGTTTGAAAAATGTACAGGCCATTTCTCATTACTGATAGGCCATTTTCTCGGCCAGCCGAATGAAGCTCTTCTCGTCTTGAAAGATTTGCAGCCCAGCAGGCCTGATAAAGAGACTTACTTGACAAATCACAAAAAAACTGGGCTAGCCATTTTCAGAAAGAAAAAAACTACTAGGCTGGTCTGTGGTAAACATAAAAGAAAAGGCTGTCTAAACAGGCCAGAGTGTCCCGCACAGCCCAGTTGACACCATGCTCCCGTCTCAAAAACAAATTAGATAAATGCCACTCTAATTATGGCGATTCATAAAAATGCCACTGCAATTTCCAAACTTTGAAAAATGCCACTGCAATTTTTGCAAACTTTGAAAAACGCCACTGTAGTTTGCAAACTTTGAAAAACGCCACTCCAGACTTCAAAAAATGCCACTAGAAATGGCATGAAATGGCATTTTTTAAAGTTTGGAAATTGCAGTGGCAGTTCTCGGATACACCAGATTTGGAGTGGCATTTATCAAATTAACCCAAAACAAAAATAACTGGGCGAGCTGCTGGGTCCCTGGTGTCAGCCGCTCGTTGTGCAATTCTCTCGTTTATTGACTACATTGACAATGACATGGGACCCAGATGTCAGAAATCCACTAGGAGGAGCCATTTTTTTATTGGCTTGAAATAAGGAGGCACTTGCTTGCGTACTGCCATGACCTTGGCGGGTCCCTGCTGTCATCCTCTCCACGTACAGTACCAATTAGTCATGCTTCAAAACTGATCGGCACGCCATTAAAAAAATAAAGGTCGATAACTAATGCGGCACGTCGGGCCAACGCGGCCAGATCGAATTTTGCACGAGAAATTACACACCATGTTTCGTTAACACGTGGTCCCGTTCCAACATATCAGTGAGACGACAACGAGTAGTAGGAGTATTTCCGAACGGACGTGTAGGCCGGGGCGCCTCTTCGTGAACCGTGGCAAACTCGCAACCGTCCACCGACTCTTCGCCTTTCCCTCTCGATTTGGAACTGCTGTCGCACGCTCTTCCTCTCCCTCCTCCATTTTCCTTCAGCCCTTCACCCTTTCTTCTGCCATTGTTCCATCGTCTTCTCCATGGAGGGAACATGCCGGAAACGACCCCGTTATTCTTGCCCCGATCTGAAAGATGACGTGGTGGAGGAACTCATTGATCGGTGCGACGTCATCACCTCGGCTAGCATGGCAGGTTCGTTCAAGCCCATTCCCGACTCAACTAATAACATTATTACAAAGAACCCAAGAGTTAAGGAGCGGTTTGATCTCCCCTATCTTCTTCGCCGTGACCCTGATGACTGGCGCCGGCATGACGCTTGATAATGATACGCATGATGTTAAGATGCCATCGCTCGAGGGCAAGGCTTGGGCGGGCGCAAATGGAGATTGGGTTGTTTACATTGGGTCCAACTGCCAGTGGGAACTTGTGAATGTGTACACTCGTCACCGGGTTCCACTTCCAAAAATCTCAGCACACCGCCCAGAGGTTGAGCACACCGGTAATGTACGCACGTTCAAATACGATCATGGTGACTGTCTTCTACGAAAGATAGCAATTTGTCGAGTTCCCAACCGCTCTTGGAATTACAACATCTATCAAGTTGTTGCTATCTTCGACAAGCTTTTTGCCGTCCTTCGTGGTTCGACTCGATGTATATTGCTCAAAAATCAGTTTCTGTACACGGATGAGTACTGTGATGCAATTCAATACGAGGGCCTTGTGTTTGCTGCCACCACTCGTGGCACTGTTTTTGCATGGCATCCTAGTAGTTTTGGTACGTTTGTCTTCCACCGTAATTATAATTGTTTCATCCACATGCATGCGGGCTAGCAAGTTTCCCTTTACTAATTAACCTTCTTCTTGTGTTTCCAAGGTACTGTGAACATCCCACCACCTATACTTGAAAAATTTTATAACCAAGGGGGAGATGACGATGGTGGTGATCACGAGCATGAGGACGAGCAGCGCTGATATACTCTATGGCGCCTGGCAACTAATTCCGATGGATCACCTCTTCTTGTGTGTATACAACCCACTGATGATGTTACTGGTAAGGAAGCAGGTGTCTCCCATGGTCGCACTCTCCGGACCTATTCCAACACCCGTTGCATCGTATTCGGGATGGATACTAGTGTGCTAGCGCCAACTCCTTCTCCCTGGCACGGAATTGATAGTCTTGGAGAAAACTCGCTCTTCCTTGGACAAAACTATCCGATGATGGTGAAAGGCGATCCAACTGCTGTTGACACATTTAAGAGAAGCAACTGTGTCTATACCTCGGACATTTGGGTGGTTCCCTACCCTCGTACTGATATAGTAGGCCGCTTCAGCCTGGATGATCGGTCCTGCGCTGGTCTCTAGATCGACAACAGATGGCCCGTCCCAGAGAATCACTTGTGGTTCAAAGCAAGCGTTTCCAACGCCGCGGAATGGTTGAGTTGAAGTTCATTTCATGGCTTGTTATTTGTTGTGTGGTGAAAACTTTAGTATTTATAATGTATCCTCGTTGTCGATGTGGGTTGATGACCTGTTGTATGTAATAAAATGATATGCCTGTGATAAACTTACTAAATTTATGAATGGCTTTCGAGTCGCTTCTCTAAATTTGTACTAGCTTCACATGCTTCGCGCATCGGGCGGGTGTTTTTACTGTAGCCATATGTTAATGTGTTCGTTGTACGTAACCAGCACCTCGAATCCTCGATACTAGTATACTATATACTAGTAGGAGTAAGTAGTAGGAGTAGTAGGGTGGCATGGGCCAGAACAGGTATTCACGTCCAGGAGTACGGCACACGCCACCACCACAACATCCATCTGACACCATATTATTTCTTGGAGTCCATGCTAGAGCAATCTCTTCAACCTCGTCGTTTCTCTAACTTAAGCCATCGTGCGGCGGGCGAGGTGGGGGTTTGCCGATAGTCGGTTTCCTTAACTGCGGTCCCACTTGTAAGGCCAACTCCAACGCACGACCCCAAACGGACCTCCGTTTTGCACGAACTCCAACGATAATTTTGACTAGAAAAGCAAGACCAAAGAAAACAAGAACCACAAGAATACATTTTACTACTCCTGTAAGTTGGATTAGTGCCTTCTCGATGCATTCATTGTTGATCTGCGGAAGCTCGATCTTGCGTGCTTCTTTCTTCTTCGAGTGTAAAGAAGTAGACGTTGCTTCCTCGCATCTAGTCTCATGTCTAGCCTCTATTCTAGTAGGAGTATCAACAAGTGCACTAATCTCATCCGATAGCAGAACCGAAGATTTGGTCGGGTTCTTCCTCCTTTTGCCGACACGTGGGACATCCAGCATCCAGGTCGTGTCATGAAAGAAAATAGAGTGGTAGTTGAAGCCACGAGATGTGCATCTTGGGTTAAACTATAAATAGAATCTTACTACTCTTGAGTAACTCCAAAAGCGGCCACCGAAGATCTTTATTGGATTTGTTTTTCATCACCAGCACGTCAAGGTGAAAGATGTGCAGGTTCAGTGGGTCCTCTTGTGTTTTCACTGACATGTGGGGCCGCATGTGAGCAAACAGACGATGGGCTCCGCGCGTCCGCTGGCTGGCTGAGAAGAGAGATAGAGGAGGGCTGAGCACGGACTACAGGAAATTTGTTCTAGGTACCTCGATATGGCCCTGTTAGACCATGGGGTTAGAGCTAGTTTGGGTTAGTTGAAGGCTCAAATAACCCAAAAGTATCCAAACAGGGAGGGTTAGAGTGGGTTAGTTTCATCTAACCCAACTATCCCGGTGGAGAGGTGCTTATTTGGGTTAGAAAATAACTCTAACTCTAACTGTGTTAGAGTATCCAAACAGGGCCATAGGCTCGATATAGTGGGGTGGCATGGGCCATAACTCAGTAGCATTCATGTCTAGCAGTACGGCACACGCCACCCACACGAGTCCCATCCGACACCAATTTTCTTGGAGTCTGTGCTACAGCCATCTCTTCTCCCTCCTGTTTTCTCAGCCATCCGACAAGATAATTACTGTAGTATGATATACTAGTACATGGATTTGACGGAAAGATAAAAATACATACGGATCCATCAACGTTCAACGACATCCTCACGCCCTAGTGTGCCGGGTCACCAACCGACGTGTGAGGAGCAGCGGCGTTGGCGGCGAGCTCAACGTGCTTCTGAACAATGCCGTCCAAGGTTGCCCTGCGCTCCAAGAAGGCCAGCGTCCTATCGTCCTCCTCTTGCATGTAGTAGTCCTTATGGATGATTTGCGCGTAGAAGTGGGTGATTATGTTGATGGTGTCTTGCTGCACCAGGCATTGCGCGACGAGCGCAACCTCGAGGTGGGCATTCTCCGGCGCGACGGCGGGCAGTCGCAGGGCCACCAGTGCGTCGAAGAGGTTGTTACCATAGTGGCCGTTGAGGGTGGAGGGCATCACAAAGCCTGGGCGTGTCGGCTGGAGGCTTACGTCAAAGTTGTCTGCAAGCTTCTTGACGACGGTGAACTTGTCGAGGAAACCGACGAGGACCGCGTCGAACAAGGAGACGAAGCTGTCGTCCAAGCGGCCCCTCGCCCTGGTGGCCTCAAGCAATACTACCTGGAGACGTTCCTCGGTGCCGGTGGACGTGGTAGTACTCCTAAATCCAGACGGTGGTGCTACTAGTACTAGTAGTAGTACTACCAATGTAGTAGTGGGAGTACTAGCACTGTAGTACCCGTTGGTCAAATTATTACGTGTTGCTCCTCACAGTGAAGTGACAAGACCCTGCGCCGGAGATGACACCTGAGTATAGGCGCCGTGTTCGGCACACCATAGTCAGCCTCACCGTCTGCAGTCACTATCATCATGTCTGTAGAGCTAGCCTCCTTACAATTAGCCCTGTTCGACATAATTTCCCATGCGTAGATGCCCGTGCATTGCACGGAACACCAAGATTGGGGGTGGACGGCTCAGGCAGCGGCCATCGCGCTAGATTTTTCCACGGCCTTCTACTCCTAGATTGTGAGAGACAAGGAGTTGTTTGTAAATAGGGAACATGTGTGGGCATCTTTTTGCAAAAATGAATAAGCTTGGTTTGTATGCGTTAGATCTAGATCCGACGGCTATTGGTGAAAGATGGGAGGCACAACATCATCACCAACTCAGGACCTGTTTGATTCGCAGGATTTTGAAAATGCAGGAATAGGACACGGCAATATTACAAGTTTCAAACTGATATTACAAATGTTAGGAGTAATGCTGCACCTACGAAGAGGGAATTACTAGGAAGTTTACGTAAGAACTTTCGTTACTTTAGGTGGATGTAGCATTATCGTACAAAGTAAAATCCACCGCCCTGACAAGTCACTAATGGGCAAATAAGTTTTCGAGTCTCTGGCCACTTGATGTTTCAAAAACAAATTCAGCTTCTGCCAAGAAATGAGCTCCACCGTGTACCCGTGCGGGTGTGGCTGGGCACGAAGCGTGAGTACGTGCACGGTGCACCTATTCTCTTCTTGTATACGTACACCACCTACGTGGGGTTGTGTGAGAGATACAAACCTAGAGAGATATAGTGTGTGGGTTCTTGAGAGTTTTTTTGTGGGGGGGGGGGTCAATCAAAAAATTTAACATATGCAATGTGTGTGAAATAGAGTCCTGGATATAACATATATATAGAGGGGGCGATCCACGAGAAGAGAGTGGAGGTATCATCGGCTTGAGGTGTCCATAGAATCGAAGAGAGGGATGATGTGTGTGTGTGTGTGTGCGGGCGATCGATAAAGAGTGCCATCGAATTTGTGTGTGCCCACGTCAAAGATATATAGTGGCTGGCCTACTGGAACGTGAGATGGGACATGTGCAGTTTGTCTCTTTGGCATGGATACCTACCTACAGCGCTCGACTATCGGTGTGTGGTGGGGGAAGAGGGAGGCCCAATTAACTATAGAGATACAATGGCTGGTATATGTGTGGAGGGGGAGATAGGCCTACCTCATGTATTAAGGAGATCGATCTGCCTCATGTATTAAGGGAGATCGATCGGCATCCATGCATATGTGCAGGAGATGAATAAGGTTGGGAGAGAGACAGAGCTAGAGTGTTGGAGGGGGTGGTAGTGAAGTTTCTTATAACAAATGGTGGGATAGGCTTGCTAGACAAATGGAGGGCACGCCCGCAATATCAATAAGAGATGAGATGGTTGCTTGTTGTCTGTGCATGTGCGTGTGAGAGACGGGTCAGGAGGCATGCACGAATGATGAGGGGGGACGATGTGGCTGTGGTAAGTAGACGTAACTACATAGGAAGATCAATCGCCCTTTGTAAGATAAAGGAGAGACATAACTTGTGAGGTACGTCGATCGATGGGGGGTAGTTAAAGTCGATCTAGGTATATGTTGGGAGATCAATCGGTATACATGCATGTATGTGTTAGAAGCAAATGAGGCACGAGGAGAAGGATAGAGAGAAAGGGGTGCATGTAGGAGGTGGTACGAGAGGCATACTATATCGAGGGGGAGGAGTGTGTGAGTACGAGAACGATGAGAAGAGTGGTGGGAGTGAGGCATGGACGGTGACAAGAGAAGAGGGGAAGCTTGTGTTTGTGCTAGGCACACCTGGCTAGAGAGGCATATCGATCGATGTGTGCTGTAAAGAAGGAGCTGGGGGGCCTACACACACCGTGGGTGAACGACCTAAAGTGAACAGACGAATTTGCGCGATGGAGCTAGAGAATGCTGAGGGAGGGTGAGAGGGATGCGGGCGTGTGCATGCACAAGAGAAAGTTAGCGCTAGCTACGAAGATAAGAGGGTTGTGTGGGTGTAAAAGACGAATAGAGATCATATATACTTCATTATAAAAAGAGAATTCGGATATTTGAAGAATTTATCATAGTGTTTCAAACTGATGGATGTGTGAATATATATAACGGTGATACACATGGTGTGGTTATGAACATGGTATACTACATTTAATATGTTTTATCTCTACTCTTATAAAAAACGGAGTTGTTGATGATGGTGTGCCTGCCATTCGAAATCCCAGGCCGCCATAACCTCTCCGCTCCAGCCGCGAAACCCCACCCTCCTCTGTCCGTCACGTCACCGCTGCCTAGCCGGAGCCTCTTCCCCGACGATGTCGTCCAGCGCAACAGCTCAACGTTCCTCGTCCACCTCCCCGGATGAGGATCCGTCGTCCATCTCGCCGTCCCGCCAGTTCAGCCGCCCCGTCCTCCACCTCCAAGGAGCTGCTCCGACGATCACCTCGTCTATCGCGGCTGCTCCATCCCCACAGCGCCGCCTTAATCTTCTCCACCGAAACCGCAGCATCCTCACCGACTCCTCGGACGAAGCCGAGGTCTACTCGGCGCCACCAAAGAGGTTGTACACTCATCGCATCACACCTTCTCCTTAACTCGACCTCCCGGCGCCGACGGTGCTCCATCCCGCACCCCATGGAGCGGCTACCTTGAAGCCGGCGCCGCGGGCGACATCTCCACGGCGGCTCTCCCCCAGTGCGAGGCCCCTTCGGTGGCGGTGTCCATACCAGCCGGATCTACTGCTACTGCTCCGGCTCTCGCTCGATCGCTCGCTCGCCCAGTTGCTGCTGCTGCTCCCCCCCTTGCTCGTGCTGCTGCTCTGCTCCAATTAAGCCACACTTCAGTCGACTGAATCGACTTTTGGGTCAGTCAATTTTCAGGGGTTGGGGGGGCTCGCCGGAGTTAAGGAAGAACCACCTGTAGCGGGGACGGGGGCTTGCCGGAGAGGTACCCCACTATCTATCTTAGGGTTCAGGGCGGGGGGGGCTAGAGGGCTGGCCGGGGCGGCGGTGGCGAGTTGTTTCAGGGCGGCGAGGCGGCGCTGGGGCCAGTGGTGGCTGGCGGCTCAGGGGGGTGCAGGTTGAAGATGAACTGCAGGCCCTCCCTAAACTACATGTCAAGTCCCTCTCTGCTACCATTGCATTTAGTTTCGACAGTAGCATTAAGATTCCACAGTAAATTTCAGTTTCGACAGTTAAGTTCAGAGTCAACAATTTTTACCTCATCTGTTGTAGTCAGGTGGTTTTTGGTGATATTAATTTTACATCCATTTTACATCATCTACTAGAGATGCTATTAGAATCCCACTTGAGATTGACGATATCTGTCTTGTGCTGCTTCAGCCTTGACGTCTTACGGCTCACCGGAGCTGCTCCAACGACAGAACGATCCGTCACAACAGAGCAGTGCCCTGGACGCCGTCTACAGATTCCTCAGATCTTCCTCCACACCTCCGACAGCCACCTCTACCTCAACTGCTTCAGCGACCAACCCAATGATGCTGAGGTCGACACGGATACGGCAAATAGGTTGTACACTTGTTGCATCACTTATTACTATACATTCACGTCGATCCATTAGGGCTATTTTGGTTCAACGGAAAAACATCGATCCACTGGTTGTTACCATCACTCTAAATTTCTGCATGCTCTCCTTACATAATCTCACCATATTTTTTTCGTATGCATGTCAGATATTGTACACAGTCATGCTGAACATGTAGAGAAAAAGAGAAGAGTTTTGCGTGGCAATACAATGTCATGCAGACATCGCTCCATGGTGGGTTCAATGGAAAACCCTCCCCACCCCTCTCCAGATTGTAATCCAGAGGAAGATATCTGTTCTGAGGCGGATTCGGACGCCGCTGACCACTCCTATTTACCCCCAAGGTGTTTGCTCTACCTTGGCATGATGATGTTAGTCATATCATGCATATGTTGCCTTGCAGTGCCTACTTTTGACATCATATATGTCATCTGCTTAGTTTAGACATGTTCTGTAATGCCACCCGTTTAGTTTCTATATCATATATGGGAATTATGTAGTCTCATGTCTTTTAGCCAGCCATAATATATGTGAAATGTGCAATGCTATCCTGTTTAACCAGGCATCATATATTTGAATGATATCTTGCCCATCCTTTTCTTCATTACATTTCCATTTGTCGACAATGTTTGTACATTAAACTACTCTTCCTGTGAATCAGCCATTTGGGTGGGAGATGGAAAAATCTGGAGTGAAAACAAGGCCTTCAGAGCAGACAGTGCTACCTGTCGAAGCAGATCTCTTGTTGGGTCCCGATAGCTCCTCAGAGATGGATTCAGAGACAGATGAACAGTCCTATTCCCCCACTGAGGTGTATGCTCTAACTTGGCATGGTTATACTGCTCATATCATGCATACGGTGTCTTGCATTGCATAGTTTAGACATCATATACACAATATTCAACACCATGTTCTTAGTTCAGACATCATATCGAATGCCCTCTGTTTAGCATATAAATCACATATGTGAATTAAATGATGCGATCCTGATTACTTAGATAACATGTAGTTGAATTATGTCATGCGATCTTGTTTAGTTATTCATCATATCTTTGAATTATGTTATGCTATCTATCCAGTTTAGATAGACATCATATATGTGAAATTATGCCATCCTATCCGTTTTAGTTAAACAATATACATGTCAACTATTTCATGCCCACTTTTTTCCACACTATCTATTGCATCTGTCTCTCATACAATGTCTGTACATTCAACTATGTTTCCTGTTTATCAGCCATTTGAATTGGAGCGGGTGATGCCAGTATCTAGCGGTCTAAAAACACGGTCTTCAAATAAACAGTGCTACCTCTTGGTGGAGATAGCACCCCGGTTGTACATGCACAAGAACCAGCCCTACCACACATAACCCAAACTCTCGCAGATTGTACCCCTACTACGATGAACAAAGAACCAACTTCACCCAATCTAACCCCAACCCCAGCCGATAGTAACCCAGTTCCTGTTGACACAGCACCGTCTCCACCACAGAGCTCCCAAACAAGAGTAGTTAGTAAGGCAGCTCCAGTGCCCAAAGGGCCAGTACTATCACGGCGAACCCCAACTCCACCAGTTAGTACGCTTATTCCTGTGGAGGAAGCACAACCAGCTAATCGTAGTTTAGCATCTATCGCATTTGATGTTGTTAAATCGTATGTGCGTATCTTCCCATCTTGGAAATATTATACTGAAGATGAAGGAAAATGCTAGTTGCAGGTGTTTGTCCAGGAGTTATGTGTAAGTAATGTTATTCATGGCAATTGCTTTGCTTCGTCCCATACATCCTACCTCCATGATGGTTATAATACATCAAAATTTCCCATTTTTCTCTATAGAGAAGGACCGATATGGAAACTCAGGATGAGGTAACCTGTGCTAATACCTCTGCTATCTTCAAGAATGCTTGGTGGCAGTATCGGAATTACCTGAAGAAAACGTACTTCACCGGCAAAGAAACTCATCAAATTCCCTTACGTTCTCCTGAGACACATTTACTGGACGATGACTGGGAACGCCTTGTTCTGTACTGGTCCCGAACCAAGAATGTGGTAAGGTCTACGAGCTCATTTTCTATTTTTAAGTATTATATTCTTGCGTCTTACTGTACTCTGTTCATGTAGAACAAGTGCCTAAACCTGAAGAACAAATGTTCTAATTTAAGATTCTATTGCTACCATAGGACATAGATATATGTTTGTTTGATGCTTTTATTATGTACTAGTACTTGGAAATAGAAGACTTGGTAGTTTAATCTTGGCCACCTTACTAATGAACTGGTTCACCGAAATGAGTTTCATATACTAGTACATGCTAAACTTGTTATGTGTCTGCTTGTTTCTTCTTTTAGAATGCTTACAGAATATTGGGGAAGAGTGCCTTATTAAGCAACGGTAAAGGAAGTAATGCAGATAAGGTTCAGGATAGTGACACATCCTGTCTTGGTTTAGTGTTGGAGTTACTGGCCACTACCGCTTACACAAGCTATTCAAACTCACTGTCTGAATCAGTTCGGTTTCTTGAGTCTGAACTACAAGCTGAAAGACATCGATCAGTTGTGCTGCGACAAGAAGCAGAAGGACCGCGGAAGTCCCTGGAGCATCCAGATGCATACTTTCTGGTGCAACATCAAGTGTTGGAGGATTTTAGCGCCAAACAGGACAAAGCTAATCAGCTTGCTAAGCTTATTGCCAGCATGGTGGATACCCAGGATAACATTTCTTGAGCTCTTCTGAAGTTGTTTCAGTTATGCTCTTGTTTTGCTGCTGCGTTTATTTGCACTGATGGCCAATTTTGACGGCCAGTGTATATGATATGCTGCTTTGTTCCCTATATTTGCACTGGTGGCGAACTTTGATGCCTAGTGGATATAATATGTGTAATAGCCGTGATAGCCTAGCGTTAGTTGCTTGCTTATTTATTTCCTTGTTGTCTTGTTTATTTGTTTGCTTGTAGTCATTGCAGTTCTTTTTCCGCGGTTAACTAGTGGCTGCAATAACCTATTTTTTAAAACTAGGCCACAATAACCATGGGCTAATATTTACTGTAGTGACACTGGGCCTCCTACGGGCCGTAGAAACAGTGGGCCTTCTATGGGTCGTAGAAACAATAGGCCTTCTACGGGCCGTATCATCAATGGGCCTTATACGGGCCGTATGATCGATTGGCCAAACATGGGCCAATAACAGGCCGCATTATGGCCATAAACGGGCTAGAGTTGGAATCGTCCGTTCATGGGCCGACCGTAACGGGCCATCGTTAATAGGCCGTATTTGATGACACTATGAAAACGGCCCAATGTATTAACGGACCACAAACGGGCCGACTGTAACCACAGGCTGAATTTGGCCCACAAGCAGAAAATGACAGTAACGGGCCGTAAGTAAACAAATGCTGGAAATGAGCCCAAGAATAAATGGGCTCTCAGAAGGCCGAAAGATAACATGGGCAGGAAATGGCCCAACGGAATAACGGGCCGTTAATGGGTATAAAGTGATACACTGTTCATTACGAGCCAGTTTCACCACGGGCCGTTAATGGGTGTAAAGTGATACACTGTTCATTACGGGCCAGTTTCACCACGGGCCGTTAATAGGCCAAGAGTTACATAGGGCCTCATATGGGCCGAAAGACGTCATGGGCCATACATGGGCTAGAAGTGAAAATGGGCTGGAATCATATTGGATGACCTAGATGACGCTACTGGGCCTAATTCGGATAGGGCGTAACAGGCCTTGGGTTAGCGGGCTATAAATGGGCTATATGCGAACAGGCCATTAACAGGCTTTCCATGGGCCGACCCGCCACCTTTGTACAGGCATAGAGGCCCATTGTACAGGCTCAATCACACTGGAAGTGGTCTTCAGATCCCCGGATATCTTCCGAAGCGAAGAGTTAATCTTTGATATAGTCCCGTTCCGAAGTGGTTATCATGCACTGCTCGGGCGAACCGCATTTGCGAGATTCAATGCGGTACCGCATTATGCATACCTCAAGCTCAAGATGCCAGGACCTCGCGGGGTTATTACAGCCAATGGAAACACAGAGCGCTCTCTCCGAACAGAGGAGCACACTGCAGCCCTCGCAGCAGAAGCGCAAAACAGCCTCTCAAGGCAATCCACCAGTTCAGCGTTTCAAGACCCGGACACCTTCAAGCGCGCTCGGAGCAATCGGCAAATAGATCGCCTGGCGCGATCTGAGCTCGCGTAGCAATGCGGCCCCCACCCCAGTCCCAGCCAAACGACGAAGATCATGCCACGCGTACATAATTACGCATTAAAAATACCATGGGCACAGGTGGGGAGGGGGCACACTGCGGCACGCCCCAAGACGCGGCTTAAACCACACTAGGGGCTTCCCGTTTGGTTATTTTTCTCTTTTTTCAAGACCTTAATCTCTGGAAACCCTGTCCGGCAGCACTATTGTCGAACACATGATGCAGGAACCAAGGAGGCAGAAAGCTACGTCACACCACGGAATTCCCAAGTGGATTACAATACCGAGCGAAATATTTGATTTAATACTATTCCTCAGCTTGCCCTTGGAAGGGACATAGTCCCACTCTTTGCTTATCGCACTATTTGTATCATTCTGCTTTAACGCACCTTTTTGAATAAACAATGCATAACATCATGACTATTATTGCATTCTTGTTATATACATATGTGTGTGTGTGTGTTCATTAACGACGCCTTGCAACTGTACACTTTGGTACGGCCAATACACCAGGGGCTTGCGTACCCCACAATATGGTGTGAAAAGTCCGAACACTTTCACAAGTGCGGCACCCCGAACTTATAGCATTATATGCATCAGCTCCGAATCATGTCTTTGGTCAAATGTTGGGTTTGCCCGGCTCCTATGTTTTGGTACCTTATGTTCCGCTCTATCGGCTAAGGTAGCGCTAGGAGAACTACTGCGATTGTGCCCCGGTTCTGCCGGGCTGAGCACCTCAGTAGAGAAAGCTAAAACTGACTGTCATGATAAGGCGAGAGACTGGTCGCTGTTTGGCGAGGTTTTCGAGTCCCTAAAGACTTATGCCACTTAGGGCGAGGGGCCAGCCCTGTCCGGCTTAAAGGCGTGTATCGCGCCCCGAATTCGGCCTTCCGAATACCAGGGGCTTCACCGAAATTTAAAATTATAGAATTCTATGGCTAAGTGAGAGTGATAAAGCATTATCAGTCTGGTTGCCTGGTTCGTTGTGCTGAGCACCTCCCTCGAAGGACCCAAACATGGGAACAAGAGTGCTCAGGTTTATCCCGAACACCCCAGCACTAGTGGCATGGGGGCAGAAGCCGAGGACTAGCCATCTCTCAGATTGGATAAACAGCCAAACAAAAGGTAATATTTTAAATTCACACAAGCGTTGCATAGCGCATATGAATCAAGTTTTCATCATACAGGATCAAACGAGAAAGTTTACTCAAATATTACATCCTTTGAACATTCGTCCGCTACAAGACAGGCACCCTTCAGGACACCCTCTTAATAAATTTCGGGGGTGCGATGCTCCTTGCCCTGCGGCGGCCCTTCCTTGATCAGCTTCACAGCGTCTAGCTTGGCCCACTGCACCTTCACACGGGCGAAAGCCCGGCGTGCACCTTCGATGCAGACGGACCGCTTGATGACCTCCAGCCGTGGGCAGGCATCCACAAGCTGCCTCACCAGGCCGAAGTAGCTGTTCGGAAGGACGTCGCCAGGCCACAGCCGGACTATAAGGCCCTTCATGGCCTGTTCGGCCGCCTTGTGCAGCTCGACCAGCTGCTTTAGCTGGTCACTCAAAGGCATTGGGTGTTCGGTCCCAATATACTGAGACCAGAACAGCTTCTTCGTTGAGCTTCCCTCCTCGGCCTGGTAAAACTGCGCAGCATCCGACAAGCTGCGGGGCAAATCTGCGAATGCTCTTGGAGAGCTCCGAATTCGGGTAAGTAATCGGTAATTTACTTTTACATGCTTGCTCTACATATAGAATGCCTTACCCGCCGCTATCTTCTTCATTGCGTCGATCTCCTGGAGGGCCTTCTGGGCCTCGTCCTTGGCACTCTTTGCGCTCTCGAGGGCCGCGGCAAGCTCAGACTCTCGCGTCTTCGAGTCAAGCTCCAACGCCTCGTGCTTTGTAACGAGAGCCTGGAGCTCTTGCTGCACCTCGCCCACACGAGCCTCTTGTTTTTCCCGCTCGGTGCGCTCCTTGGCCGCTTTATCTTCGGCCTTGGTTAGCGCTTGCTTCAGGGTCGCCACCTCGGTCGTGGCCCCTGGCAAATATACGATGATCCTGTCATTTTGCAATCGCGTCTTCTTTTATATATACATATCTATAGATAGGGTATTACTTACCCTTGTTCTCCTCGAGATACCTCTTGGCAAGGCCGAGCTCTTTCTTGGACCCCTCGAGGTCCTGCTTCAGTACGGTGAGCTCCGCAGTCAGTGCGGTGGACGCCAGCGGCGAGGCCTGCATACGCATATTGACATACTTATATTAGACTCCTGCGATATTATTTGATCCTCTGTTCGGCTTTTCTTTGTGAACACCGAACAAAGCATCAGGGACTACTGTCTATGCGGTAATATTTTTCCTATATTTTAACACTTACCTCAAAGCCTGTTAGAAGGCTGGCACAGGCTTCAGTCAATCCGCTCTTGGCGGACTGAACCTTCCGGACCACCGCACTCATAATAGTACGGTGCTCCTCGTCGATGGAAGCGCCGCGAAGCGCTTCTAGCAGATTGTCCGGCGCCTCTGGATGGGCAGAGGTCACCGGCACAGGCGTCTTGCCCCTCTTAGAAGGAGGCCGCCTGCCCGAGTCCAGAACCGCTGGAGGTTCCAGCGCGGTGTTCGGCTGAGGGCCGAACTTGGGGCCCTCAAGGGCCTTGTCCCTTCGGCTCCCGGAGTCCGGGAGGCTGCCTTGAGGCGCCTCCGGGACCGTCTCCCCTCGACCCGGTGCCTCGTGAGACAGCACCTCTGCGTCGTCCGCAGGGCAAGGGGAGGTGACGGTCGAAAGTGGATCACTATCCATATCCGACGAGCCCAGGGAGCCGTCCGATGATTCATCGATACTGGCTCTTGGCGGCCTGCATAATCATGTTCGGCGTTAGGGAAAGCAGCGCGACAAAGGAATGCTATGAGTTACTCTGGTATCCGAATACTTACGATCTCCCCAGGGGCTTGGCCCTGGGCAACCAATCGTCTTCGCCGTCGTCGGCGGCGGTGGAACTGTCCGGAAGAAGAGTCCTTCCCTTCTTGGACCCTTCGGCCCCCCAGCTGGGGCGGCCTTTCTTTTCTTGTCTCCCCCAACTGAAGGGGGAGCATCTTCTTCTTCATCCTCGTCTTCGGGGAAGGAGTGCGCCGCAGAGTCATCGGACAATGAGTCCGATAACATCTGGCGTCGGGAACTCTTTCGGGTTCCCTTGGCCTTCTTGGTCTTCTCTGGCACCTTGTAAGGAGCCGGAGTCAGCATCTCCGTCAAGAGAGCGTTTGTTGGGCCTTCGGGCAAGGGAGCCGGGCAGTCGATCTGTCCGGCCATTTTCCGCCGGTCCTGTCAAAGGTACGGGAGCTTAGATCCCGCATAGAGTCAAACCATGAAAAACAAGTATCCTGTAAGAGGTACAGCAGCTTACCGCACTGGCTTAGCGCTTCGAGCTGAATCCGCGATCCTCAGTAATGGGTGGGGGGACCTCGGCGCCCTTGAAAAGCACCTTCCAGGCATCCTCGTGTGTTGTATCGAAGTGCCTGTTCAGAGTTTGGTGCTGGGCCGGGTCGAACTCCCACAAGTTGAAGGCCCGTTGTTGACACGGGAGGATCCGGCGGACGAGCATGACCTGGACTACGTTGACGAGTTTGAGCTTCTTGTTCACCATGTTTTGAATACATGTTTGGAGTCCGGTCATCTCTTCCGAACTGCCCCAGGACAGGCCCTTCTCTTTCCAGGAGGTGAGCCGCATGGGGATGCCAGATCGGAACTCGGGGGCCGCTGCCCATGCAGGGTCACGTGGCTCGGTGATGTAGAACCACCCCGATTGCCACCCCTTTATGGTTTCCTCAAAGGAGCCCTCGAGCCATGTAACGTTGGGCATCTTATCCACCATGGCGCCTCCGCACTCCGCCTGGCGGCCGCCCACAACCTTCGGCTTGACATTGAAGGTCTTCAGCCATAAGCCGAAGTGGGGCTTGATGCGGAGGAAGGCCTCGCACACGATGATAAACACCGAGATGTTGAGGATGAAGTTCGGGGCCAGATCGTGGAAATCCAGGCCGTAGTAGAACATGAGCCCCCGGACGAATGGGTGGAGAGGGAATCCCAGTCCGCGGAGGAAATGGGTAAGGAACACTACCCTCTCATGGGGCCCGGGGGTGGGGATGAGCTACCCCTCATCTGGGAGCCGGTGTGCGATGTCGTCGGGCAGGTATCTAGCTCTCCTCAGCTTCTTGATGTCTCCATCCGTGACGGAGGAGACCATCCACCTGCCTCCCGCTCCGAACATGGTTGGAGAAGTTTGAGGTGGGAAGTGCGGACTTGGGCACTAGAGCTCGAGTGTGTGAAAACGGATGAGCAAAGGAGGAAGAAGGCGTGGATGAAAAGGTGAATCCTTATCCCTTTATATGGGTGGATGAAACTAAGCGTCCCCACTAGCCTGGTAAAACTCGCTTATCCCCCAAGCGCCTTAATCGATGGCGCGGTAGGGTTACCCACGCCCGTATTGATGGGAATCCCGTAATAAGGGGACACGATCTCTGCTTTGACAAGACGTGTCAAAAAACTGCCTTGCATTATGTGTGGGGCTAGTTTAAGGAAATGGTTCGAATAATCACCGGGCCATGGCATAATGTCGTGTTGCCAAAACAAGTTAGCAAGTTAGATTTGCGGAAATATTATTCTCTCTACTTTGGTATGTGGAACTTATTTTGCAGGGTCGGACACTATCCTTGTATTCAAATTCTTCTGTGATGTATTCGGAGAAGGAACCCGCCTTGCAATGCCAAAGACAATACTGCGCGCCGGACTCATCGTCATTGAAGCCTGGTTCAGGGGCTACTGAGGGAGTCCTGGATTAGGGGGTCTCCGGACAGCCGAATTATATCCTTTAGCTGGACTGTTGGACTATGAAGATGCAAGATTGAAGACTTCGTCTCGTGTCCGGATGGGACTCTACTTGGCGTGGAAGGCAAGCTAGGAAATACGGATATGGATATCTCCTCCTTTGTAACCGACCTTGTGTAACCCTAACCCTCTCCGGTGTCTATATAAACCGGAGAGTTTTAGTCCGTAGGAGGCAACAACTACAACATACAATCATACCATGGGCTAGCTTCTAGGGTTTAGCCTCTCTGATCTCATGGTAGATCTACTCTTGTACTACCCATATCATCAATATTAATCAAGCAGGACGTAGGGTTTTACCTCCATCAAGAGGGCCCGAACCTGGGTAAAACATTGTGTCCCCTGCCTCCTGTTACCATCCGGCCTAGACGCACAGTTTGGGACCCCCTACCCGAGATCCGCCGGTTTTGACACCGACATAGACCAACTTAGGCCAAAAGCCTAAGCTTGGGTGAGTTGATACATATCCAACGTATCTACTTTTCCAAACACTTTTGCCCTTGTTTTGGACTCTAACTTGCATGATTTGAATGGAACTAACCCGGACTGACGCTGTTTTCAGCAGAATTACCATGGTGCTATTTATGTGCAGGAGCAAACGTTCTCGGAATGACCTGAAACTTCACGGAGACACTTTTCAGAAAATAAGAAAAATACCTGCAAAAGATGAAGGCCAGGGGGCCCACCACCTCTCCACGAGGGTGGGGGGCGCGCCCCCCTACCTCGTGGGCCCCCTGTTGCCTCTCCGACTCCAACTCCAACTCCATATATTGAGTTTCGGGGAGAGAAAAATCAAAGAGAAGAAATCATCGCGTTTTACGATACGGAGCCGCCGCCAAGCCCTAAAACCTCTCGGGAGGGATGATCTGGAGTCCGTTCGGGGCTCCGGAGAGGGGAATCCATCGCCATCATCATCATCAACCATCCTCCATCACCAATTTCATGATGCTCACCGCCGTGCGTGAGTAATTCCATCATAGGCTTGCTGGACGGTGATGGGTTGGATGGGATCTATCATGTAATCGAGTTAGTTTTGTTAGGGTTTGATCCCTAGTATCCACTATGTTCTGAGATTGATGTTGCTATGACTTTGCTATGCTTAATGCTTGTCACTAGGGCCTGAGTGCCATGATTTCAGATCTGAACCTATTATGTTTTCATCAATATATGAGTGTTCTTGATCATATCTTACAAGTCTATAGTCACCTATTATGTGTTATGATCCGTTAACCCCGAAGTGACAATAATCGGGATACTTACCGGTGATGACCGTAGTTTGAGGAGTTCATGTATTCACTATGTGTTAATGATTTGTTCCGGTACTCTATTAAAAGGAGGCCTTAATATCCCTTAGTTTCCGTAAGGACCCCGCTGCCATGGGAGGGTAGGACAAAAGATGTCATGCAAGTTCTTTTCCATAAGCACGTATGACTATGTTCGGAATACATGCCTACATTATATCAATGAATTGGAGCTAGTTCTGTGTCACCCTAGGTTAAGACTGTTACATGATGAACCGCATTCGGCATAATTCTCCATCACCGATCCATTGCCTACGAGCTTTCTATATATTGTTCTTCGCTTATTTACTTTCCCGTTGCTATTGCTATCATCACTACAAAATACCAAAAACATTGCTTTTACTACCGTTACCTTTGTTTACCGTTACCACTACTATCATATCACTTTGCTACTAAATACTTTGCTGCAGATATTAAGTTTCTAGGTGTGGTTGAATTGACAACTCGGCTGCTAATACTTGAGAATATTCTTTGGCTCCCCTTGTGTTGAATCAACAAATTTGGGTTGAATACTCTACCCTCGATAACTGTTGCGATCCCCTATACTTGTGGGTTATCAAGACTATTTTCTGGCGCTGTTGCCGAGGAGCATAGCTCTATTCTTTCAGTCACTTGGGATATATATCTGCTTAACATTACGAAGAACTTGAGAGATCCAAAAACCAAGATCTATCCCTCAACTACGAGGGGAGGTAAGGAACTGCCATCTAACTCTGCACTTGATTCACCTTCTGTTATGAGTAAGTTTGCGACACATACACCTGCTTCTGCTATTCGTTCTGATATGTCGCATGTTATTGATGATGCCATTTCTTCTATGCATGATACTTATGATAAAACTACCTCTATGCCTGATACTACTGTGCCACTTAGTGATTTCCTTGATGAACAAATTGCTAGGGCTAGAGAGATTGAAAATATTGAATCTGATGATACTGATGAAAGTGATGATGAAGAATCACTTGTTATTCCTAAGGGTTATGTTTTTGATCAAGAAGCTTCTTTCACTATTTTAGCTTGCAAAAATAGAAATGAACTCAAAAGGTTATTAGCTAAATGGAGTAAGCAATCTCTAAATGCTAGAATGAAACCTGACCCTGCTTTTGCTACTTCACCTATTTTTGTTACTGATAAGGATTATGAATTCTCTATTGATCCTGATATAATTACTTTGGTTGAATCTGATCCTTTTCATGGTTATGAATCTGAAACTGTTGTGGCACATCTTACTAAATTCAATGATATAGCTACCCTGTTCACTAAAGATGAGAGAACTCGTTACTTTTACATCCTCAAAATATTTCCGTTCTCATTAAAGGGTGATGCTAAGATATGGTTTAATTCTCTTGATCCTGGTTGTGTGCATAGTCCCCAGGATATGATTTATTACTTCTCTGCTAAATATTTCCCTGCTCATAAGAAACAAGCTGCTTTAAGGGATATATATAATTTTGTGCAAATTGAAGAAGAGAGTCTCCCACAAGCTTGGGGGAGGCTTGTCCAATTACTTAATGCTTTGTCTGATCATCCTCTTAAGAAAAATGAAATACTTGATATCTTTTATAATGGACTAACCGATGCCTCCAGAGATTACCTGGATAGTTGTGCTGGTTCTGTTTTCAGGGAAAGAAACCGGATGAAGCTGAAATTCTATTGAATAATATGTTGACAAATGAAAATAATTGGACACCTCCGGAGCCAATTCCTGAGCCTATTCCTAAACCAACTCTGAAGAAGAGGGGTATTCTATTTCTCAGTCCTGAAGATATGCAAGAGGCAAAGAAATCTATGAAAGAAAAGGGTATTAAAGCTGAAGATGTTAAGAATTTACCTCCTATTGAAGAAATACATGGTCTTAATTTATCGCCTGTTGAAGAAACATATGATCTTAATCCATTACCTATTGAAGAAACTCATGGTCTTGATGACCCGACACAGGTAGTAAAGGTAAATTCTCTCTATGGATATGATAAACCTGAAATCCTATTTACTAAATTTGCTAGCCCATGCTGAGATGAGTTTGATAAATTTATGGCTAAGCAAGAAGAATTTAATGCTTATTTTGGTTGACAATTGAAATACAATTCAAATTTGCTTGAACACTTGGGTGATTATATGGCTAATGTCAAAGGTGAACTTAAACTTATTAGTAAACATGCTTGTATGGTTACCACTCAAGTAATACAAGTACTTAAAGCTCAAAATGATTTGCTCAATGAATTGAATAGTAAAGATAATGATAATGCTGTTAGAGTGGCTACTAGAACTGGTAGAATGACTCAGGAACCTTTGTATCCTGAAGGCCACCCTAAGAGAATTGAGCAAGATTCTCAGAGAAATAAAATATATGCACCTAGTTCTTCTAAAAAGAAGAAAAAGAAAAATGATAGGACTTTGCATGCTTCTAGTGATCCTATTGTTGAAACACCTGAGAATCCAAATGATATTTCTATTTCTGATGCTGAAACTCAATCTGGTAATGAACTTGAAACTAGTGATAATGTTAATGATAATGTTCATAATGATGCTCAACCTAGTAATGATAATGATATAGAAATTGAACCTGCTGTTGATCTTGATAACCCACAATCAAAAAATCAACATTATGATAGAAAGGACTTTGTTGCTAGGAAACATGGTAAAGAAAGAGAGCCTTGGGTTCAGAAATCCATGCCTTTTCCTCCCAAACCATCCAAGAAAAAGGATGATGAGAATTTTGAGCGCTTTGCTGAAATGATTAGACCTATGTTTTTGCGTATGCGATTAACTGATGTGCTCAAAACCAATCCTTATGCTAAGTACATGAAAGATATCATTAAAAATAAAAGAAAGATACCGGAAGCTGAAATTTCCACCATGCTTGCTAATTATACTTTAAGGGTAGAATACCAAAGAAACTTGGAGATCCCGGTGTACCAACTATACCATGCTCCATTAAAAGAAACTATGTTAAAACTGCTTTATGTGATCTTGGAGACGGTATTTGTGTTATGCCTCTCTCTTTATATCGTAGACTTGATTTGAATAAGCTGACACCTACTGAAATATCTTTGCAAATGGCTGATAAATCAACTGCTATACCTGTCGGTATTTGTGAGGATGTGCTTGTTGTAGTTGCAAACGTTACTATTGTAACAGACTTTGTTATTCTTGATATTCCCGAGGACGATAGTATGTCTATTATTCTTGGAAGACCCTTTTTGAATACTGCCGGGGCTGTTATTGATTGCACTAAAGGCAATGTCACTTTTCATGTTAATGGTAATGAGCATACGGTACAGTTTCCGAGGAAACAACCTCAAGTTCATAGTATCAACTCTATTGGAAAAATGCCATCGATTATATTTGGAGGTTTTGAATTTCCTCTTCCTACTGTCAAGAAGAAATATGATATTCTTATTATTGGGGATGTGCATATCCCTGTTGAGGTAACATAGTGTTATTCGAAATTTCTCCAGTTCCATGTTATTCGGAATGAGTTCGTTAACAAGACTTAATCAACCTTGTTAGAGGATTCCTTTTGATGATCATGAGATGGATGAAACTAGAAGGCACAACCTTCTGTACCCCACTTTTACTTTCTGTTACTTATATTAAATAAAATGAAAATAAATATTTTTCTGTGTGTTATCTGATTATCCATGCAATATAAAAATACCTCAAAAATAAAAGTTCTCCAAATGCCCTGAAATTTAAATATGATTTTTTCTAGAATATTTGAGAATATTTGGCACTGAGAACACACCAGGGGGTCAACCACCTGCCCACGAGGGTGGAGGGCGCGCCCTACCCCCCTGGGCGCCCCTGCCTCGTGGGCCCACGGTGGCCCTCCTCCACTTATTCCTGCACCCACACACTTCATCTTCCTCCCACATACATGAATATCCAGCTCAAGCACGAGTTCTAGCTCACTTTGCTGCCATCTCCTTGCTCAAAGCACCTCTCACAAAATTGCTTGGGGAGATTGTTCCTTGGTATGTGACTCCTCCATTGGTCCAATTAGTTTTTGTTCTAGTGCTTTATTCATTGCAATTTTTTGCTGCTTAGGTGACCCTGTTCTTGAGCTTGCATGTCAAATTTATATGGTCAAAAGTAGTTTTGATGCATGATATAGGCCCTAGGCACTTGTATGAGTAGTTGCTATCAATATTATTGAGTTTGGTTTACTTTTATTTTGAAGTTACTAAAAAATTTCAGAATTTTTCAGAGGAAGAAATATGCTTAGGAAAATGTTCCAAGGTGGTTCTTCAAGGAAGCAAGGAACCAGGCTTGCAATGCGTGATGCTGATGACGAGCCACCAAGAGACGCTCCAGTGCGTCCTTGTGAATGGCCTTCTGAGAACTTTATGGATCAAGCGGGAATTAAGGAAGAATTCAATGCATATTTGTGTAACGCTGATCTTGTGAGCTTCGAGGAAGAGAAGTGCAGCCAGTATCACAACCTCACCAGTACCTTTGTGAGGAGGTTTGAATTTTCAACTTCACGTAATTCTCCAACTGTCCTGTTTGATCTTTATGATAATTCTTACACTATGGACTTAAAGGATTTTACCACTGCATGCAAACTTCCACAATGGGGTAGTATAAGGGATCCTCGCAAATTTGAATTTAGAGATTTTCTTGCTAGCATAACTGTGGGAGAATCTAGAGATATTACACAAGCTACCATAGGGAGCATTCACTTTCCTGCTATACATTATTTTGCTCTCTTCATAGGTAGATGTATCAATGGTAAAGATGAGGCATGTCATATGTGTGTCCCTGACCTCAGTATTCTTAGGAGTGCTGTGTTAGGAGACCAATCTTATAATTTGGGAGCCATCGTTGCACGTAGAGTTGCATCTTAATAGATTTAATGGAGATTTCTTTGGTGGAATTTATGCAACCCGTATAGCTAATTTTCTTGGTTTAGCCATACCCGAAGATGATATTGAATTACCTACTACTTATCTAGATTTTAATGCTATGGTTCACCACCAGTTTGTCGAGAGGAACGAATCACCTCTCCAGTATCGACTAATCTTTGATAGACGTCGTGCTATCCTATTACTCTCCCTGCTCCCGCCTTCTTTGATTATCAGGCAAGAGGAAGATATACTATTACCAGAGAGGAGGCAGATGAGTACGAGAGGAGAGAGGAGGCCGCTCGTTGCCACGCTGCAGGTCAGCAGGCGATAGCCGCTGCATCGCAGTACGACCCCAGCTACTATTATGGATATCCGCCAGGCTAGCCGTGGCCATAGACCAACTTAGGCCAAAAGCCTAAGCTTGGGGGAGTACGTATTTCCCACCGACATTACATTTATGTTCACACACTCATTGCTAGATGTCGGTGCTCATACTTTTTCATTGTATCATCCATGCCAGTTGAATTTCCTTTTTATGATTTCTTCTTGTGTGTTTAATAAACCTTAAGAAAAACCAAAAAAATTAGTTGTAGCTTTTAGTTAGTTTAATTTCCATGCTTGTAGTAGTAATTAAAAAGAAAACCCAAAAATATTTCATGTTCTTCTTTTGCTTGTTGGGAGCTTTCCCGTGTAAATAGTTTTATTTCTTTCCTTTTTCTTTAGGGGTCGATAGGAGAAGACCATAATTAAATTGTTGAAGTGGCTCTTATATGCATTATTGTTGATCTGACAAAAGAGCCCATATTGCCTTGTCTTCTCCTGTTTATTGAATGCTTGCAGATTCCAGCTTAGTCCAATGCACGTGCACTATTATTATTATTCACACTATTCGGTCGTGCAAGTGAAAGGCAATTATGATGTTATATGATGGACTGACTGAGATGAGAAAAGCCGGTATGAAATCGACCTCTTTTGTATTTGTAAATATGATTAGTTCATCGTTCCTGATTCAGCCTATTATGAATAAACATGTTTGCAATGACAACTAGAGATCATAGTTTCCTATGCCATGCTTGATTAGCTATGAGTTATAATGGTTTACCTTGCGTGCCAACATGCTATTAAAATGGTTATGATGTGGTATGATAGGGTGGTATCCTCCTTTGGATGATTAAAGTGACTTGACTTGGCGCATGTTCACGCATGTAGTTGAAACAAAATCAACATAGCCTTCACGATATTTATGTTCATGGTGGATTATATCCTTGTCATGCTTGCATTCGGTGTTGATTAATTTTAATGCATGTTCATGACTGTTGTCGCTCTCTAGCTGGTCGCTTCCCAGTCTTTTGCTAGCCTCCACCTGTACTAAGCGGGAATACTGCTTGTGCATCCAAACTCCTTAAACCCCAAAGTTATTCCACATGAGTCCACTATACCTACCTATATACGGTATCTACCTGCCGTTCCAAGTAAATTTGTATGTGCCAAACTCTAAACCTTCAAATAAATATCCTGTTTTGTATGCTTGAATAGCTCATGTATCAACTAGGGCTGTCTGTATCTTCCATGTTAGGTGGGTTATTCTCAAGAGGAGTGGACTCCACTCCTCACACACGAGATAAATGGCTGGTCACCGGGATGCCCAGTCCCATGCTTTATGCAAACTAAATCAAAATAATTGCAAACAGAACGCCCCCTGGGACTCTTGTTAGTTGGAGGCACTCGTTGTTTCGAGCAAGCCATGGATTGACGCTTGTTGCTGGAAGGGGGAGTATAAACTTTACCATTCTAGTTGGGAACCGCCTATAATGTGTGTAGCATGGAAGATATCGCCATCTCTTGGTTGTTATGTTGACAATGAAAGTATACCGCTCAAATATTATTCACCTCTGTTTCAAAACCGAGCTCTGGCACCTCTACAAATCCCTGCTTCCCTCTGCGAAGGGCCTATCTATTTACTTTTATGCTGAGTCATCATCCTCTTATTAAAAAGCACCAGTTGGAGAGCACCACTGTCATTTGCATTCATTACTGCTAGTTTACATTGAGTATGACTTGACTGGATCCCTTTTACCATGAGTTACAATGTCTAGTCAGTCCTTGGTCTTTAAAGGTGCTCTGCATTTATGTTTCGCGGTCTCGGAAAGGGCTAGCGAGATACCATCTTGTTATATCATATTATGATTGTTTTGAGAAAGTGCTATCATCCGAGATTTATTATTATGGCTCGCTAGTTGATTATGCTATTGATATGAGTAAACTTGAGATCTATGAGTTATTGCAAATGTGGTTAGTTATAATCTTTTCTGAAAACTTGAATGCTGGCTTTACATATTTACAACAACAAGAGCAAACAGAGTTTGTAAAAGTTTTTTTTATCACTTTCAGTTTGTCAACTGAATTGCTTGAGGACAAGCAAAGGTTTAAGCTTGGGGGAGTTGATACGTCTCCAACGTATCTACTTTTCCAAACACTTTTGCCCTTGTTTTGGACTCTAACTTGCATGATTTGAATGGAACTAACCCGGACTGATGCTGTTTTCAGCAGAATTACCATGGTGTTATTTATGTGCAGGAGCAAACATTCTCGGAATGACCTGAAACTTCACGGAGACACTTTTCAGAAAATAAGAAAAATACGTGCAAAAGATGAAGGCCAGGGGGCCCACCACCTCTCCACGAGGGTGGGGCGCGCCTGCCCCCCTAGGGCGCGCCCCCTACCTCGTGGGCCCCCTGTTGCCTCTCCGACTCCAACCCCAACTCCATATATTGAGTTCCAGGGAGAAAAAAATCAGAGAGAAGAAATCATCACGTTTTACGAAACGGAGCCGCCGTCAAGCTCTAAAACCTCTCGGGAGGGCTGATCTGGAGTCCGTTCGGGCCTCCGGAGAGGGGAATCCGTCATCATCAACCATCCTCCATCACCAATTTCATGATGCTCACCGCCGTGCATGAGTAATTCCATCGTAGGCTTGCTGGACGGTGATGGGTTGGATGGGATCTATCATGTAATCGAGTTAGTTTTGTTAGGGTTTGATCCCTAGTATCCACTATGTTCTGAGATTGATGTTACTATGACTTTGCTATGCTTAATGCTTGTCACTAGGGCCCGAGTGCCATGATTTCAGATCTGAACCTATTATGTTTTCATCAATATATGAGTGTTCTTGATCCTATCTTGCAAGTCTATAGTCACATATTATGTGTTATGATCCATTAACCCCGAAGTGACAATAATCGGGATACTTACCGGTGATGACCGTAGTTTGAGGAGTTCATGTATTCACTATGTGTTAATGCTTTGTTTCGATACTCTATTTAAAGGAGGCCTTAATATCCCTTAGTTTCCGTAAGAACCCCACTGCCACGGGAGGGTAGGACAAAAGATGTCATGCAAGTTCTTTTCCATAAGCACGTATGACTATGTTCGGAATACATGCCTACATTATATCAATGAACTGGAGCTAGTTCTATGTCACCCTAGGTTATGACTGTTACATGATGAACCGCATCCGGCATAATTCTCCATCACCGATCCATTGCCTATGAGCTTTCCATATATTGTTCTTCGCTTATTTACTTTCCCGTTGCTATTGCTATCATCACTACAAAATACCAAAAGCATTGCTTTTACTACCGTTACCACTACTATCATATTACTTTGCTAATAAATACTTTGCTGCAGATATTAAGTTTCCGGGTCTGGTTGAATTGACAACTCAGCTGCTAATACTTGAGAATATTCTTTGGCTCCCCTTGTGTCGAATCAGCAAATTTGTGTTGAATACTCTACCCTCGAAAACTATTGCGATCCCCTATACTTGTGGGTTATCAAGAGTATGTATTCCTCACCGACATTACATTCCTGTTCACACACTCATGCCAGTTGTCGGTGCTCTTACTTTTTCATTGTATCATGCATGCTAGTTTACTTTGTTTTTAAGCTTTCTTCTTGTGTGTTTGAAAATCCTTAAGAAAAACAAAAAAAATAACTGTAACTTTTAGCTAGTTTACTTTCCATGCCTCTAGTAGTAGTAATTAAAAAGAAAACCCAAAAAGATTTCTCGCTCTTCTTTTGTTTGTTGGGAGCATTCCCGTGTAAATAGTTTTGTTTCTTTTCTTTGAGGGTCAAGAGGAGAAGACCATGATGAAAATGTTGAAGTGGCTCTCATATGCATTATTGTTGATCTAACCAAGAGCCCATATTACCTTGTCTTCTCCCTTGTATCGAATGCTTGCAGATTCCAGCTTAGTCCAATGCACGTGCACTATTATTATTACCCACACTATTCGGTTATGCAATTGAAAGGCAATAATGACGATATATGATGAACTGATTGAGATGAGAAAAGCTGGTATGAACTCGACCTCTCTTGTTTTTGTAAATATGATTAGTTCATCGTTCCTTATTCAGCCTATTATGAATGAAACATGTTTGCAATGACAATTAGAGATTATAGTTTCTTATGCCATGCTTAATTGCTAGGAGTTTATAATGGTTTACCTTGCGTGCCAACATGCTATTAAAATGGTTGTGATGTGGTATGATAGGGTGGTATCCTCCTTTGAACGATTCGAGTGGCTTGACTTGGCACATGTTCACACATGTAGTTGAAACAAAATAAACATAGCCTTCACGATATTTATGTTCATGGTGATTTATATCCTACTCATGCTTGCATTCATTGTTGATTAATTTTAATGCATGTTCATGACTGTTGTCGCTCTCTAGCTGGTCACTTCCCAGTCTCTTTCTAGCCTTCACTTGTACTAAGCGGGAATACTGCTTGTGCATCCAACTCCATAAACCCCAAAGTCATTCCATATGAGTCCACCATACCTTCCCATATGCGGTATCTACCTGTCGTTCCAAGTAAATTTGTATGTGCCAAACTCTAAACCTTCAAATGAAATTCTATTTTGTATGCTCGAATAGCTCATGTATCAACTAGGGCTGTCTATATCTTCCATGCTAGGCGGGTTATTCTCAACAGGAGTGGACTCCGCTCCTCACTCACGAGAAAATGGCTGGTCACCGGGATGCCCAGTCCCATGCTCAAACCAAATCAAAATAATTGCAAACAAAACTCGCCCAGGATTGTTGTTAGTTGGAGGCACCCATTGTTTCGGGCAAGCCATGGATTGATGCTTGTTAGTGGTGGGGGAGTATAAACTTTACCATTTTTCTGGGAACAGCCTATAATGTGTGTAGCATGGAAGATATCGAGATATCTCGGTTGTTATGTTGACAATGAAAGTGTACCGCTCAAAATATTATTAATCTCTATTTCAAAATTGAGCTCTAGCACCTCTACAAATCCCTGCTTCCCTCTGCGAAGGGCCTATCTATTTACTTTTATGTTGAGTCATCATCCTCTTATTAAAAGGCACCAGTTGGAGAGCACCGCTGTCATTTGCATGTATTATTATTAGTTTACATTGAGTATGACTGTGATTGGATCTCTTTTACCATAAATTCCAATTTCCAGTCAGCCCTTGATCTTCAGGGGTGCTCTGCATTTATGTTTTGCGGTCTCAGAAAGGGCTAGCGATATACCATCTTGTTATATCATATTATGATTGTTTTGAGAAAGTGTTGTCATCTGAGATTTATTATTATTGCTCGCTAGTTGATTATGCCATTGATATGAGTAAACATGAGACCTAAATGTTATTGTGAATATGGTTAGTTCATAATATTTGCTGAAAACTTGAATGTTGGCTTTACATATTTACAACAACAAGAGCAAACAGAGTTTGTAAAAGTTTTACTTTATCACTTTCAGTTTGTCAACTGAATTGCTTGAGGACAAGCAAAGGTTTAAGCTGGGGGAGTTAATATGTATCCAACGTATCTACTCTTCCAAACACTTTTGCCCTTGTTTTGGACTCTAACTTGCATGATTTGAATGGAACTAACCTGGACTGACGCTGTTTTCAGCAGAATTGCCATGGTGTTATTTTTGTGCAGAAATAAAAGTTCTTGGAATGACCTGAAAATCAACGGAGAATATTTTTGGAATATATAAAAAATACTGGCGAAAGAATCAAGGCCAGGGGGCCCACACCCTGTCCACGAGGGTGGGGGCACGCCTACCCCCTGGCCGCCCCTGCCTTGTGGGCCCCCTGGTGCTCCTCCGACCTCAACTCCAACTCTATATATTTGTGTTCGGAGAGAGAAAAATCAGAGAAGGATTCATCGCGTTTTACGATACGGAGCCGCCGCCAAGCCCTAATCTCTCTCGGCAGGGCTGATCTGGAGTCCGTTCGGGGCTCCGAAGAGGGGAATCCATCGCCATCGTCATCATCAACCTTCCTCCATCACCAATTTCATGATGCTCACCGTTGTGCATGAGTAATTCCATCGTAGGCTTGCTGGACGGTGATGGGTTGGATGAGATTTATCATGTAATCGAGTTAGTTTTGTTAGGGTTTGATCCCTAGTATCCATTATGTTCTGAGATTGATGTTGCTATGACTTTGCTATGCTTAATGCTTGTCACTAGGACCCGAGTGCCATGATTTCAGATCTGAACCTATTATGTTTTCATGAATATATGTGAGTTCTTGATCCTATCTTGCAAGTCTATAGTCACCTATTATGTGTTATGATTCGTTAACCCCAAAGTGACAATAATCGAGATACTTACCGGTGATGACCATAGTTTGAGGAGTTCATGTATTCACTAAGTGTTAATGCTTTGGTTTGGTACTCTATTAAAAGGAGGCCTTAATATCCCTTAGTTTCCAATAGGACCCTGCTGCCACGGGAGGGTAGGAAAAAAGATGTCATGCAAGTTCTTTTCCATAAGCACGTATGACTATATTCGGAATACATGCCTACATTACATTGATGAACTGGAGCTAGTTCTGTGTCACCCTGTGTTATAACTATTTCACGAGGAATCGCATCCGACATAATTATCCATCACTCATCTGTTGCCTGCGAGCTTTTCACATATTGTTCTTCACTTATTTACTTTTCCATCGCTACTGTTACAATCACTATAAAACCAAAAATATTACTTTTGCCTCCGTTACCACTACTATCATATTACTTTGCTACTAAATACTTTGCTGCATATATTAAGTTTCCAGGTGTGGTTGAATTGAGAACTCAGTTGCTAATACTTGAGAATATTATTTGGCTCCCCTTGTGTCGAATCAATAAATTTGGGTTGAATACTCTACCCTCAAAAACTGTTGCGATCCCCTATACTTGTGGGTTATCACACGATCAGGCCGATCAACCGAACAGACCACCCCGTGGATGGGACAAAGCGGCTAGCAATGTCGTATACCATCTCGCACCTCCCCACCATAAAAGAAAGGATATAGTGGCTTAGGGCCATAAGTACGACATGCGCCAGGACCTAAATAAAAAGTCTGGACATGCCAGATCAATTTACGGATCAAGAGAACATGTTCCCACACGGGATCGTGGCTATCAAACCAAGCACGCCGGATACAACCAAGTTCGGGGTCAACACCGAATACAGATGCCGTTCGAACTATGTCACAACATCATGCGATATAGGGGCACTGGGCACCCTCTGTGCTTTATCGATGAGGTGATGGATCACCAATTTCCGGAAGGGTTTAAACTTCGTAAACATCGAGGCATATGATGGAACGACGGATCTCGCCGTATGGATCGAAGACTTTATTCTTGACATCCACATGGCTTGCGGAGATGACCTCCATTCCATCAAATACTTACCTTTAAAGCTGAAAGGGCTAGCTCGGCACTGGTTGAACAACCTCCCAGAGAACTCCATTGGAAGCTGGGAAGATTTAGAGGATGCTTTCCGGACCAACTTTTAGGGGACTTATGTCCGACCACCGGATGCTGATGATTTAAGTCACATAATCCAGTAACCTGGGGAATTAGCATGCAATCTTTGGAATCGGTTCCTAACTAAAAAGAACCAAATCGTAGACTATCCGAATGCCGAAGCCTTAGCGGCATTCAAACACTGTGTCCGAGACGAATGGCTCACAAGACACCACGGCCAGCAGAAGCCGAGGACAATGGCAGCCCTTACTACACTTATGACCCGCTTTAGCGCGGGCAAAGACAGTTGGTTGGCTCGTAGAATCAACACTAGCAGCGACCCTGGCACTTCCGAAGTCAGGGATGGCAATGACAAGCCATGACACAATAAGAATAAGCGTCGGAACAATAACGGAGAAACAGATGACACGACAGTAAACGCCGGATTCAGCGGCTCCAGGTCCGGTCAATGTAAGAAGCCGTTCAAAGGCAATAGGGATGGTCCATCCATCCTGGACAAGATATTGGAGAGACCTTGCCAGATTCATGGCACCCTTGAAAAACATGCAAACCACACCAACATAAATTGTTGGGTCTTCAAGCAGGCCGGCAAGTTAAATGCCAAACACAAAGGGAAAGGACCCCAAAGCGAGGACGAAGAAGAGCGTCGCCCACCGAATACTGGGGACAGAAGCAATTTCCCCCGGAGGTGAAAATGGTGAATATGATTTATGCCACCCATATCCCCAAGAGGGAGCGCAAGCCCGCACTAAGGGACATTTATGCCGTAGAGCCCGCCGCCCCCAAATTCAACCCATGGTCGGCTTGTCTGATCACCTTCGATCGTAGGGATCACCCAACCAGTATCCGTCATGGAGGTTCGGCGGCCCTAGTACTCGATCCTATAATCGATGGATATCATCTTACTCGAGTCCTTATGGACGATGGTAGTAGTCTAAACTTGATATATCAAGACACTGTCCGCAAGATGGGGATAGACCCGTCAAGAATCAAGCCTAGCAGCACTACCTTTAAAGGAGTGATACCCGGCATAGAAGCTTGCTGCACGAGCTCATTAACACGGAAGTAGTATTCGGCTCTCCAAGGAATTTTCGAAGCAAAGAGTTAATCTTCAACATCGCTCCTTTCCGAAGTGGCTATCATGCACTACTCGGAAGAACGACCTTCACCCGCTTTAATGCAGTCCCGCACTATGCTTACCTGAAGCTTAAAATGCCTGGACCGCGTGGTGTCATCACGGTCAACGGAAACATGGAGTGCTCCCTCTGTACAAAGGAGGATATTGTGGACCTGGTAGTCGAAGTTCAAGGCAGCCTATTCAAGCCAAATAATTCATCAGTTGTCAAGACCAGAAACACTGCCAAACGTGTCCGGCCGGCATTACAATGCGGCAGCTCAGATGAACCTGAGCTTGATTAGCAGTTACGCCTCCGTCGACTGCCTTACAAGGTAGTAGCATACGTACCTCATGTACACAACTACGCCCTTAAAATACCTTGGGCAGCGCCTGGGGCACACTACATAGAAATAGTCTGTAGTTCGGCTTGACCCTATTGGGACTCTAAAACATATCTTCATTTGAAGGTTCATTAAAAGAACCCACCTTATATATGCTTGTGCAGGGCATTCTTTTTCAGAGTTCTCCTTCCTTTTTCACAAGCAGCTATCAAACCCCTCCCCTTCAAGGACGTGTTATAAAGGAGAAACGACATAGACGTGCAGCAGGGCCTCCATCGAGATTTTTAAATCGTTAATTTTAGGCTCTGTGTTATTGGCATTATCACTTTTCTTCCCTTTCCATTTATCACTTTTCTTCCCTTTTTCTTTGGCATGTAAAATGCCCAAGATGTTATTGGCATTATCTATAACCATGCGGCTTGCCGTATTAAACGGGATATAAAAGAAGCAGTTTGGTTCCAATTTGTTTGAAGTTTATTTTATTACCATCTGCGTTCTCTCCCTACCTCAGATTGCCACATATGCCTCAAATCTGGATTTAATACCAGGGGCTGTATCCGGCCGGGCACACTTCAAAGTCCGAACACCTATATGGAACTATTACGTGTCTCGGGTATTGCGTTATATGCATCGGCTCCGAATCATGTCTTGGGTCTATAGTTAGGTTGTTCGGCTCCTGTGCTTACCACCTTACATTCCATATTGTTCGGCTAAGGTAGTAAAGGGAGAACTCCCACAATTGTATTTCTGGTTCATCAGGTCAAGTACCTCAGTAGATAAAGCAGAAAACTGACTGTCATGATAAGCGAGAGTTGGTCGGCGATTCGACGACTTAGTATTATACTACATATCGTTAGCGATCTAATCCGTGTTACACGAGGGATTGGTCTTCGCCCAGCCACGTAGAGCAAGCGCCATAATCCGGATAGCCGCACACGCGCAAGGGGCCAGTACTTAGCCCCATAGTCAAACTCCTATGGCTAAGTGAAAGAAATAGAGCCGCATAGTCTGATTTCCTGGTTCACTTCACGGACACCTCTACGGACCAAGACATTGGGTAAAGTGTAGTCACACATCATGCCAAATACCCCTGTAGCATCTACATGGGGGCTGAAGCCAACGACTGGAAACTTTCAGATATAAAATAAACATCCGCACAGGAGGAAAAGTCGCTTGAAATATAAGGCGCAAAAATATATACATATCGGTTCATAAGCATAGTTTTTACAATCCGAATGCAATTACTCAAAGGCCACGACCTTTGAACACTGGCCCTCTATAATACGGGCTCCTTCTAGGACATCATCAAAGTACCTTTCCGGCCTCCGATGATCCTTGCCCTCAGGTGGGCCAGCGGTTGCCACTTTGGTGGCCTTCATCTTCGCCTAGTGCATCTTGACGCGGGCAAAGGCCATTCTGCACCCTCTATAAAGACCGAATGCTTCACAGCGTCAACCCGCAGCCTCGCATCGACAAGTCGCTTCACCAATCTAAAGTAGCTACTCGGGATTGGCTCAGCAGGCCATAGCCGGACTATCAAGTCCTTCATGGCTGCACCCGCCATGTTGTGCAGCTCGACTAGCTGCTTCAACTGGTCGTTCATAGGTACTGGATGTTCTGGTGCAAGGAATTGCGACTAGAACAGCTTCTTTGTGCTATTCCCCTCCTGGGCTCTGAAGAATTCGGCGGCGTCGGCAATACTCTTCGGGAGATCCGCAAACGTGCCTGGAGAACTCCACAATCGCGTCAGCGACACATATTTCCGACCTCCAAAGATACTCTGCAGAAGAAAGGCCTTACCAGCCGCTATCTGTCGAGCCGTATTGAGCTTGGATGCTTGGTCCGAAGTCTTCTGCTCCCACTCCTCGCATTTTCGGATGGCGTCTCACAGGTCTTGTTCGACTTCGGCCACCCGTGACTCATGTTGTCGGCGGGAGACCTATTCGACCTCCAGCTCGGCAGCCGCTTTGTCAGAGGCTGCTTTGTTCATCCCGGCCTCCTTCTTGGCCTGTGCAAGAGCGCCTTTGAGGGTCTCGACCTTAGCTGCGCCAACTGTGACATAATCACACCGCACAATGAGTTCATACTCTTACAATCAAACACATCATATTTTGACGTAATAATTCTTTGGAAGTATGCATACCTTGCGTTTCATCAAACCGCTTGTTAACGCAGTCGAGCTCTGCGTCAGCTATTTGAAGCTTCTGATTGAGCTCAGAAACCTCTGTGGCTTGGGCAGATGCCGCTACCAGGGAAGCCTGTTCAAACAAATGGCACAGTATGTTCTATTAGCTGGTACTACGTGGATGCTTTGTCCGATTCTCTTTAGAATCAAACAAATCATCAGGGGCTATTGTCTGTATACATGTTTGTTATCCTATAGAAATAAAACGTAAAGCTCTTTTAGAATATTACATCGCATACCTCAAAGCCTGTCAGTAGGCTGTTGAAGGCTTCATTCGGTCCGCTTTTGGCAGAGTAAATCTTTCCCATAACCACACCCATCAGGGTGCGGTGTTCCTCCATGATGGAAGCACCTTTCAGTGCTTCCTCCAGCGTGTTCGGCGCCTCCGGATGAATGCAGGACGCCGTTGGAGCTGATGCTCCTCTCCCTATCATAGGGGGATGCCTTCCCGATTCTGGAGCCATGCTGGCCTCCAGAACGGTGTTCGGCGGGAGCTCAGATTGCTTGGGCTCTCCGCCATCGGTTGCCATAGGGACTATTTCCCCTTGACAGACGGTGGCCGAGGTATCGACCTCGGGCACCCTCTCGTCCGCCCCACCCCCGCCTCCTCGCGCAGGAGACACCCGCTAGGAAGTCACCTCGGTGTTCCTTGGTATGATGGGAGATTGAGCCTATGGCGGCATGTCACTCTCTGCCATGTCAGTTGGCAGAGAGCTCCCTGACGATAATGGTGTGCTGGGGAGTGTGAGGGGAGGACTGCGAAACAACAAATAGAATTTCTTATGCAATGATAACAAACTGACCAAAGATAACAACAAAAGTCTGAACACTTATGATTCGGCTAGGGGCTTGCTCCTGGGTTGCTTTCGGAAATCAGCTCTGGACTCTGAGTCTGAGCTGTCCGGGAGGTTCAGCTTCCTCCCGGGCGCCCCCCGTCCAACTCTTCGGGGCCACCCTCTTCCTCCCCTTTCCCTTGAGGGGGGAATCACTTTCCTCCTCCTCCTCCTCTTCCTCTTCGTCATGGGAGGAGTGGGTGTCGGTCTCTCTGGACACAGTATCCGAAGGACCTTTAGGGCGGGGGCCGCTCTTGACCTCCTTGCCCTTCTTCTTGGCCTACTTCTCCGGCACCTTGTGCGGTGCCGGAACCAGCATCGCCGTCAGTTGGGGCGTGGCTGGGTTTTCGGGCAACGGAGTCGGAGAGTTGATCAGCTCCGCTTTCTTCGTCCAAGCCTGAATGGAACGTAAGAGTTCTAATTCCCGTCATAATTGAAATATGGACATGATACGTATTCGACAAAATTGTGCTTACCTTTGAGGCCGAAGTCACGCTGTCGAAGCCCTTGTCTTCGATCTCCTCTGGCCATTCCTTCTAGGCCTTGAAAATCTACTTCCATATATCTTCGTGCCTAGTGCCGAAGAAGCGCTTCAAGGTCCGTGGCTCCTGCAGATTAAACTCCCATAAGTGGGAGGCCCAGAGTTGGCAGGCAAGGGTGCGGTGGAAGAGCATCACCTGAATCACGTTGGTGAGGTGGGTTCCCTTCGACATCATGCTGGAGATGCAGTTTTTGAGCGTCTTCACCTCCGTCTGAGACCCCCAATCAAGGCCCTTGGTGGTCCATGAGGTGAGCCTCTCTGGGGGTCCGGATCTGAATTCGGGCGTGGCCGCCCACTTGGTATCGCGAGGTTCAGTGATGTAGAACCACTCCTGTTGCCATATCTTGTTGGTCTCCACAAAGGCCCCTTTGGGCTAGGTTGCATTTGGGAGCTTGCTCACCATAGCTCCCCCGCAGTCCTCTGATGGTAGCTGGAACTACATCGGTATTTCCCCAGAGAGGGAGGGATGATGTAGCACAACGATGATAGAGTATTTCCCTCAGTTATGAAACCAAGGTATCGAAGTAGTAGGAGAACCAAGAAACACAACGTAAACAGCCCTTGCACACAAATGACAACACCTCGCAACCCATGAGTTAAAGGGGTTGCCAATCCCTTCCGGGTAATGACGCCAGAAATTGGCGTGTGACGGGAGAAAGTTGTAAATATTGAAAGATCAAACGCCAAATAAAATAAATTGCAGCAAGATATTTTTGGATTTTTGGTTTAATAGATCTGAAAATAAAAGCAACGAAAAAGTGGATCGCAAAGCAAATATATGAGAAATAAGACCCGAGGGCCGTAGGTTTCACTAGTGGCTTCTCTCGAGAAAAATAGCAAACGGTGGGTAAACAAATTACTGTTGGGCAATTGATAAAACATCAAATAATTATGACGATATCTAGGCAATGATCATTACATAGGCATCACGTCCAAGATTATTAGACCAGCTCCTGCCTGCATCTACTACTATTACTCCACACATCGACCGCTATCCAGCATGCATCTAGTGTATTAAGTCATGGAAAAACGGAGTAATGCAATAAGAACGATGACATGTGATACGTCTCCAACGTATCTATAATTTTTGATTGTTCCATGCTATTATACTATCTGTTTTGGATGTTAATGGGCTTATTTATACACTTTTATATTATTTTTGGGACTAACCTACTAACCCAAGGCCCTTGCTATTTTTTTGTGCCTATTTCAGTGTTTCACAGAAAAGGAATATCAAATAGAATCCAAACGGAATAAAACCTTCGGGAGAGTTATTTTTGGAACAAACGTGATCCAGGGGACTTGGAGTGGACGTCAAGCAACCAACAAGGAGGCCACGAGGCAGGGGGCGCGCCTACCCCCTGGGCGTGCCCTCCCCCTTGTGGGCCCCTTGTGGCTCCACCGACCTACTTCTTCCTCCTATATATATTCATATACCCCGAAAACATCCAGGAGCACCACGAAACCCTATTTCCACCGCCGCAACCTTCTGTACCCAAGAGATCCCATCTTGGGGCCTTTTCCGGAGCTCCGTCGGAGAGGGAATCGATCACGGAGGGCCTCTACATCAACTCCATGGCCCCTCCGATGATGTGTGAGTAGTTTACCTCAGACCTTCGGGTCCATAGTTATTAGCTAGATGGCTTCTTCTCTCTCTTTGGATCTCAATACAATGTTCTCCTCGATCTTCTTGGAGATCTATTTGATGTAACTCTTTTTGCGGTGTGTTTGTCGAGATCCGATGAATTGTGGGTTTATGATCAAGTTTATCTATGAACAATATTTGATTCTTCTCTGAAATCTTTTATGTATGATTGGTTATCTTTGCAAGTCTCTTCAAATTATCAGTTTGCTTTGGCCTACTAGATTGATCTTTCTTGCAATGGGAGAAGTGCTTAGCTTTGGGTTCAATCTAGCGGTGTCCTTTCCCAGTGACAGCAGGGGCAGCAAGGCACATATTGTATTGTTGCCATCGAGGATAAAAATATGGGGTTTATATCATATTGCTTGAGTTTATCCCTCTACATCATGTCATCTTGCCTAATGCGTTACTCTGTTCTTATGAACTTAATACTCTAGATGCATGCTAGATAGCGGTCAATGTGTGGAGTAATAGTAGTAGATGCAGAATCGTTTCGGTCTACTTGTCGCGGACGTGATGCCTATATACATGATCATGCCTAGATATTCTCATAATTATGCACTTTTCTATCAATTGCTCGATAGTAATTTGTTCACCCACCATAATACTTATGCTATCTTGAGATAAGACACTAGTGAAACCTATGGCCCCCGGGTCTATCTCTTATCATATAACTTTCCATTCTATTTTATTTTGCAATCTTTACTTTCAATCTATATCATAAAAATACCAAAAATATTTGTCTTATTATTATTATCTCTATCAGATCTGACTCTCGTAAGTGACCGTGAAGGGATTGATAACCCCTTTATCCCTTGGTTGCGAGGTTCTTATTTTTTTGCGTAGGTACGAGGGACTTGCGTGTAGTCTCCTACTGGATTGATACCTTAGTTCTCAAAAACTAAGGGAAATAATTACGCTACTTTGCTGCATCACCCTTTCCTCTTCAAGGGAAAACCAACGCAGTGCTCAAGAGGTAGCAAGAAGGATTTCTGGCACCATTGCCGGGGAGATCTACCACAAGTCAAGACATACCAAGTACCCATCACAAACTCTTATCCCTCGCATTACATTATTTGCCATTTGCCTCTCGTTTTCCTCTCCCCCTCTTCACCTTTTCCTTTTCCTTCTCTTCGCCTTCTTCCCGTATGTCTTTTTGTTTGTGTTTCCACGTGCCTTCTATTTGCTTGCATATTTGCTCGCTAAAAATCTATTGATATGGATCCACTTAAAGTGTTCTATTTGGATCATCTTCGGTCCTTATGCGCTTGTGCTGAAACCCCAACTAGCCTAGTTGATGGGAAATATTTAGATGAGCATGCTCGTTTTGTGCGTCACCGTTTGTCTGAAAAAGGGAAACTCTTATGGGATCGAATAAACAGATTGCTATGTTATGCTTGGAATCTTTGTGAAATTTTTGATTTTACTTGTTGCTCTAAGAACCCTAAAAAACACCTTCCCTACCTATGTGAGTTTAATGAAAATGAAATCTTATCTTCTTATGCAAAGGGTGTTTATAGTTACTATGATATCGAACAAATTGAAGAATTTGTTGCTTTTAAGGGTGCTTGTCGGCGTCAAAACCGGCGGATCTTGCGTAGGGGGTCCCGAACTGTGCGTCTAAGGCGGATGGTAACAGGAGGCAGGGAACTTGATGTTTTACCCAGGTTCGGGCCCTCTTGATGGAGGTAAAACCCTACGTCCTGCTTGATTTATTCTTGATGATATGAGTATTACAAGAGTTGATCTACCACGAGATCGGAGAGGCTAAACCCTAGAAGCTAACCTATGGTATGATTGTCTGTTGTCCTATGGACTAAAACCCTCCGGTTTATATAGACACCGGAGGGGGCAAGGGTTACACAAGGTCGGTTACAAAGGAGGAGATATACATATCTGTATTGCCTAGCTTGCCTTTCAGGCCAAGTAGAGTCCCATCCGGACACGAAACTAAGTCTTCAATCTTGTATCTTCATAGTCCAACAGTCCGGCCAAAGGATATAGTCTGGCTGTCCTGAGACCCCCTAATCTAGGACTCCCTCAGTAGCCCCTGAACTAGGCTTCAATGACGATGAGTCTAGCGCGCAGTGTTGTCTTCGGCATTGCAAGGAGGGTTCCTCCTCCGAATACACCATAGAAGAATTTGAATACAAGGATAGTGTCCGACCCTGCAAAATAAGTTCCACATACCACCATAGAGAGAATAATATTTCCACAAATCTAATCTGCTGACACGTTTTGGCAACATGACATTATGCCATGGCCCAATGATTATTCGAACCATTTCCTTTAACTAGCCCCGCACAAAATGCGAGGCAGTTCCTTGACACGTCTTGTCAAAGCAGAGATCGTGTCCCCCCTATTACGGGATTCTCATCAATACGGGCGTGGGTAACCCAACCGCGCCATTGATTACGGCGCTTGGGGGATAAGCGAGTTTTACCAGGCTAGTGGGGGCGCATAGTTTCGGCCGCCCTTATAAAGGGATAAGGTTTAACCTTTTTCTACCCATGCCTTCTTCCTCCTTGCTCATCCATTCTTGCGCACTCGAGCTCCAATGCCCAAGTCAACATCCTTCTCCTCAACCTTCTCCAAACATGTCCGGAGCGGGAGGCAAGTGGATGGCGTCCTCCGTCACGGAAGGACACATCAAAAAGCTACGCGGGGCCGGATACCTAGCCGCGAATATCGCGCATCGGCTGCCCGCTGCGGGGAAGATCGTCCCTACCCCGGAACCTCACGAGAGGGTAGTTTTCCTCCACCACTTCCTCCACGGACTGGGGTTTCCCCTCCATCCATTCGTCCGCGGTCTCATGTTCTACTACGGGCTGGACTTTCATGATCTAGCCCCGAACTTCATCCTCAACATTTCGGCGTTCATCGTCGTGTGTGAGGCTTTCCTCCGCATCCGGCCCCACTTCGTCCTGTGGCTGAAGACCTTCAATATCAAGCCGAAGGTGGTGGGAGGCCAACAAGCAGAATGCGGCGGAGCCATGATGGGCAAGATGCCCAATGTTATATGGCTTGAAGGCTCCTTCGTGGAGACCATAAAGGGGTGGCAATCGGCGTGGTTCTACATCACCGAGCCGCGCGACACCAACTGGGTGGAGGCCCCCCGAGTTTCGATCCGGAATCCCCACGCGGCTCACCTCCTGGAAAGAGAAGGGCCTATCCTGGGGTTCATCGGTGGAGCTGGACGGACTCCAGAAATGTATCCGGAATATGGCAAGCAAGAAGCTC